>NC_081757.1:34605074-35205074 GCF_963082965.1 Carassius carassius | reverse complement strand
CCAGCCAAATTATTGATATGTTTGTGTGTTAACAGGCCAATTCAAATGGTGATTATTTCCCTGTATGGGGAACCTGTTTAGGATTTGAACTTCTCACATTGCTAACAAGTGGAAAGTTGCTGTTGTCCCACACCAACACCAGTGGTATTGCCTTGCCACTGAACTTCACAGATGGTAAAGACTTGTTTTATAACAATTAACTGTAAAATTAAATATACTTAAATAATGGTTAATTCAAGTAACATTGTCAGCTTACTACCAGTTGTGAATTTCACAGAAATTGACTGTTAGCTTGGTACTCTGTAATGTAACCTGTAATTATCATGGTGCCACTGCAGTGCAACTAGTATACATTTCTCAAACAAGTGAAAACATTTTAAGAATAAGTGTATAAATATCATAGATGTGTAAATATTATTAATTTATCCAATGCTGTTTAGATGTGAGAGACAGTAGGCTGTTCAAAGATGTTCCTGAAGACCTTATGAAATCACTGGAAACAGAAGCCCTCACAGAGAACTCTCATCAGTGGAGTCTTTCTACAGAGGTACAGCAGACTGGCCAATTCAACCACTATTTCTTGAAATCAGTTGTTGTTTTCATTACTACTGTGGTACTACTAGATGCTTGTTTTAAAATACATTGAGCCATAGATGCTGGCATAAAAAATTTAATCTCTTGATTTCTGTTTATAATAAAATTTTAAAAACTAGTGATTAACATTATTAAACTAAAAATGATTAACAAGTTAGTGTTACATTTTATTAAACTTAGAATTTAATATTGTATGCTTTACTGGTAACCAGTTGTAAACAACAGAAAAATAATACACCTTCACATCTTAGAACACAGTTTCACTGAATGTAGTAATAGTTTATCACTTGACAGTATCACCAGACATTATTTAGTATACAGTAGTATATACATGTCTGTGATAGAAATATGGTCAAACAGAGGTGACAGTGAAATGTTTTAGTTCTCACAGAGAAATATATTAAATACTGCAATATTAATATGTTTATAATTCATAATATAATTCATACAATTCGTATATAATTCATGGCAATGTTAATTTTAAAGGGTAATGTACAAATAAATAAATAGAAAAATGAACATATCACATGTAATGGATTTAATGTATATTTTAAATTTTATTTTGGTTGAGGAAATAAAATTAAACCTTTTCAAACCTTTAAATCCAGAACTTTACCAAGAGTGAGACCCTGAAAAAGTTCTACAGGGTTTTGAGTACCAACACAGATGGACATAATGAGTTTGTTTCCACAATGGAAGGTGAGTGATGATAATCAGATTGATAGAGGACACATATAGACTGTGCTTTTTGCCTCTTTATGTTGAGCAACATTGTCATTGTACTGTTTTTATGCATACCCTCAGCATATGATTTCCCTATCTATGCTACTCAATGGCATCCAGAGAAAAATGCTTTTGAGTGGACTCACCCCTATATTCCCCACACACCTTCAGCCATTAAAACCACATTCTACATGGCTTACTTTTTTGTGAATGAAGGTAGAGTATGGTTAATAATAATAATAATAATAATGAGCAACATACAATGTGTTTTTATTAGCTCCTAATTAAATGTGATTCCTTTAATGCAATGAATTAACACATTAAGTTGTTAAACCTTCACAGAGTAACCTTTCTCCTCATTTTGTTGCTTTTACAGCGAGGAAAAGTTTTCACAGCTTTCCTAGTACAGAGGAAGAGGAAAAAGCTTTGATCTATAACTACAAACCTGAATACACTGGACCTCAAAGTGCATTTGAACAGATCTATTTTTTTGATTAGAAGAATTATTTTAATGTACTGATGACTTTATTACTGTTTTTTTTTATTAGTATTTAATTTTCAGTTTAGAATTTCACGTACACACATGACATGAAAATGAATCAAACTGAATTATAATTGAGATAAATTATTATTGTTCTTTTCAGACATATCAAAATTGAATACTTTTCAGACAATACAAATACAATACATTTTCACATGATGAAATTATGTAAACGTGTATACAAAAATCGTGTAGAATTTGTAGTGTTAATAAAATGCGTGCTTGCAGTGAATCTAAATTTCACAAAAACAAAATTTTTTTTTTACACTTGACCTTATTGGAATAGTTTCCAAGGTTGGAAAAGGCACAAAGTTATTTTTTTATGGCTGTGCACTCATCTCTTAAAGCTAACACATCTGCTCATTTATGTATACACCTGGACACACATTATATAAAGTAACCCACAACATACAGTTCGATGTTCAATCATATTTCTATAAAAAGTGACTAAGGTCTCCTTTTTTCAGAAATAAAGAGCAAATGCAACTCATTCTCTCATATTCTGATCTCTTCATTGGTCCCATAACATGCATTTTATTACTCATACTGTTAATTTACTATAGGTAACCATTGAATCTAACCTAAGATATAAATCTCAAATTGTATGTTTTAATGCTTATTGTAGCTTTCATTTGACTGTTTACTGTTGTGCCCTAAAAACTTGCTTCTGAAACATGATTACAAATCGTATTTGCTTTATCAGAAATAAGATATGAATATTAGGTGAAATGTCTTTTTAAAACCCTTGAACTAAATCCATCCGTTATGTTTTTCAAAAATCACAATTATATTATTTACAACTATCAGCATGGTTGTTTTTCATAAGACTTATACATTCACATTGCCTTGTAATCATAAACAGGACAGCACATCAGATATTTGTGATTAATGAAATCTGTGATTTGGTTAAGGACAGTAAATCTGTCACTCCGATTGGCGGTTTTTGAACAAATCGTCTATATTGGTGACAGAGTCTGCCTCTGTAATTGGGTGAGTTCTGGATGCCAGACATCCACAATAAAGATGAGTCTGTAGCTTTCTGCTTCCTGCCAGACTTCATGCTCGAATGAGTCATCAAATATTAACACTTTTCCTTCTTCCCACTCCCTGAAAGACAATCAACATTCAGTGAATACATTATGAAATCGTAAAAGCCATGCCACACATTAATTCCAATAAAAAAATAAAAATAAACCAACTATCAAAGTTCTTCTACTCGCCAATTTTTTATTTACATTTGATGCTTGTCATGTGTTCATTTAAAATCCTGTAACTTGGAGTGGAAATGGAGCTGGCAATAGTGAAACATTTTAAAAGCTTTGCTGTTAATACAGTTTAATCAATGTGTATAAACTTGTGTTTCTATCATTTAACTGACCTGGTTTGGTTCGTACAACGAATCCGGCATCCTTTAGAAGGGATGATAAGGCCTAGATGCATTCGTAGACGACAGTTGGTGGGACCAGTGTGAGGCCATACATGAGTACCAGCTTGCATTACTGAAAACTTTATCTAAAAGATTTAAATGAGTAGGCAGCAGTTAATAAGCAACAGTTCATAAACAGAAATAAGCATTGTAAAAAAGGTGATCTGGTGAAGCTAAATTAATTTATTTGAGATGGAGAGAAACATGGACAAAAACATGGTGTTTCATTCATTCCTTGATAACCACTCATACCCCAACCCCCACTTCCTCCCTGCCGACACAGTTTGTCATAGGGCTCCAGAAGTCTAGGATCGGCACTGACAACTGTAATTGATTTCTGGTGACTGACCTGGCCTCTTTTGCAGCTAGTGGTCTCTGGGTAACGTTCCAGCAAACCACAGGTTTTAGGGACATGGCGACATGAAGAAGCAACCTTTCGACCTGAGAAAGAGTAAAACTTGCAAAACTTGGGAAACAGGTGGATGGATGTATATCCAGTGCAATTATATAAGCAATTTGATGGTAAATCTAAAGTACATGCAGGTGGATATTATACACTAATTATATATTTTACCCTGCTGCCACAGTGTAAACTGGCCCCAGTCTCCTGTCTCTCTTAGATTTTCATCTTCGGGCAAGAACTGCCCACGGTTGCTGTCTAACACTGACAGTGCTTCATCTCTGATGGTTAACCAGTTACGTTCCAACATCTGTAAAGACATGTGAACACAATGAAAGCAAAGCAGAGAGACAAGCACACAAAGTGTACTTCCTTCACAGTTAAACTGATGAATTATTATAGGGGGAGTTGTGGCCTAATGGTTAGGAGTCAGACTAATAACCCGAAGGTTGCAGGTTTGATTTTAAATACTGGCAGGAAATGTAGGTGGGGACAGAACTCTCGATCATGCTCAAGAAGCATGCCAAACAATGTGTAATGGATCTCCACTGGGGATTTCAGGAGAAGATACGGTTTATGTGAATGTTAGTCAGTGTTTATCAATATGACTGTTTTTGGCTTAATTTAATGTGAAATAGCGATTATACATTACCAGTCAAAAGATTTTTTATGTTTTTTTTAGCATTATAAATACTACAATTTAAAGCATCCTTGATAAATAAAGGTATTCATTTATATTCAAATTATTAAATTATATTCAATAGAAAGCAGTTATTGTAAATAGTAAAAATATTTACCAATATTATGCTTTTGCTGTATTTTGGATCAAATCAGTGCAGGCTTGGTGAGCAGAAGAGAATAATAATAATAAAAAAACCTTCAAACAACTTACAGTTCAAAATATTTGACTGGTAGTGTATGTCTGTTATAAGTGTGTAGTTACAGACAGTATAAGACTGCAACAGAACTGGGGTGGGGACTTGTAATGCTTTTAGCTAAAAGATGTTTGAAATTGTGTCCTGAGACACTGCACTTCTGGTTTAGACGGTGTAGACAGCTATTGTGGTTCAGTCTGCAGGAAGTGCCGATTAACAGAGACAAAACAGTTTAACACATTAGCTATTTGATGGTTAACAATGTTTTTTTTTTTTTTTTGAAAGATGCAGTTGAAGTTCAAGTGCTTCAAGTGGCAAGTCAAAAATTCCCCACCCTCAAACTTGATTTAGACCCCTGTGACTTTCATTGCAAGTAATTATAGTCTTTACCTTGACTAAAGCTGTATATCCAGTCTCTTCAGCAGTCCACCAAGGTTGAGCACGAAGCCCTGGGACATTATACAGAGATCTCTGCCATACAGAGGCAAAGTGACCTCGCCGATGTCCAGCCTCATACCAGTCATAGGCCTAAACACATGCAAAAAACACCAAATTCATTTTTTTTTTTCTCTGTAAACTTCCTTTTAATAATCTTTACTCTTACTTTCATCTTACACTCTTGTCTCCTGTTCTCTGTAAAGCATCCCCGAGATGAAAGTAAAATCTTCCGTCATCAGTTCCTGGCTCTCCAGTTTCCAAACCCTCCTGAGCACACACAAACATTGAGAAAATATTTAATTACTTATATGTGTGTGAGTGGAAGTATATGCTGTGCATTTTTGTTTATAAAATCAGACCTACCCTGAGGTACGGAATGCTCTCTGCAATCTTGTTTTCGGATTTAAGTATGAACCCATAATGCACTTTAGCAAATCCATCATGTGGGGCTTGAGCTAAAACCTGAAGAGGAATTTCAAAAAAGGGGAAATTAGTTATCCACATTAAATTAGTAAACATAATAACAACATAATAGTGATATCTTACCTCCTCATATATTCGTTTTGCACCCTTGTTGTCACCCAGAAGCAGATGTGCCACTCCCAAGTCATTCTTTAAGCTGATGTCTTCTGGGAAAATCTGAACTAGCTTCTCCAAAGTAGCCAAAGATCCCCTTGTACGACCTAAACAGGAAAATGTCAAAGGAACATGCTGTATCATTTTCCACATATTGTTATGGACAACAAACAATAGTTATTTTACAACGGTCAATGAGAAGTCACCACAATTCTATAATGTAGCTGCATTACTGGTATACCTAAGAACTGTTGTCTGTCTGCACATCTCTTTAATGTGGCTTTGACGAGGTCAGGTGGTACGTCTGGGAGCTCAGCTACTTCTCTGTACGAGTTCACTGCCTTCAGCAGCATCTCATTACTGCGCATTTTCTCTGCCAAATCATCTTCTGCCTGGACACATATCACACTTCTCAGAAAAAAAAATATTTTTTTACTGAAGCTAAGTAATGAGAGTGACCATTAGGTGATGTAAACAGCAATGTTAACTTTAAGGATTATATGTTACCTGGGCTTTACCGTATCGGCATCTCGGACTTTGTGGGAATTTCTGGACAAGAGCTTCAAAAGCATGGAGAGATTCCTCAAGTTTCCCCTGAAAAAAATGACTTTTATTTATTTATTTTTTGGAAAAATGCTATCTGCCAGATTTGACCAAAACATTGTGTTCTTCCAGTAACATACTAAAAAACTATTTTTATTTACAGTATAGAATCTTACCTTCTTGCGTAATTTCTCTGAAGCATTGATCTCCGATTTGATTGTTTTGTCAAATTTATTAAGAATTTTTGGTTTCTTCTTTTTAGCTGAAAAAAAAAAAAAAAGAATTCACCACAGCATTAGACTTAGAGAACTTAAATCAAAGAAGTGCATAATGTCTATAAGTATAGTGTTTTTCACAAGTACTTTTAAAGAATTTCAAAACAGACCAATTTACAATAAAAATGATAAAAAACTTAAGCAGAGGCAAAAATAGGTTGATTTCCCCAGAGAAGTGTGCTACTGACTGTGGTTGTGTGGTGCTATTAGAACATTGTTCTGTTTGTTTAAACAGAACAACATTAAAAGAAAGCTCAACATACCTTCTTTTTCCTCTTTGGACTCTACTGAGGGTTCTTCTGTAAATTCTGTTGTCTCAGTAATTGATTCAGGTGTGGAGATTGATGTAGGCACAGGCTGAGTTGCAGATGGCAACTCTGGTGAAATTTGGTTTGCAGGTATTGATTCTTCTGTTTTGACCTCTAATGGAGGTTCAGCATCGGATGTAGACCCATGTGGAGAGTGTGATGTGTATTCTTTACAGGACACATATAGTGTACTTTAACATAATTATAATACAAAAACTAAACATTACAAACCATGCATAAATATTTTATTAAAATATTTATCTTACCTTTGTTTTCACTAGGTAGAGATTCTACATGTAACTCTGAATAGTGCCAAAAAAAAAAAAGAAAGAAAGAATGTTTAGCAAAATACTGCATATTCATGCACATTGATATACTCAGGAACCCTAAGGGCTAGAAACAAAATAAAAACTAATTTTTGTCTTCATTTCAAGTTTCATTTAAGTCTTTTCCATCATATTTGATTTGTCAAAGATATATAGGAATTAAATAGTCTAGATGTTTTATTTTTCATGAACTGACCTTTATCTTCACCTCGCACCATCCAAATTTTACAAAACTCAAAACATAGACGCATAAAAATGACTCCTACAACCGAGGGTGCAAAAACATGTCCAACAGGAGCTAAACAAAATTCAGTAGCTTAAAACTTCAAATCTAAATTGCTGACTGATATAAAATGCAGAAGGAGTCTAGATTAAGGCCCAATCCCAATTCTACCCCTTAGCCCTTCCCCTTTGGGGTGTCTCGATTCTCTTTTGGTTGGAGGGGTAGGGGTTAAGGGGAAGGGCCAGATAGCCCTTCAAACGAAGATTTTTCGGGACCACACTTCAAACGAAGGGGTATGAATTATCTCGGCAACATGGCTGCTTCAGCGAACAAAAAGACACATAAATGTAAGCTTTTTTGGCATAAATAAAGATTTTAACGAAAAAGTAATAATTTGTTTTATGTTACATTCAATTAACGGTCATGTTACTCAAAGAAATGTTTGCAAAAAATCGCTAATATTTGATAACATCATATCATTACAGACTGCATGATAGTGCCACAGCATATGTCTGATCAGGGCGATTACTGCCGTAGACTAATCCCCTCAATAATTAGAAATCACTAAACCGTTTTCTCAAATTCGAGAGAGAAAGAGAGAGAGAGAGAAAGGGAAATTGTGTGTATTCGCGTCTGTGCGTTTCTCCTTTTAGAGTGAGTTTACTTAAAAACAGCGATTGTATCCTCTCATCGCTGGAAAATATAATGTAGCGATTCAGTATTTAAACTGTATTTAATAAAAGTCGTGGGGCAGCGTTGACAAGTTTATTTTCTCCTGGATGTGTGAGCTGCGCGATTTCCGATATGTGTGTGTGTCAGTAAGCAGCTCATTAATACAGAACGATAATTAAATGCTCTAATGCACACCAGCACACCAGTATATGTGTCTATTGTAAGAGCTAGATGACGAACGCTGATGACGTGTGACTGCATAGTAGTGAGGTCCCAATCCTTAGGGTGAATATCTTCTCCCCTACCCCTTGGCACTCTGTTTTAAGGGACAAGGGGATGGGGTAGGCGGAGGGGTAGGGGTAGGGGAAGGGGTATAAAATAGAATTGGGATTGGGCCTAAGATGTCTCTTAAATTTGGTAAGAATCAGTCACAATTATTATTTGTGAAGATGGCCGTCCAGTGGGATAACAGCAATATATACTGTATATAAATTAAATAAATAAATGATAATAATAAATAACATTTCTAACAAAGGAAATAGCAGGGGCTCGTTTAAAAAAATGTTGCGCAAAAACCATCCTAAATTGGATCTTTGATAATCTCTCAAATATGAGTAAGTGTGATTCACAGAATGAACATATGCACAGAAAATGAAAATACACCTCTCTTTTAGATGCGAAACCTGTGAATTGCAAATGATCTTGAACTTGCATGCAACTAAAGAGCAGTTTTACTATCAGCCTGTGCCAGTGCAAACCGTCTTTTGGCATACAAAATAGTACTGTCAGGTTTTAATAAAGACGTGCACACCTTTGCGCCTGAACGTACCGAATATGCATTTGTAGTTTCCCTTTCAGACGTAAAAATTATGGGAGAAGAGCAGTGTTGTCAATTTGTGGATTTTGTCACAAATTTAGCTACTTTCTCATTGTAGCTGCGACTTTTAAAAAAAAATTTGCGACAAGGAGTTATTTTAGTTCATGTCAAGCAGATACTGAGAGATATCATCATGTCATGTGCTGGGATGCAGTATTTTGCACTAACTTTGTAGTAAATAGAGTGTGTTGACTGAAATAGGTTTGTGTGAATAAAGTATTTGTTTTTGGAAAATCATAATATCTCTTATCTGTTGTATTTGAGCAGGATGCACTTTGGTGACACATAAAACAAATTCCTAACAAATTCCATCATTTTTAATGTGCTTGCAGATTGCATTTTCTAATTTCACTTCAGAATTTTTTGTTATATTTTTATACTGTCATCATTCGTAAAGTATATATATACATTTACATTTATTCATTTAGCAGACGCTTTTATCCAAAGCGACTTACAAATGAGGACAGTGGAAGTAATCAAAAACAACAAAAAGAGCAATGATATATAAGTGCTATAAAAAGTCTAAGTTAGGTTAACACAGTACATGTAGCATGGGCTTTTAAATAATATTATAAATAAAAAGAAAACAGAATAAATAAAAATAGAGCAAGCTAGTGTTAGAGGTCTTTACACACACATATACATATTATATATATATGTATATATATATATAATATATATATATATATATATAATATATATATATATATATATATGCTAAGGACTCAGCTGCTCAGATTGAGTTGGGGAGGTCATTTAATTTAAAAGTCCGTAAAAGTGACTTTGTGCTTCTTTGGGATGGCAAAATCAAGCGATCTAGAGGGCACATAAGTCTGAAGTAACAAATTTAGGTAAATGGGTGCAGAGCCAGTGGTAATTGTAGGCAAACATCAATGCCTTGAATTTTATGCGAGCAGCTATTGGAAGCCAGTGCAAATTGATAAACAGAGGTGTGACGTGTATTCTTTTTGGCTCATTAAAAATTAATATTGCTGCCGCATTCTGGATTAATTAATTAATTAATATAAAGTTTTGATAGAACTGGCTGGAAGACCTGCCAAGAGGGAATTGCAATAGTCTAGCCTGGACAGAACAAGAGCTTGAACAAAGAGTTGTGTAGCATGTTCCGAAAGAAAGGTCTTGATTTTCTTGATGTTGAATAAAGCAAATCTGCAGGATCGGACAGTTTTAGCAATGTGGTCTGAGAAAGTCAGCTGATCATCAATCATGACTCCAAGGCTTCTAGCTGTTTTTGAAGGAGTTATGGTTGATGTGCCTAACTTGATGGTGAAATTGTGATGAAACGATGGGTTTGCTGGAATCACAAGAAGTTCTGTCTTGGCAAGGTTGAGTTGAAGTTTATGGTCCATCATCCAGCAAGAAATGTCTGTTAGGGGCTGTTTACACCTGGCCACTTCATGCGTTTTCTCAGATCGGATAGCTATCTGATTTATCAAAACGGTTCCATTTACACCTGGTCACATGAATGTGTTTTTGTGAAACGGATTTAAATCCGATCTTCAATTCCCGCGCTATATGCAGATTTAATGGAGTGCACGTCACTGAAAGCAATAGATATGAGCTGCATTTTATTGATCATCAGCTAAAATTTCAAAATCAAAGACCGCAATAAGAGAGAGCGGCAACAGCACTGGTAAGATCATTTCATTTCTCTACTATTAATGATGATGATTGTGTGTTAAGCGTTCGCGACTTACTTTCACTTTGATTTGCGATAGTTTGCACGTTGGTTTTAATGAATATATGCTCAGCTTCTCATCTGGTGGTGCGTGTTCCAGTAGTGTCGTCATATCTGGCTATAACATTACATATAGCCTATAACACGCCCTCACACGTTTTTTTTTTTTAGCATTTTGGGGAGGAGTACAATTTACATATGTGGTTTTAACAACCAGATGCATTTACACTTGTCTAGTTTTGTCTGGAATGCGGCCCAGACCACCTCCTGAAGTGGTTTGAGCGATCGGATTCAAATCCGTCTCAAATGCGTTTCGGAGGGCATTTACACCTGGTCTTTTCATGATCGGATAGCTATCCGATCTGAGAAAACGCATGAAGTGGCCAGGTGTAAACGGCCCCTTAGACAAGCTGAGATGGGAATAGCTACCGTCGGATCATCAGGATGGAATGAGAGGTAGAGTTGAGTGTCATCAGCATAGCAGTGGTATGAAAAGCCATGTTTCTGAAACATAGAACCTAATGATGCCATGTAGACAGAGAAGAGAAGTGGTCCAAGAACTGAGCCCTGAGGCACCCCAGTAGTTAGATGTTGTGACTTGGACACCTCACCTCTCCAAGATACTTTGAAGGTCCTATCTGATAGGTAAGACTCAAACCACTGAAGGGTGGTTCCTGAGATGCCTTTTGCCAGTAGGGTGATAGGAGGATCTGGTGGTTAACCGTGTCAAAAGCAGCAGACAGATCAAGCAGGATAAGTACTGATGATTTGGATTCCGCTCTTGCCAGTCTTAGGTCAGCTCTCTGCTTTGTAAAAGACTCTTAATTAATGTCTGCAACAAAGATCACCAGTCATCTTCCAAATCCTTTTATTTAGAACAGCTTACATTTCCAAAAACTTGCAGTACTCCGGCAAGAAAAAGTGTGTACATTTGCTCAGACCCTGACGTGACAATACACACATTTCCACGTCAAAGTTAGTTTTTACAAATATGAGCACTGTGTATTTAAGTGCACGCACACTTTATAAATGAGGCCCCAGAGATGAAGGCCATAATACTAACATTGTCAGAAAATTCCTGTAAATTCTCAGATTAAAATCGGTGCAAATGGTTCAATAGATTGACTTTAAAATAGGGATGCACCGAATCCAGGATTCGGATTCGGCTGAATACTGGGCTTTTTGACGGGGTTCGGTTTCGGCCGAACCTTAGATTTTTTTCCCACCAAATCGAACCCTAGGCTTGCGCTACGCTGGTCGACGTCACGCGGCCATTGATTATGTGAAGTTGTTTACATGTGGACAGTTCGAATGTATTAGGCTGTGAGAATCTAAAAATGGAACTCGTAAGCAAAAAAAGTTTTGTTTGGCAGTACTTTCAAGCAAAAGAAGGCGATTTAAGTCGAGCTACATGTTCAATTTGCAATGCCGATTTATCTCGTGGTGGCAAGGACCCTAAACAGTACACAACTTCGCCGCTGATAAAACATTTGCATCTAAAACATCAAAAAGAATACGAGTTGTGCGTGAAGGAATCTACAGATAGCAGCCAAAATGCAGCAACTTCAGGTACGGCAGAGAAAGGTCAGTCACAGCTAAAAACGTGCGCTAACCAGCTGATCATTACTAGCTTTGCTATCCCTACACCAAACAAACAGTGGCCCTCAGATCACACACGAGCTAACGCAATTCATGCAGCAATTGGGAAAATGATAGCCATTGACTTGCCATATAGCATAGTGGAAGACACTGGATTCAACGAGCTACTCCATCTGCTTGAGCCACGTTACAAAATCCCCTCCAGGCGCTTTTTTGCTGACAAAATCATCCCCGAAATGCACAAGTCCATCACTTCCCGCATAAAAGAACACGTTGCCGAAGCACATGCTTTAGCATTTACATGCGACATATGGACTTGTGAGTACACTACACAGTCCTACATCAGTGTTACCTCACATTGGATTGATGCTGATTTTAAGCGCACATGTGCTATTCTTCAATGTGAAGCATTCGATGGAAGGCACACCGCATTAAACATTGCTGATGCACTGCAAGAAATTTTCAAAGCATGGGACATACCTGTTAACAAGTGTCACCTGGTCTTGAGGGACAATGCTGCAAACATGCGGAAAGCCATGTCCGAGGCAGGGGTTCCAAGTGTTGGCTGTTTTGCGCACATGCTCCAGTTGTGCATCCATGACAGTCTTTTATCAGAACAAAGTGTCTCTGACCTGATCGCACTGTTCAGGAAAACTGTTGGTCACTTTAAGCACTCTTCAAGTGCTCAATCAAGACTTTCTGCTCTACAGCAGGAGATGGGGCTGCCAAATCACCATTTAATCCAGGACGTGTCAACACGATGGAATTCGACATCTCTGATGTTCGATCGTTTAACAGAACAAAAACGTGCCATAAACATCTACGTGTCCGAAACGGAGGGTATGCATCATATTCATGCACAGAGGTGGACTCTGATGGAGGATGTTCTCAAGGTGCTCAGACCCTTCGAGGAGTTGACTAGAGAAATAAGTGGAGAAAATGCATGCATATCCACTGTCCTGCCAGCTGTGATGATGTTGAAGCGTTATGTCCACAGTGAAACAGACGATCATGGAATCAAGCAGATGAAAACCCGCTTGCTGAAATCTCTGCAGGATAGATTTGAGGGAAGCGAGCAGAATAGCCATTTAGTTGTGGCAACAAGTCTGGATCCCAGATACAAGGTGAAATTTTGGGGGAGTGAGACAGAACAGTGTCGATCAAAGTTGCTTGTGCAGGAGGCTGTATCCCGTTTATCTGAATCCGATCAAGACGCATCTGCTAGGAATAAGGATGCGAGTAGGATTCGGTATTCGGTTTCGGCCGAATCTTAAACAGTAGATTCGGTATTCGGCCGAACCCATAAAATCTGGATTCGGTGCATCCCTACTTTAAAATACATAAACATCATTAATTAGTTTAATATTTTTAATTGAATGTATTTGCAAAGAAGATATTTGATCATAAAGGCTTTTAGGTTCTTAAATAGTACTTTAATTTTTATAGATCCTAAGGGTTCTCAACTCTGGTCTTCAGGGTCCACTTTCTTGCAGATTTTTGATACATTCTTGATTTAAATAATCTGCCTCTGACTTTCTAGTAATCCCCAATGATTTAATTATCTTTTTCAGGTTTATTTGGTTAAGGTTGGAGATAAACTCTGTAGGACCGGGGACCTTGAGGGCCAAACGTGAGAACCTCTTTCCTAATGAAACAAAAATGTATTTTTTTAGTTGCTAGACATGACTAAAAATGTTTCCAGGACTCGAACTCAGGACACCCAAAGTACAACGGGATGCTGCTCATGATGCTTTTGGCGCCAACACAGCCTGTCTGCCTTTTAGAGTTATTTCTCCATCTTTAGCTTCTTTTGCATTGTAGGCTAAATGTAAAAATGTAATTTTATGTTACAGGAAAATGTCCAAAATGTTTGACAGAGGCTATTTACACTAACTCCACCCACCAACATGTTATTGGGCTATTCAATAGTACAAAAGACAGCTTTCATACCTTTTTTTCACACTTAATGCAAAGAGTGGCTGCCAAAATACTATTTTCACATTGCATAAATAGTATCTATTGCTATTTGCACTTGAAATATAGCATGACTGGGCCACTTGGTGGTGCTATAATGAATTAAAATATAAAAATGTACTGTAACTACAGCCAACTATTGATTGACTACAAAATTGCCATGAGTTTCATAGACCATGACATTGGTGTACCTTGAGAAGCAAAATGTTATTTTCATTGCAAGATGTCAAAAATTATCTGAGGCTGTATCTCTGGAAGGTGCTTTGGCATACTGACATTAAAATACTGACACATACACTGAAACTTAATATCCGCGATAGTAATCTTCCCCTAACAACGTTGCATCAATTTCAACACCAAAATCATGCTCAGTTGACATTTCTGCCATTAGTGTGCCAGAACCCTGTTTTTGCACAGAATTTTTTTCTTGCAGACCCCAAACTTGGATGGTTCCAAATATGCACTTCTATTGAGGTGCACAGACACCATCTATCTGACACTAGATGCCATGTCATGTCATAAATTTCATGATATCATGGCATGAAGAATTGCTTAGATCATTTACTTACCTTTTTCTCCTAAGGGGTTCTTGTGTGATGCCACCATAACAGGCTTCTCAGTCAGACCTGTATGAATGTTGAGTAAAATCAGACACATTCCCAACAATTGTTCTTTCTGCAATGGAATTCTATAAAAAGTTCCATAAAAAAAAAAAATTATGTATTGCTATCATACAAATCTATTCATCTTGGGATGTTAAGAATACAAATAAACTCATCTCGTCAACGCATACACATGAGTAAACCTGACCATGTATTAATAACACCATATATTTAAATAAGGGAGAAATATATATATATATATATATATATATATATATATATATTTGAGGCAGTAACCCTGATACTTTTTTAGAACATTTAACCAAACACTTTAGTATCAGTGAACATACTCGACAAACCATGTCAATTAATATATTAGCAAATAAAAATTACTTCACTTTCAGTGTCTTATCCTAGTTAAATATACGTCTTTTCCATGTCGTTTCCCTGAAGACATTTCTTCTGTAACAATATCAAAGCATTGCTGAATGTTGAAACAAACATGTAACTTGAGTAGTTTGAGTAACGGCAGATGGGAAAATTGCTTAGCAGGCTTTTTATTTATTTTCAGAAATCTATCTAGAAACATTACTTTTGTCTGTTTCGTAGCACATGTGGTAAAGAAATAACACACTTCAACTTCAACACACTAACAAAATTCTACTATATAAATATAGTTACATAATTAACATAATTAAACCTTAAAATGTTTCACACAACAATAAAATGTTTCACACAATAATCAAAGAAATTATAAGATCAAGGTCTTACAATACTGAACAAAATAAACCCAAATGTAAACACTTAAATAAAACAACTCAGTTAAAAAAACAACAACTATTAAGCAAACATAGTCTGATCTGAAAATTAAAAAAAAGAAAAAGAAATAGTAGGTTATACATCCAACTACCAACTGCAGACAACTGCCGAAAAAATATAAGCAAATGTTAAAAACTTGATCCTCATTGTAGCTGCATAGCTTCACTTCGTGAACATAATTAGTGTATTCTTTCCTCAGCTCTTTCTGGCTCAGAAAAAAGCAGAACTGATGCTTGATCATAATCTGATATTTTTTAGCATTTTAAACTTTGTTCACACTGCATTCAAGTATAATTTTTTTTTGTCAAATATGACCTTTTAGGTCAGACTGTCTGCACTGTCATTTTGCAATTAATCAGATGAAATTGGATCGATTTGTTCAGTGTATCTAAACTGAATGTCATAGTAATGATTTAATTGCCTGCAAGAGACTTTCTTCAACAAGAAGTGAGAGCAGCTGTCAGTGTGAATAGAGATGATAAAAAAAAAAATTTCACAGTAGTGCTGAACATAACGCAATTGAAAAGAAAGTGTTTTACACACTCATGAACACACAATGTTCAAAACCAGTTAGTCATATGCTTATTCAAAAAATTTTTTTTACAATATAATAATAAAAAAAAACAATGTAGTAGTTCACTATATGGACAAATTCAGGCAAAACTGAACACATTTGTGTTGTGTCATATACGTCATGTTGCAAATGAAAAACTAAAGCTAAATATAATGATCTTTCAGATTCAAGTACAATTTCAAAACTTCTAATTATTACTGTATTCTAAGTCACTAAATGGATTTGAGTTAGCAGCACCCTTACATTACGGATGGATGGATGATTCAACATGCTTTGACAGCAAAAAAAACGCCCAAAACAACAAAAAACTCTAGACAATCTGGTTTCTGTTTCCTTTCTATCGAATTTTTCTACAATAAAGGATGTTATTAATCTCATTGAGCGTGTTTGATTGTGTGATGAAGTGTGTTTGATTACATCTGAAACAAATGAAATTGGCAACATTTTATTACCTTGGTTGTTGTACATATTGTGACAGTTCCAAAATCTCTACCTACTGGAAACGTTTTCAGGCTTCTGACTGGCCAACATGGCATGCGTTTGCGTTTTCATGTGGACAGAGTTTTAGAACCAGGTCTAAATTAGTTTACCATATTAACAGCTCTTGTCTAGTTATTATATTACAGTTATTTAAGTTATAGTTAAGTTCTGTGAACATGAATGGACATTTTGCACTCTCTGCTCTCTATACTGGTCAAGGAAACAGAAAAGTAAAATTGATATGTATTTACATGTTCATTAAAGGGAGTCAAAAGTCTACCCCAAACCAGACCACCACCAAACATTTGTGGTTTGAGAGATCTTGGGTGTGTTTACTTCATCTGGATTTCAATAGTGATTTTGATCCTCAAAAAAAATATTAATGCCATGTGTAAAGGAGCCCTAATTAGTGTAAAGTCAAGATATCCTTAAAGTAGTTAGAAAAACAAAAACAAAAAGCTGCTAACTAAACTGAAGCTAAGAGTATAAAAGTGATAAATATAAGTTTCAACTGATATTTAATTCCACAACTAGCAGTTTTTAATCAGGCATTGAAACAAAGAGTATAATAAATTATTACAAAATATTCACAGGGTAAAATTATTAAAACACACTAATTTATATAACTCACTATTATTTTTATATATTTATTTTTTAATTCAGCCTGGACTTCTGTGCAAGCTAAATCACTTATTGCAGAGGTGTTCGACTCAGTTCCTGGAGTCCCCCAACACTGCACATTCTGAATGTGTTCCATTTCAGATCTTATCATCTCTACTAACAAGGTGATGACGTGAATCGGGACTGATTAAGGAGAAATGCTAAATGTGAACAGTTGGAGAGGGCCACATGGACAGGATTGAAAACCACTGGCTTGTTGGATCCAAGTAATCATGTTACATGAAACATCCAAGCAAACTGATTCACGGAGTCAAACCTCCCAACACAGCGAGTTGACAGTTGGGTTATTACCTCCTTCATTCAGCTGTACCATGGGACCAACAGCAATGTAGTGTTTTGTATTACTACACAACTAGTTAAAAAGTAGCTTGTTACCATTCTGAACAGCTGTCACTCAAAAAAAAGTTAGTAGTAACATTATTTGTAGTTATTTACTTGCAGCGCTGTTCCTAGAAAATGCCTTAGGAGTTTTTATTCCCGATCAAATCTCACAGTTATGGCAGTTTACTATTATTTCTTGATATTTTTTTTCGAAGATTTAAGTAAACCACGAGTAGATATTTTCTCATCATTTTCTGATTGATCAACTTTTTGTCCATGAGCTTTTTTATTTAATTTTGCCTCTTTTTCTTGTTTGTAATTGTTCACATTTTCTTTTACTTCCTCTACGTCTTTCTCTGTTTGCCCCTTTGGTGCATTATCTTTTATTTTGCTAAGACTTTCTTTCTCTGATTTCTCCAGTCTTTGTTTTTCTGCTTTTTCTTTATCATTTCTCTCTTTTTCTGCCTTTTCTTTAGCCAACCTTTCTTTCTCTGCTTTCTCTTTCTCTGCTTTTTCTTTTTCTGTCTTTTCTTTCTCCAGTCTTTCTTTTTCAGCTTTTTCTTTAGCAAGTCTCTCTTTTTCTGCCTTTTCTTTCTCAAGTCTTTCTTTTTCTGCTTTTTCTTTAGCCATTTTTTCTTTTTCTGCTTTCTCTTTCTCCAATCTTTCTTTTTCTGCCTTGCCTTTAGTGAGTCTCTCTTTTTCTGCCTTTTCTTTGACCAGTCTTTCTTTTTCTTTAGCCATTTTTTCTTTTTCCGCTTTTTCTTTAGCCAATCTTTCTTTTTCTGCCTTTTCTTTGGCAAGTCTCTCTTTTTCTGCCTTTTCTCTGGCCAGTCTTTCTTTTTCTGCTTTCTCTTTCTCCAATCTTTCTTTTTCTGCCTTGCCTTTAGTGAGTCTCTCTTTTTCTGCCTTTTCTTTGACCAGTCTTTCTTTTTCTTTAGCCATTTTTTCTTTTTCTGCTTTTTCTTTGACCAGTCTTTCTTTTTCTTTAGCCATTTTTTCTTTTTCTGCTTTTTCTTTAGCCAATCTTTCTTTTTCTGCCTTTTCTTTAGCGAGTTTCTCTTTTTCTGCCTTTTCTCTGGCCAGTCTTTCTTTCTCTGCTTTCTCTTTTTCCAGTCTTTCTTTTTCTGCTTTTTCTTTAGCCAATCTTTCTTTTTCTGCTTTTTCTTTAGCCAGTCTTTCTTTTTCAGCCTTTTCTTTGGCCAGTCTTTCTTTTTCTGCCTTTTCTTTCTCAAGTCTTTCTTTTTCTGCTTTTTCTTTGGCCAGTCTTTCTTTTTCTGCCTTTTCTTTCTCAAGTCTTTCTTTTTCTGCTTTTTCTTTGGCCAGTCTTTCTTTTTCTGCCTTTTCTTTCTCAAGTCTTTCTTTTTCAGCTTTTTCTTTGGCCAGTCTTTCTTTTTCTGCCTTTTCTTTCTCAAGTCTTTCTTTTTCTGCCTTTTCTTTGGCCAGTCTTTCTTTTTCTGCCTTTTCTTTCTCAAGTCTTTCTTTTTCAGCTTTTTCTTTGGCCAGTCTTTCTTTTTCTGCCTTTTCTTTCTCAAGTCTTTCTTTTTCTGCCTTTTCTTTGGCCAGTCTTTCTTTCTCTGCTTTCTCTTTCTCCAGTCTTTCTTTTTCCGCTTTTTCTTTAGCCAATCTTTCTTTCTCCGCTTTTTCTTTGGCCAATCTTTCTTTCTCTGCTTTTTCTTTGGCCAATCTTTCTTTTTCTGCTTTTTCTTTGGCCAGTCTTTCTTTTTCTGCTTTTTCTTTAGCCAATCTTTCTTTTTCTGCTTTTTCTTTAGCCAATCTTTCTTTTTCGGCCTTTTCTTTAGCGAGTTTCTCTTTTTCTGCCTTTTCTCTGGCCAGTCTTTCTTTCTCTGCTTTCTCTTTTTCCAGTCTTTCTTTTTCTGCCTTTTCTTTCTCAAGTCTTTCTTTTTCTGCTTTTTCTTTGGCCAGTCTTTCTTTTTCTGCCTTTTCTTTCTCAAGTCTTTCTTTTTCTGCCTTTTCTTTCTCCAGTCTCTCTTTTTCAGCTTTTTCTTTAGCCAGTTTTTCTTTCTCTGATTTCTCTTTCTCCAATCTTTCTTTTTCTGCCTTTTCTTTCTCATGTCTTTCCTTTTCTGCTTTTTCTTTAGCCATTTTTTCCTTTTCTGCCTTTTCTTTTGCAAGTTTTTCTTTTTCTGCCCTTTCTTTCTCCACTTTTTCTTTAGCAAGTCTTTCTTTTTCTGCTTTTTCTTTAGCCATTTTTTCCTTTTCTGCCTTTTCTTTTCCAAGTTTTTCTTTTTCTGCCCTTTCTTTCTCCACTTTTTCTTTAGCAAGTCTTTCTTTTTCTGCTTTTTCTTTGGCCAGTCTTTCCTTTTCTGCCTTTTCTTTAGCCAGTCTTTCCTTTTCTGCTTTCTCTTTCTCCATCTTTTCTTTTTCTGCTTTTTCTTTGGCTAGTTTTTCTTGTTCCACTCTTTCTCTCTCTGCTTTCTCCTTGGCTAGTTTCTCCTCTTGTTCTCTTTGTATTCGTTCCTCTTGAAGCTTAGCTTCTGCCTCTTCTTTTACTTTTTTGCCAGCAAGAGCAGCTTGTCTCTCCTCTTCCTCTTGAGCCAAAACACTACGGACCTCAGCAAGGGCTAGTTTGGCAATCTTTTTGGCTTCAATCTTCTCATGAATAATTCGTAGCTGCTCCTTCAGAGCTGCTTTCAGCTTTCGCCCAATATCCCTGGTAGGATGTTCTGAGAATGAGTCGGACAAAAATTTCCATTTCAGAAGGCTCATCATTCCCATGTACCATGCAAACACACATATTATTTGATTGAGTGTGTGAATAACTGTCTTACGGTCTATAATTCATAAGAAAGGAAAATTCACATTCAGTTCTTTCATTTAGAATTAGGATTTATTTTTGATAATGTTCAGTATGCTTTTCAATTTTAAGAATATACTTGCAAGCTATCAGTTATTTTAGTTCAAGTCTGTACTGCTTTAGTGATTTATTAAGTGATAGTATGAAATACAAAGAAGCTAATAGTTTTCATTCATGCATCTGATGAAATCGCATTGTTGTGAAACTGATGTCCCTTGCACACAAACACACACACACACAATTTGTATGTATATAGACAGAAACACATGTATCATGTGTTATGCAGAAAAAAACATCATGCAGGCTTTGGAACAACATGAGGGTAAGTATATCATGACAGAATAATTTTGAGCATTGCTGAAGCTAATTTATTATGCTACTAACTCCATAACTCATGCTAAGTACCTCTGTCTTTTTTAAGCCCCACTTCTTTAGGTCTCTCATCTGCATTGGAAGAGGGGCAAACAGAACAGAATAAACAGAAGAAAGAATGACCTGGAAAGATGTGTAATTGTTGCAGCTGCCAAGTTACAGAACACATGCTCTACTAAAATCCAACATCCAGCACAAATCACCTTTACCTGAATACTAAAACATAATAAAAATAAATAAAAATAAATGAATAAATGTGAATGCATTGGGTAAGATATAGCAAGTAGTCATATCAAATGCCATCAATAGTTATATATACAGTATACACACACACACACACACACACACACACACACAGAGGTGCTGGTCGTATAATTAGAATATCATCAAAAAGTTGATTTCACTAATTCCATTCAAAAAGTGAAACTTGTATATTATATTCATTCATTACACACAGACTGATATATTTCAAATGTTTATTTTTTTTAATTTTGATGATTATAACTGACAATTAAGGAAAATCCCAAATTCAGTGTCTCAGAAAATTAGAATTAGAATAAAAGGTTCAATATTGAAGACACCTGGTGCCACACTCCAATCAGCTAATTAACTCAAAACTTTTTTTCGTAACAGTCTACGATACTGTTATTAGAAATATGTGTCATTTGTGGTTTAAGAATGCAGGAGTTTAGCTTAGGTAAGTTTGAATCTTTGGAATATGTTGCCAACTTTGATGCATAGTGCAGTGTTTTATTCGTTTTTATATACATAATCATAGGTGTGGTCTAAAAGCTCAAAAAAAAAAATTTATTCCGAGGTGACGTTGGATGAAAATTCTGAATTCAAAAACATATTCATTAGGACCAGGGCTTAAAGTGACCAAACTCCTCCGAGTGCGATTTGAAATGTAGGTAACGTTATGTTCGTCTGCACTTTTCCCTTTTGAAACACTGGTTATTACACCTGTATAATTAAATTCACTTAAAATTTAGTGGACTATGTTTTACTTTCAGATATACACTAACTGATGGTCTGAAATATCGTATGTATAGCTTAGTGTGCTTAGTATCCCTCATTAAACCCTGGATCTCCATATATAATCACTTTTGAATAAATTATTTCTGTTGGTTACCCTTTATATCGGTCTATGGTTTAAGCAAATATTTAATGTATTAAAATTATTTTAAAAAGCTGTTGACTTATCCCATTCACCAGTTAGACCTTTAAATGGTGCATGAAAAAACAGTGTGCAGTGTTTGTAACGGAGGAGTCATCACAGGACATGGAATCCATTTGTAAGCTTTTAATAAGAAACATCATGGTCCTACAGGCAGGGGTAAGTGATGGCGAACACAGCAGAGAAGGACAGGCAGAATCATAGTCGGTGAACAGGCGGAATGTCAGGGTATCAAGCAGAGAATCACAGTAGTAATCACAATCCAGTAGGCCGGCAGCAGTAATCGTAAATGGGAGACAGACCAAATCAGCAACAGGCAGACAACAGAAACAGTAAACGCTCAGAAATGCAAACAGTAATAAGACAAGACCTTGCGATGAACAAGAAAGCTGGCAGCTTAAATAATAAAATCCAATGAGCTGCAGCTGGAGAGTAATCAGAGTGCAAGGATGGGGCTTGTGGGAAATGTAGTGCAATAGTCACTGTGTGTGTGTGTGTGTGTGGTTGTAGGAAGAGTGGCGGGTGCAGGGTGAATGGGTAATGGAGTTAAATGGATATGTGAAGTCCAGTTTGGAGTGCCCTCTGGTGGCCATGGCGGGCACTCTCACTTGTGATCATGACAGTGTTACCTGAGAATTAGCAAGCCTATGCCTTAAGTAATCTATGCCTACTGTAGGTAAAAAAAAAGTTTCACAACTTCTGTTTCATTTTAAATCTACAGGTGTTTCTCAATCAATTATAATTTTGAGGAAAAGTTCATTTATTTCAGTAATTCAACTAAAATTGTGAAACTCGTATTAAATAAATTCAGTGCACACAGACTAAAGTAGTTTGAGTCTTTGGTCCATTTAATTGTGATGATTTTGTCTCACATTTAACAAAGACCCATCAATTCACCATCTCAACAAATTAGAATACTTAAAAAAAAACACATTTAGTGAAATGTTGGCTTTCTGGAAAGTATATTCATTTACTGTACATGTACTCAATACTTTGCAAGCTTTTGCTTTCATTACTGCCTCAATTCAGTGTGGAATGGAGGCGATCAGTTTGTGGCACTACTGAGGTGGTATGGAAGCCCATTTTTCTTTGACAGTGGCCTTCAGCTCATCTGCATTTTTTGGTCTCTTTCTTCTCATCTTCCTCTTGAAAATAACCAATATATTCTATACGGGGTACAGGTCTGATGAGTTTGGTGGCAAGTCAAGCACACCAACACCATGGTCATTTAACCAACTTTTGGTGCTTTTGGCAGTGTGGGCAGGTGCCAAATTCTGCTGGAAAATTAAATCAGTATCTTCAAAAAGCTGGTCAGCAGAAGGAAGCATGAAGTGCTCCAAGATTTCTTGGTAAACGGGTGCAGTGCAGTTAAAAAACACAATGGACCAACACCAGCAGATGACATTGCACCCCGAATCATCACAGACTTCAAGCAACTATGAGCTTCTCCACCCTTCCTCCAGACTCTAGGACATTGGTTTCCAAATGAAATACAAAACTTGCTCTCATCTGAAAAAAGGACTCTGGACCAATGGCAACAGTCCAGTTCTTCTTCGCCTTAGCCCAGGAAAGATGCCTCTGACGTTGTCTGTGGTACATGAGTGGCTTAACAAGCGAAATATGAAAACTGTAGCCAAATTCCTTGACACGTCTGTGTGTGGTGGCTCTGAATGCCTTGACCCCAGCCTCAGTGCATTCCTTGTGAAGTTCTCCAAAATTCTTGAATCCAGTTTGCTTGACAATGCTCATAAGTCTGCGGTTCTCTCGGTTGGTTGTGCATGTTTTTCTTCCAAACTTTTTCGTTCCACTCAACTTTCTGTTAACATGCTTGGATACAGCACTCTGAACAGCCAGCTTACTGGCAATAAAAATTTTTTGTGACTTACAATCCTTGTGAACGGTGTCAATGATTGTCAGAGACCATTTTGAAGGTTCAGGAAACCTTTGCAGGTGTTTCGAGACGGATCGAGACGGTTCGCAGCACGACGCCCGTGGCGACGATCGTCGTGTCAGGACCACTGCCCACGTATCGACGAGGACACGAAAGGTTCAGTAGACTTTTTGCTTTAAATGAATGGCTGTTGTCATGGTGTAAAGAACAGAAACTGCTATTTGTTAATAACTGGAATCTTTTCTGGGAGCGTCCTAGGCTGTTTCGCGCTGATGGATTACACCCCAGCAGAATCGGAGCGGAGCTGCTCTCTGACAACATCTCCAGGACACTTCGCTCCATGTGACTAGTAAGAAAATTCTCTAATAACTATTATGATGAGTTTTGTTCCACCCGCTTAAATGATAAAAGTACTTGTGCTGTAAAAACTATTAAGACTGTGTCTGTTCCCCGAATAGTGAGGTCAAAATATAATGTAGGATCTAGAAAAAATCTTATCGTAATTAAACCAGAAAAATGTAAAGTAAATGAACAAAAACAATTTTTAAAGTTTGGGCTCATAAATATTAGATCACTCACACCCAAAGCAGTTATTGTAAATGAAATGATCACAGAAAATAGTTTTGATGTACTCTGCTTGACTGAAACCTGGCTAAAACCAAATGATTATTTTGGTCTAAATGAGTCTACTCCACCAAACTACTGTTATAAGCATGAGCCCCGTCAGACTGGTCGTGGAGGAGGTGTTGCAACAATATATAGTGATATTCTCAATGTTACCCAGAAAACAGGATACAGGTTTAACTCTTTTGAAATACTTCTGCTAAATGTTACACTGTCAGACATGCAAAAGAAGTCTAATGTATCTCTTGCTCTGGCTACTGTGTATAGACCACCAGGGCCGTATACAGAATTCCTAAAAGAATTTGCAGATTTCCTCTCAGACCTTCTAGTTACAGTTGATAAGGCACTAATCATGGGAGATTTTAATATTCACGTTGATAATGCAAATGATACATTAGGACTTGCGTTTACTGACCTAATAAACTCCTTTGGAGTCAAGCAAAATGTCACCGGGCCCACTCATCGTTTTAATCATACACTAGATCTAATTATATCGCATGGAATCGATCTTACTGCTATAGATATTGTACCCCAATGTGATGATATTACAGACCATTTCCTTGTATCGTGCATGCTGCGTATAACTGATATTAACTATATGTCTCAGCGTTACCGTCTGGGCAGAACTATTGTTCCAGCCACCAAAGACAGATTCGCAAATAACCTGCCTGATCTATCTCAACTGCTATTTGTACCCAAAAATACACATGAATTAGACGAAATTACTGACAACATGGGCACTATTTTCTCTAATACATTAGAAGCTGTTGCCCCCATCAAATTGAAAAAGGTTAGAGAAAAACGTACTGTGCCATGGTATAACAGTAATACTCACTCTCTCAAGAAAGTAACTCGTAGTCTTGAACGCAAATGGAGAAAAACTAACTTGGAAGTTTTTAAAATTGCATGGAAAAACAGTATGTCCAGGTATAGACAGGCTCTAAAAACTGCTAGGGCAGAGCATATCCACAAACTCATTGAAAATAACCAAAACAATCCAAGGTTTTTATTTAGCACAGTGGCTAAATTAACAAATTACCAGACGCCACCTGATTCAAATATTCCACCAACGTTAAATAGTAATGACTTTATGAATTTCTTCACTGATAAAATAGATAACATTAGAAATACAATAGCGAATGTAGATTCTACAGCGTCTAACACTTCAGTTTCATCCATCGCACCCAAAGATAAACTGCAGTGCTTTACAAATATAGGACAGGAAGAGCTAAATAAACTTATCACTGTATCTAAACCAACAACATGTTTATTAGATCCTGTACCCACTAAATTACTAAAAGAGCTGTTACCTGTAGCCGAAGAACTGCTTCTCAATATCATTAACTCGTCGTTATCTTTAGGTCACGTCCCAAAACCATTCAAGCTGGCGGTTATCAAGCCTCTTATTAAGAAACCAAAACTAGATCCTAGTGTACTGGCAAATTATAGGCCTATTTCAAATCTTCCATTTATGTCTAAAATTTTAGAAAAAGTTGTGTCTGCTCAATTGAGCACCTTCCTGCATAAAAATGATCTGTATGAAGAATTTCAGTCAGGTTTTAGGCCCCACCATAGCACAGAAACTGCACTTGTTAAAATTACAAATGACCTGCTTCTTGCGTCAGATCAAGGCTGCATCTCATTTCTAGTCTTACTTGATCTTAGTGCTGCGTTCGACACCATAGATCATGACATACTCATAGATCGATTACAAAACTATACAGGTATTCAAGGGCAGGCTCTAAGATGGTTTAGATCCTACCTGTCCGATCGCTACCATTTTGTTTACTTAAATGGGGTGTCATCTCATTTATCATCAGTAAAATATGGAGTGCCACAAGGATCCGTCCTAGGTCCCCTTCTATTTTCAATATACATGTTGCCCCTTGGTAATATTATTAGAAAATACGGAATTAGCTTCCACTGTTATGCTGATGATACTCAGCTATATATTTCAACGAGACCAGATGAAACTTCCCAATTATCTAAGCTAACAGAGTGTGTTAAAAATGTAAAAGATTGGATGACAAATAATTTTCTCCAATTAAATTCGGATAAGACAGAGATATTAATTATTGGACCAAAAAACACCACACAGAATCTTGTAGATTACAATCTGCAACTAGACGGATGTACTGTTACTTCCTCTACAGTCAGAAATCTGGGTGTTATATTGGACAGCAATTTGTCTTTTGAAAATCATATTTCCAATGTTACAAAAACCGCATTCTTCCATCTTAGAAACATTGCCAAGCTACGAAACATGTTATCTGTTTCTGATGCAGAAAAGCTAGTTCATGCTTTCATGACCTCTAGACTGGACTATTGTAATGGACTTCTAGGTGGTTGTCCTGCTTCGTCAATAAACAAGCTACAGGTCGTCCAAAATGCAGCAGCTAGAGTCCTTACCAGGTCAAGAAAATATGATCATATTACCCCTATTTTACAGTCTCTGCACTGGCTACCTATTAAGTTCCGTATCAGTTACAAATTATCATTACTTACCTATAAGGCCCTAAATGGTTTAGCTCCTGCGTACCTAACTAGCCTTCTACCACGCTACAACCCATCACGCACCCTAAGGTCACAAAACGCTGGACTTTTGGTAGTTCCTAGGATAGCAAAGTCCACTAAAGGAGGTAGAGCTTTTTCACATTTGGCTCCCAAACTCTGGAATAGCCTTCCTGATAATGTTCGGGGTTCAGACACATTCTCTCTGTTTAAATCTAGATTAAAAACGCATCTCTTTCGCCAAGCATTCGAATAATGTATCTCTTAAATTGTGAGTGTAGTTGCATCTGCATTTTTATTCTTTAGCTTGGGTTAAACTAATTTTACTTTGTTGGATCAACAGCTATGCTAATGATGTCTCTATTTTGTTTCTATGTTTTGCCACGGGTTTACACAAGCTCCAGTCTGGATCCAGAACACCTGAGAAGAGATGATGCTGACCCTCAGAGGACCCCAGATGATGCTAACCTTGAATCAACAAACAGAACTAACAATTATTGCTACATGTGTGACTGCATCCTATAATTACTATTAATTAATAATATTGATAGTTCATCATCTAGCTGACTACGTCTTGTATTATTATAATTATTATTTTTATTTTTCTAAAATCCTATCAAACGTGCACAAACTACTAGCTACTACTAAATATTGTAGAAACATAATTTTCTGTAAAGTTGCTTTGTAACGATTTGTATTGTAAAAAGCGCTATACAAATAAACTTGAATTGAATTGAATTGAATTTTGAGTTGATTAGCTGATACTAAATACTCGATAAGACCGTTTTTTGTTTTTTTATGACGTTATCTTTTTTCATAGTTATCACTGAACAAGTATGCTGTTTTAAGCTAAAATAATTATTAAATTCTAAAATAATATTTATCATGCAAGCAGAGAGATGTCATGAAAAACGTTTAGTGATCATTTGAACACGACTGAATCCGTTCAATGCGCACATTTTCATTATGCAGAACTCGAAGCAAGTTTTAATGTTTAGTGAACTTCACTAAACAAATGTGCGTGTGCCGCGCAAAGTAGCAAGAGGTAAAGATGTAAACATGTAGGCCAAATAGAAAATGTATCCGTATCTAAGCTGATTATTAGCCTACTCTTGAGAGAGAACTGGTTTTTGAGAGACTGACGCGCAACGTGGCTGTTTGTTTGGTGAGCGCGCTGCGCTAATACCATTCATTCGTATCATATCGTACCTTAAGTTTTAAATCATTGCCTTTTAAATATATACAAATAATATAATGTGTATGATGTATAATTACAGGTGATATTACTCTTGCCAAGCTCTGATTTCTAAGAGATCCACAGAGAGACAACAACAATGCTGTTTTTGATTTGCGCTCTTTTCACTTAAAGTTTACATTCATTCACTTCACATTAGTGACTTTAGAGGTCTCTGTATGCGCTGATCCCCTGGCTCACCTGTTATCTAGCAAACACCGGACTGTGCCAGCTTCAGCCAAGTATTCAGGCAGAATTATTCCTCGTCTGTTATTTGTTTTTGAAGCCATTATCCGTGCCATTCAGAATAAGGCATTCGGCTTCAGGCCCACCCCTATTTACATATTTTAATTTTATATGCAACATAGATAAGGTCATAGAAAGTAACAGCTACACGCAATACTGTAATCCTAAAATTTACATCGTACTTGCAAACTCTTTGTACGCATTATGGTTAATGCATGCTCAAGTAGTCGATTGTTTCCGACAGCGCTGACTAGTGGTTGAAGTAGTCAATCACTTGACTACTCGACAAGTCTATGTAAGCCCTACTACACGGAGCCATTGATAACTGAGAAGATGCGCAAATCAACCTTCATTATCACCATTGATTTGCACAGCGTGTCAATTAACAACGGCTCCGTGGAGTAATAGCTGCTATATGTGAAATCATGCACCTGATGGAATTTACCGCTTATTAGATAACCGGCTTTATTGACTAGATGCGCATTAATAATCATTGGTGTGCTCGTGCAAATTGTAGCCTCTTTTTCCTATTTGTAGTGGAGATGAGTGGTACCCGGTGGGGTCTTCTGCTGTTGTAGCCCATCCGCCTCAAGGTTATGCGTGTTGTGGCTTCACAAATGCTTTGCTGCATACCTCGGTTGTAACGAGTGGTTATTTCAGTCAAAGTTGCTCTTCTATTAGCTAGAATCAGTCGGCCCATTCTCCTCTGACCTCTAGCATCAACAAGACATTTTCGCCCCCACAGGACTGCCGCATACTGGATGTTTTTCCCTTTACACACCATTTTTTGTAAACCCTAGAAATGGTTGTGCATGAAAATCCCAGTAACTGAGCAGATTGTGAAATACTCAGACCGGCCCGTCTGGCACCAACAACCATGCTACACTTAAAATTGCTTAAATGACTGTTTTTTCCCATTCTGACATTCAGTTTGGAGTTCAGGAGATTGTCTTGACCAGGACCACACCCCTAAATGCATTGAAGCAATTGCCATGTGATTGGTTGTTAATGAGAAATTGAACAGGTGTTCCTAATAATCCTTTAGGTGAGTGTATATCGGTGCACTCCTAAATGTGAGCCAAATCATCACAATTAAAAAAACCAAAGACTTAGACTACTTAAGTCTGTGTCCATTGAATTTATTTAATACATGAGTTTCACAATTTGAGTTGAATTACAGAAATAATTGAACGTTTCCTCGACAATCTAATTTATTGAGAAGCACCTGTATAAAGCACTGTTACTGAAACTGATTATTGATAGGGACTCACTGATAGGGATTCACAGGGGACACAGATAGGGTTCAGAACTATAGATATAATACATTTGTGTGTTTTATGTTTGTATATTTTTAAAGGAAAACTATTTAATATTTGCAGTAAGTTTATCACAGTGTTACTGATCTCGTCTTTTTCTTATGCATAACAACAGCAAGTTCCCCTTTGAACAGGAACATTCCATACCCAAGAGACCAAGGAGGAACGCTAGAGTTTGTGCATTATCCTCACATACACACTTGCACATTCTCACATACTCATCACGTCTATTCAGTAAAGCTGGTCCTGTGATTAGTAGTAAAATATCCATTACCTGTTTCAAATGGAGAAGCATTTACTACACAGTAGGGTTGGGAATCATTAGTAATTTTCCAGTTCCGGTCCCATGAAAATCATTAAACAACTATTAAAAATAGTTGCAAGGAAAAATGCACAATACTCAACTATTCAATGCTCAATACTATTTATTACTTACTGTCAACTTAAAGTTTGGAAATGTCAAAATTCAACATATATTACAGTATACGGATCTTCATAGGGTTGGGTATTGTTAGAAAGTTTCCGGGTTCCAATTCCAGTTCCATTGAAATGAACTATGATTATGTTTTTTACTATTTTACCTTCATTGAATGTAGTGTTGCTGGAAGGTAGTAATTAATGTTGAGTAATAATAGTCCATCAACCAGCATTGTGCTTCAAAGTTTATGTTTTTTTACACGATCAATAGCATTTTGCTTTTCAAGCAGGAATAAGCTGGTTGGCCAAATAGTCACTTGACACAAGATTAATCGTGTAGCCCTACATGCATCCTCACACTCACATCCTCACATATCTCTTACATGGTCACAACCTTCTCAGTCTGCCTCACAAACAACAACTTCTCACATACGTCTTCATAGCAAACGTCCACCACGAGCATGCCCTTTGCAAGTTCTTATTATTCTGCTTTTATTTTCAATATATTCACAGCATATGTTACAGTCCATGTTTATTACTAAGGATTTTTTTTTTCCATTCAACAGATGCCTTTTTAAGATGAACCCCCGAGAAGGGTTCGGAAGTGGAGAATACCACATCGAGAAAGCAATTGGCATTCAATCCAAATATTTTTTCACTGATTAAATAGATGGCTGTCACGTCTTCCTACATTGCCCAGCAAAAATTATTGGCAGTGTCACAGACTTAAAATACTTGCTGATAATTTGCTTTTATGGTTCAATTACTTGTTTTTTTTCATGCTTTATCTGTTGTCAGGATTCATTAATCTGTTCACAGGTGGTTCAGTATTAAAAACAATTTCATTATAAATTCTTATGTGTTTACCAAACTGCTATATTGATGCAGTTTTGAGCAATTCCTTTTATTGTGTGATGTTGCAGTTATGATAATTTTTTTATACTGTTGCAGTTATAAAAAAAAACTGAATTGGTTTGTTGTTGCAGTTATACAGAGCCCCTACAGTGAGTGAAAAAAAATTATATATATTTTTTTTTTTGCGTTCTCTCGCAAAGCTTTGCGTTCTCTTACAAAACCAGTTCTGACAAACACTTCCTGTTTACTTTACAGCTTGTAGTGGTTCATACAGCTCCATAAGTTCACAGTGGAACAGTTCATAGTTTTGTTTTGAACTTGGAGAAATAGTCAGTGCATGCTTATTAAGGCACGGTTTTGGGACATAATAAAATGTTTAAAGGCCGTGTTGCAGGGTTAATTTTTCAACGAATTTGTGCAATTTGCTAGTTGGTAATAAACATTTAAACCGTTATCAATTGTATTTTATGTTGTTGGGTATCACAAAATAGAATAGAACATGAAAAAGTAGGTACTATCTTACAGTGGTTTGCAACGATTCTCCTTTCCCCCACAATGCATTGCATTACGTCACGTTGGGGAGAGAATTTACCAAAGCCCGCCTTGAGAGCATTCAGAGTGACTAGAGAGACGAGTAGTAGACGAGAGTATTCAAATAGTGCAGATTATAGATAAATGCATAGATATATATAGATAGATAGACTAAATATATAGATAGATAGATAGATAGATAGATAGATAGATAGATAGATAGATAGATAGATAGATAGATAGATAGATAGATAGATAGATAGATAGATATCGACCAACAGGGACCAAAAACTCACTCACTTCCCTACAGCACAAGCTTTCCAACGCAGTTTACATGGGACGGCAACGCCCACACAATCACCTGCCAAACACAGCGACAGACACGCGGCTATGTTTGCAACTACATTTTCACCAGAGGAAGAGATAAACGCTTAGAAACGCCCATATAGCTAGCATGATGCCTTTTATTTCTAGATGACAAAGACAAAGTTTACCAGTACTATGACACTATGACAAAGGTTACCGGTACTTATCTGAACTAACGTCACGATCACTGCCACTATATATAAAGAAAACATAGATTTTTCTATCCAATGACAGTAGTGTTGTCACGATACCAAAATTATTGTTTCAGCGATTATATTAAACAATGTTTCTGAACTCAGAAGATTAAATGTCAAAAGATGAATAATATCAATTTAAGCAATGGCATTCAAGTAAAAAAAAAAAAGCTAATAAAATTTAGCAGCAATGTCTCAGATATTGTAACTTATTCTGTTAGCTGTGCAACCTTTTCTTTCAGAGGAGAAAACTCAGCCAGTGAGCTTTATTAAGCGTCATCTTTATTGAGCGTCATCTTTTTCTACCAGTCGTGGACCGGCGGCCACAGTATCACTTGTGCTTGCACATGCAGCCTAGTGATGCCCGGGTCGGGTTTTTTTCCAACCCCCGACTCCCGACTCCCGCTTTTATGAAATTATTTGGCTCGCCCCATCCCGCAAATAAAGTAAAATTTATTTTCTCATTTCTCGTTCGCTGAAGTTCCTCCCTCCACAGCAGCGCGCGAGCTCGGCGCTATTAGCAGCGCATGCGCAACTTGTGAACAGCTCTGTGAACTGTTTCATCCTGTCAAAGTGTTACTCAAGATGTGACGGAGCATGTGATTTGTTGAATATAGTGAATGAATCTGCCCTTCACTGAACGAGATCGAGAGATCTTCTCATTCGTGAATGAGTTGAATGAACTGATACATCTCGTTTATGAACGAAATGAATGAGTATACAGGGTCAGTGAGCCAAGCATGTAAATCTCGATCAGCAATCAGCAGATACAAAGCGCAGTTATAGGAGCTGTGCAGATACGCTCGTTTTCATAATTAGCATACAGAACATAAGTCCACATTTAATCCCTGATTAATGTGAATATTATATATGAACTGTCTGACCAAACAATTAAAATGTTAACTATGCAAGAAAACCTCGTGCTTTGTTCATCTGAACAACTTATTTAAACTATTTAATGCGATTATGCACACATTTTAGTAAAGCTAAATCAGTTTAGTAAAGCCACTAATGCAGCCATCTCGCTGTAGTGTTTTTTTGCTGCTTGCGTGAAGAGAAAAACACAGACGTCCATAGGGAGGCACCGGAAGCGTGCGTTGCACACACCAACATGAAATACGTCTCTTACAAATCTGGAATGCAGTCATTCTTTGAAGTATCGATACTAACAAATTTAGGGATCGTGATGTTTTTAATTTCCGAGAATTGCGATACTTTTGAAGTATCGGTGCACCGTGCAACACTAAATGACAGTAATATATATATATATATATATATATTATATATACACACACACACAGTCGTGGCCAAAAGTTTTGAGAGTTACATAAATATTGGAAATTGGAAAAGTTGCTGCTTCAGTTTTTATAATAGCAATTTGCATATACTCCAGAATGTTATGAAGAGTGATCAGATGAATTGCATAGTCCTTCTTTGCCATGAAAATTAACTTAATCCCAAAAAAACCTTTCCACTGCATTTCATTGCTGTCATTAAAGGACCTGCTGAGATCATTTCAGTAATCGTCTTGTTAACTCAGGTGAGAATGTTGACGAGCACAAGGCTGGAGATCATTATGTCAGGCTGATTGGGTAAGAATGGCAGACTTGACATGTTAAAAGGAGGGTGATGCTTGAAATTTTTGTTCTTCCATTGTTAACCATGGTGACCTGCAAAGAAACGCGTGCAGCCATCATTGCGTTGCATAGAAATGGCTTCACAGGCAAGGATATTGTGGCTACTAAGATTGCACCTAAATCAACAATTTATAGGATCATCAAGAACTTCAAGGAAAGAGGTTCAATTCTTGTAAAGAAGGCTTCAGGGCGTCCAAGAAAGTCCAGCAAGCGCCAGGATCGTCTCCTAAAGAGGATTCAGCTGCGGGATCGGAGTGCCACCAGTGCAGAGCTTGCTCAGGAACGGCAGCAGGCACGTGTGAGCGCATCTGCACGCACAGTGAGGCGAAGACTTTTGGAAGATGGCCTGGTGTCAAGAAGGGCAGCAAAGAAGCCACTTCTCTCCAAAAAAAAACATCAGGGACAGATTGATCTTCTGCAGAAAGTATAGTGAATGGACTGCTGAGGACTGGGGCAAAGTCATATTCTCCGATGAAGCCCCTTTTCGATTATTTGGGGCATCTGGAAAAAGGCTTGTCTGGAGAAGAAAAGGTGAGCGCTAACATCAGTCCTGTGTCATGCCAACAGTAAAGCATCCTGACACCATTCATGTGTGGGGTTGCTTCTCATCCAAGGGAGTGGGCTCACTCACAATTCTGCCCAAAAACACAGCCATGAATAAAGAATGGTACCAAAACACCCTCCAACAGCAACTTCTTCCAACAAGAAGAACAATGCATTTTCCAGCACGATGGAGCACCGTGCCATAAGGCAAAAGTGATAACTAAGTGGCTCGGGGACCAGAATGTTGAAATTTTGGGTCCATGGCATGGAAACTCCCCAGATCTTAATCCCATTGAGAACTTGTGGTCAATCCTCAAGAGGCGGGTGGACAAACAAAAACCCACTAATTCTGACAAACTCCAAGAAGTGATTATGAAAGAATGGGTTGCTATCAGTCAGGATTTGGCCCAGAAGTTGATTGAGAACATGCCCGGTCGAATTGCAGAGGTCCTGAAAAAGAAGGGCCAACACTGCAAATAGTGACTCTTTGCATAAATGTCATGTAATTGTCGATAAAAGCCTTTGAAACGTATGAAGTGCTTGTAATTATATTTCAGTACATCACAGAAACAACTGAAACAAAGATCTAAAAGCAGTTTAGCAGCAAACTTTTTGAAAACTAATATTTATGTAATTCTCAAAACTTTTAGCCACGACTGTATGTATATATATATATATATATATATATATATATATATATATATATATATATATATATATATATATATATATATATATATATATATATATATATATCAGGCAGTATTATCCTTAGGGGCTGTCATTGTTGTTTCGCGTCCTGGGTGACGGCGGAACTTGGAGTACATCGATCTAGTATGAGTTCACGGGTGGGAAGTCACGGGTTTGACTGCCGTTCCAGTGCACTTTCACGGGTTTAAGGTTGGAAAAACACGGGTTACGGGTTGCCTGGAATGCGGCATCATACTAGGCTGAGGCTACCTTTCCTCCACTTCTCCTCAACGTGACGTCATCACCGAATTGTGTTAAAAAACCTGTTAATACCAAAAACATATAAAACGTACTCGGTTACTAAACGTAACCTCGGTTCTCTCTAGAAGAGCGAACGAGTACTGCGTCTTAGCTAAGACGCTACGGGAAAAGTCTCTTTTCACGAAATACTGAAGCAAAAAATTATCCTTAATTTTGTATTTTTGTAAAGCGCATTTGCAGCAGTACACAGCCATAGGCGAGACGGCTCGCTCGCTCACTGGCTTGTTCTGCGGCAACTGCACAGCCTATCGAGCGCAGGCTGATGTAACATCAGACCAATAAGGGCGCTTCGCGCCCTTCTTGCCACTTCCCGCCGAAACGGGTGTGGCCCAACCTATAAAAGGAGCTCGAAAAGGCTGACTCACCTGATTTATTTCATCGCCGAAGCGAACCAGAGTGAATCGTACGCACGGCAGAGAACGCAGTACTCGTTCGCTCTTCTAGAGAGAACCGAGGTTACGTTTAGTAACCGAGTACGTTCTCTTACGAGAGCTCTCTCGTACTGCGTCTTAGCTAAGACGCTACGGGAACCCGATGTAAAACGCCGTGCGCGCAGGGATCACACACCGATAAACCTGAAGCAACGCCCAGGATTTACAGTGCACAGTCACCTGAGGGACTCACAGAGAGTCCGGGACAGAAAAAAGGGGGAAAAACCCTCCGTCCCATATCTAGCAGCATCCGTAGATGCGGCAATATGACATCACACAGCCGAGGCAAGGCCTGACTAATGTGGCAATGCGGGTCTTACGCAATACTGCCCATATAACAGTCGGCAGCGCCTAGCGCTCATGAATTCAGAATTCCCCTCAGGGCCCTGATTCTTCTATACCGACAGCAGCCTTGCTTGCAAGGCGGGAACCTCCAGGTTATAGAACCTGATAAATGTAGACGGCGAGGCCCAACCCGCCGCCATACATATATCCTGCAAGGAGATCCCAGTAGACCACGCCCACGATGAGGCGACGCCTCTTGTGGAGTGTGCTCTGACGCCCAACGGGCACTGAAGGCCCCTGGAAGCGTAAGCTAACGCTATGGCGTCAACTATCCATCTGGATAGAGTCTGTCTCGAAACAGCCATTCCTTTGGAACGTCCACCGAATGAGACAAATAGCTGCTCCGTCTGCCGAAAGGCAGCAGAGCGAGACACATAAGCTCTTAAAACCCTGACAGGGCAAAGAAGACTCGAGTCTCCATCCTCCCCTGACACCGGCAGGGCAGACAGGGCAATAACCTGAGCCCGAAACGGTGTGCTGAGGGATTTCGGCACATAACCGTGCCTAGGTTTGAGTATGACCCTTGAGTCATTGGGCCCAAACTCCAAGCACGACTGGCTCACCGAGAGCGCGTGCAAATCACCCACACGCTTCACAGAAGCGAGAGCCAACAAGAATACTGTCTTGAACGACAGATGCTGAAGGCTAACCGATTGGATAGGCTCAAAAGGGGGACCCTTCAAGGCCTCCAAAACCGCCGCGAGGTCCCACATAGGGACTGACGGAGGTCTGGGAGGATTCAGCCTCCTAGCTCCTCTGAGGAACCGGATGACTAAATCGTTCCTTCCTATTGACTGACCGGACGCCGTTTCAGAAAACGCCGCGATGGCCGCCACATAAACTTTGAGCGTGGATGGGGCTCTGCCCTTATCCAACAGCTCCTGTAGGAAGGAGAGGACCTCCGTCACCTCACAACTAAGGGGTGAATAACCTCGAGCTGTGCACCAGCTGGAGAACACCGACCACTTCGAGGCATACAGACGTCGTGTCGACGGAGCTCTAGCCTGAGTGATGGTATTTAGCACTCCCACTGCGAGATCAGCGGGTAACCGTTGAGTGCCCATACATGGAGGGACCACAACTCCGGTTGAGGGTGCCAAATCGAGCCCCTGGCCTGCGAGAGGAGATCTCTCCTCAACGGTATCGGCCATGGGGCGACATCTGCTAATTGCATCAAATCTGGGAACCATGGTTGGTTCTTCCAAAGAGGTGCCACAAGCAGTATTGAACATCTCGTTTCTCTCACCCGTTCTATCACCTGCGGAAGGAGGGAGACGGGAGGGAACGCATAAAGCGGGCAGCACGGCCATTTCCGTGACAGCGCGCTTTCGTTCTTGGAAAAGAATGCGGGGCAGTGAGCGTTTTCGTGGGACGCAAAGAGGTCCACCTCCGCCATGCCAAATCTCTCCCACAACAGCCGAACTGTTTGCGGGTGTAGAGACCATTCGCCCGTAGGGACATTGCCTCTGGACAGCCTGTCTGGACCCAGATTCTGCAGTCCAGGCACATGCACCGCTCTCAGCGAGCGCACGTTGCGTTGAGCCCAAATCAGGAGGCGTTCCGTCAGCCTGTACAGGTTTCGGGACCCGAGACCGCCCTGGCGATTTATGTAGGACACCACGGACATGTTGTCCGAACGGACTACGACGTGGTGATCCTTGATATGGGGACAAAAGCGCGTCAGCGCATTCTCCACTGCCAGCATTTCCAGGCAGTTGATATGATGGAGCTTTTCCCGTTCTGACCATAGGCCAAAGGACGGTCTGCCTTCGAGCAGCGCTCCCCATCCCGAAGTGGAGGCGTCTGTCGACACCATTTTCACACTCGGGGAAGTCCCCAGGCTTACACCTGATCGGTACCAGCCGTTCGCTGTCCAAGGTGCTAGAGCCGCAACACAGCTCTGATCGACCTTGAAATGCAGCCGGCCAGACGCCCACGCTCTGCGCGGCACCCGAGCCTTCAGCCAGAACTGCAGGGGGCGCATGCAGAGCAGGCCCAGGCGCAGAACCGGAGATGCTGAGGCCATGAGACCCAGCATCCTTTGACAGTGTTTGAGCGACACAGTCGCGCCGCAGCGGAAAGAACTCGCTGCGCGCTGAATGCCCATCGTGCGCTGTGGTGACAGTCGCGCCGTCATGGAACACGAGTTCAGAACTATACCCAGAAACAGGATCGTCTGACTGGGGTTCAGCGAACTCTTCGCCCAATTGACACTGAGGCCGAGCTTCTCGAGGTGATCGAGTAAAACAGCCCTGTGGTCCACGAGCTCCGCTCGTGATTGGGCCAGAACCAGCCAGTCGTCCAAATAATTCAGCACTCGTATGCCTCTGAGTCTGAGAGGAGCGAGCGCTGCATCCATGCACCTCGTAAACGTACGAGGAGCTACGGACAAGCCGAATGGCAGGACTGCAAACTGGTATGCTTGGCCCTCGAAGGCGAATCTCAAAAACCGCCTGTGGTTTGACGCTATCTGTATTTGAAAATACGCGTCCTTCAGATCTATTGACATGAACCAGTCCCCTCCGCGAATCTGCGCGAGGAGCTTCCTGGTCGTGAGCATTTTGAAACTGCGTTTCATCAATGCCTTGTTCAGCTGCCTTAGATCCAGTATGGGCCTGAGACCCCCGTCTCTCTTGGGCACCAGAAAGTATCTGCTGTACAGCCCCCCCTCGCTTTGAGCTTGAGACACAGGCTCTACAGCCCCTTTGCTCAACAGTTTCGATATTTCGGCCCGAAGTATGTGTGCTACTTCTGTTTTGACCGTAGTTTCGACGCGCGCTGAGAAGCGCGGTGGGCGTCGAGAAAACTGTAGCGAGTAGCCTCTCTTTATAATGCCTAGCACCCAATCCGAAACCCCTGGAAGCGCTGACCATGCATCTGCATGAATGGCTAAGGGCTGGATGTGACACGCGCTCTGTTGACTGGGCAACGGCGGCGCTCGAGTGTGCTGCGCATCTGAGGCGGGGAGCGCGCTGATCACAGTGGGCAGATCGCTCATCCTCGACCCCGTTCCGGCGCTTAACCGACTGGAGGGAGGCTGAGCGGGTCCCGTGGGACTCAATATATCTGCGAGTAACCGTGGGCTGCATGTGTGCACTTTTACCACTTCCAACTCGCCGTCTGCCTGTGCAGAATGTACGTGCACGGGCCTCGTTTTTACAGAAGCCCCGCGCCGTAAGTGACATAGTGTATGTGGGCACTGGGAAGTGGGCACGTTTACTATGCGACGCGCTCGACCGATCTGTGTCGATCTTATGTGCGCCAGCCCTGTGTGCAGGGCTGTGCTTACATGCGGGGATGGGCACTGGGTAGTGGGCATCGACACTGCATTTAAAGCACCATCGGCCGTGGCCGGACGAGCGTGCACGGGTTTCGTTTTTACAGAAACCGCATGACGCGTGTGACATAGTAATTGTGGGCACTGAGGGGTGGGCACGTTTACTATGTAGTGTGCGCGACCGACTTGAGTCGACATTATGAGCGCAGGCCCTGTGTGTAGGGCTGTGCTTACATGTGGAGATGGGCACTGAGGAGTGGGCATCGTCACAACATTTATAGCACCATCGGCCGTGGCCGGGACACCAGAAAAAACGCTGTTTTTGTGAAACATCTGGGTAGCCGTGATAACGGCTTTTGTGTGCAGGCAAGCGGGCACTCGTGCAGGCTTGCGCATTGCAGAAGACACTGAGGCAGTCGCAACTCTTGGAACTGCAACAGCGGCGCGCTTGGGTGAGAGCTCGGCCGCAGCGGAACTCGAACACCGGCGCTTTCCCAGCCGTGCTAGGATGCTTTCGGGGCTTCTGGCTTCACCGCAATCCTCTGCCGCGGCTCCCGCGGCGCGGGGCGACGGCTCGAAGAGCGAGAACGGGGTCCCGAGCTGCGTTGCTGACGCTGTCGTGATGGCGCAGCAGGAGGCGGTGGGCGTGACTGAGGGCCCTGTGGGGCCGGTCTAGAGCGGCTAGCTGCAGAACTGGAGCGCTTCGGCAAGAAGTGCTTGAACGCCTGTGAAGCTTTCTGGTCCTCGGCGAATCTCTCCACAAACTCGTTGACGGAAGATCCAAAGAGGCCGGCAGGAGTTAGCGGAGCGTCAAGAAACGCAGCGCGCTCAGACTCCTTGATGTCAGAAAGCGTCAGCCACAAATGCCTCTCAGCCACCGTAGCGGAAGCCATAACCCGTCCCATGGCCTGTGCAGCGGACTTAGCAGCGCGGAGGGAGAGATCCGAAGCACTCCTCAGATCCGCGAGACAGATCGCTTCAGGTCCCATCTCATCCAGCTTGCGGAGAAGATCGCCCTGGAAAATCTGTAGCGTCGCCATGGTGTGTAACGCAGACGCAGCCTGCCCAGCAGCAGAGAATATCCGTGTGAGCAGCGATGACGTCATGCGGCAGGCTTTGGATGGCAACGCCGCCTTAGTCCGCCGTCCAGCAGAGGGCGGGCAAAGGTGCGCTGCTATAGCCTGTTCCACCGGCGGAAGTGACAGGTAGCCTCTGTTCTTAGCACCGTGCAGTGTGGAGAATGCTGGCGAAACAGATGAGCGGATTCTCGCCGAGAATGGAGCGTCCCAAGCCTTCGCCACTTCTTCGTGAAGCTCAGGAAGAAGAGGGGCGTGTTTTGAGCTTGAGGAAGAGCGCTCATCCGGAAGATAGCTACCATCCAGCCGGGAACGCGAAGGGGGCGCTGGTGCAGACCACTCGAGGCCGAGGCTCGCCGCGGCCAACGAGAGTACACGCATCAGCTCCTTATCGATATCCCCCCGTCTGCTGGGCCTCTGAGCAGCTGGCGCGAGATCCACGGAGCTCGTCCAACCCTCACTGCCCGAAGCAAGCAGAGAGCACGTGTCTTCTTCCTCCGACGCGGGCCTGAGATCCACTTCCTCCGATGACGCGTCGGCAAGCAGCGGACACTGAGCATCGGGAAGCGATGCAGGGGAGACCGGCGAAGCGGAGGGAACCGGCGAGCTCGGCCGAGCTGGAGGCGGTTCTGGTAGGCGCTGCGAGCGGCGCTTCTTACGGCGCTGCGGCGCAGCGGATGATGCAGGCTTCGGGAAGGATGCCAGGCGAGTCCTCAGAGTCACCATAGGCATCAGCTCGCAATGAGGACATCCGCCATCAGCGAGCGCGAGCGCTGCATGGTCTTCACCCAGACAGGAGACGCAGATGACATGACGATCTCCTTCGCTGAGCGGGGTTCTGCACGAGCCGCACGAAGGCATCTTTAAAAAGACGCAGCTCTTTTGTGAATGTGCGTCGCAGGGCGAACACACACACAGAGTATAACAGAACAAGGATTATAAAGGATATGGGCGCCGGATAGCGCAGCAGGAACGGCAGTGGAAGGCGGCGGTGCCAGCGGCTTCAGGATGGCTCGTCCTGCTGATATGCTCTTCCAGACGGCGCTTGCTTCCTCGTGATCCAGCGATGCGTGAGCTTCGCTGAAGAGATGAAAAATCAGGTGAGTCAGCCTTTGAGCTCCTTTTATAGGTTGGGCCACACCCGTTTCGGCGGGAAGTGGCAAGAAGGGCGCGAAGCGCCCTTATTGGTCTGATGTTACATCAGCCTGCGCTCGATAGGCTGTGCAGTTGCCGCAGAACAAGCCAGTGAGCGAGCGAGCCGTCTCGCCTATGGCTGTGTACTGCTGCAAATGCGCTTTACAAAAATACAAAATTAAGGATAATTTTTTGCTTCAGTATTTCGTGAAAAGAGACTTTTCCCGTAGCGTCTTAGCTAAGACGCAGTACGAGAGAGCTCTCGTAAGAGAACTGGTCTTTAAGACCATTTTTGAGACATTTTAAAAATGATATACATATCTGTATCTGTATCTATAGTGATTTATGTACCCATTAATCGACAGTGGTGGTTAACCTGCAACATGGCCTTTAATGTAAAACACTGTGTGACGAGAGCTGTGGGAATGGAGCGAGGCCAGTGGAGTACCAGCGCCATTCACCAGTATCAAGTCCCGCGTAGGAGCTTCGGAAGGAGAACTGAAGGAGGGACTGATGACAGTGTTGGATGAGAGAGGACCAGGCTCTGACTTTATTTTGTGTTTTGGTTCTGCTTGTGTGCGACAGTCATCCACGAGTAGGGGCTGTCGCGCTCTTTTAGGTATATTTTATTATTAAAGTTTTGTTTCAATGTTCGTCGGTTCCCACCTCCTCCTTCCCGTGACTACGAACATTTGTTACACACTGGATGACTAAATTCAGTACACAGATTACACACCATATTATAAAAGCAGACAGACAAGCAGAATAGCCCGGAATATGAACGTAACCCGGTAAACTGCACTTTAAGCGTAGGCTATCCCTCAAGGAAAGAAAACACTTAAAGGACTAAGACAGTGGTATAAAAATGACGAATTCGGGATGCAGTTTACTAATAAATTATTTATGAAAAAAGTAAGCCCAGAGGAACAGACACATTTTCTTTATGGGAAGAAAATGCATTTGTTCCTCTGGGAAAATAAAGAGTTTTATTTTAAACTTGGACTCAAGTTCAAATACAGTCAGCTTTGCTTATAGTTTAAGACATGGTTTTGGGACACTCTAAAATGCTTAATGTGGATGTAGCTACTATAACAGTGACATTTAAGGTCCAATTTCGGTAAGGCCTAATAAATACGATTAATGCAAATAACAATTGTAATATTAATAACCTTATTAATAGCTATCAGTAAAGCAAATAGCTATAATACAACGTTTCTCCCCCATTTAAAACCGTTAGGCTATAGAAAGGGAAGATAAAGAACAAAGACAGTATAGGCTAAAATATGGTAAACAGTTTATTAATAAAATATAGCCTATCATGCACAGGAAAGCAGACAAGCACAGAATAGCTAGAATAGGCTCTGTACGTTCCAATATCGACGGGGAAAAAATCATAATGAACAAAAATGTGCCGCACTGGAGTGGGCCAGGTCTCACGATATGGCATAGACATAATACAGATTATTTAAATTGATTGTGTAACGATATGTCTGTATTGTGGATTCTTTATTTTAGTAATAAACAGGCCGCACTTGCAATGAATATGTGTGCATGAGGCGCTAGCGCGATCAAATCGCTGATACAATATACTCCACTTAGGCTACAGTAGGGCATAATTCGATTTTGAATTTAGTTTGAAGATTCAATAATATAAAAGATTATTAGAAATGTTATAAAGCAAACACTTTTACATTCTCATTTCACTCTGGAACCTATACGAGAATGTAATTTTACCTGAATATCCAAAATATAGCATGCGTGACATTGATTTTATATAGGCCTAACAGTTCAACAAAAAAGGCAATATTAAGTGTACATTTTAAATTTTAAAAGAAGCCAAAATTTTAAACAAAATTATCCATATTGTATTTTACAACGAAATACCGAACAGAACGTGCGTCTAAAAGCAATAGATGTGTTTCGTCATAAAACATAACATACAATTAATAAGGCTAGAAAACTTTGCCTCTATAACAATAAAAATGCTTCGTAAATCAATTTAAGGGGGCAAATACTGTTGCTTAATGGAAAGTCTGACTGCGGTCTAAGTGGGGGCTAAGAATGTTAGGCTAAATGCCTTAGGGGGGGTACACCATTGAAAAAGGTTTTAAAAAACCACTTGTTTACAGTTTTGACTGCCTGTAGTAGTCTATATTTTTAATACAATATAATTTTTTTCTTATATTATGCCTTGTAAGCGCATTTTCTATCGGGAAGAAAACTCTTATGCAATTCTGCTTGCATGCACAGAATATATTTTTTTTATAAATTCTATAGCATATTTGGCCTTTTTTTATGTATCACCATCTTCATTAAGCCGCGTTTTCTTTATGGGAGGAAAACACTGCTGTTCTTCTTGGCTTATCTGCTTACATGTAGCCTATAATTTATTAATAAAGTGTATACCGAATTCTGCCTTTTTATACCACTGTCTTAAAACTGTACCTTTATAAGCATGCTATTTCTTCCAAGTTCAAAATAAAACTCTATGAACCACTCCATTGTGAACTTATGCAGCTGTATGAACCACTACGAGCTGTAAAGTAAACAGGAAGTGTATGTCTGAGCTCAGCTGGTTTTGCGAGAGAACGCAAATATCTTTGCGAGAGAATGCAAAAGTTTTGCGAGGGAACAAATAATCTTGCGTGGGAACGCAAAAAGTTTTGAGAGGAAACGCAAAGTTTCTCAAGGGAATGCAAAAGTTTTGCAAGAGAATGCAACAAATATAAAAAAAAAAAAATTCACTTAGGTTTTTTTCCACCACAATGACCCTTTAGGGGCTCCGTACCGTTATGATCATTTGTAAAAAATATTTTTTGCACGATATCAGTTATGAACAAATTGTGCCATTATCTTTATACTGGTATATTATTGCAGTTTTGAACAAAGAATATTAGTATATTGCTGTCCTGAATAAACTGTATTGATATATACTATCATTCTTGAACAAAGAATATTAGTAAATTGCATTTCTGAACAAACTGTATTGGTATATTCTTGCAGATAGGTCAATAAAGTTTCACACTTACGGCTGATTATTTGAATTAAAGCAGTGTTCAAACTTTATGATAATTTAATGTTTTTTAACGTTCCACAATATTTAAGTAAAACATCTTCTCGAACATTAAAAGCTGAAGAAAATAATAAAATCTAATGTAAAATTACAGCAAAAAAAAATATTACAGAAAATTACTGTTATTTAATGTGCCTGTTATTTTACAATATTTTTCCAGGATCCCATCCCAACCAAGATATTCCATTTGTTGTTACTGGCAACATGAAGTGCATTAAACATTACATAATGTCAAGGTTTCATAAACTGGCGCTTGTAAAGGAACTGCAGGGGGGTTTGCAAGTTTAATGAAAAGCAAATAATTAATCCAATCATAAAAATGTTACATTAAAATTAATCATCATAACATCAAAAGAAAACACTTACTAAAAAAATTTAAAAATTTTAATAAAAAAATGTACCCAGCTCTGGACAGAACTAAGTGTTGCAACATTGCTTATGGTTGTCGAAACACTGCCACAACTAATGTGCACCATAATCATATAAGACAGGTATGCAGTGCATCCCACTAATTTGAAATATCTCAATTCTGATCTACTCTTTTAGCTGAAATGTAGCTGTCTTCAATTGGATGCCTGTCACAATCATGGATTAAGAATTAAAAGTGAAATAACTGACTAAGACATACACGGAGCAATGAACATACATGGAGCACATAGACGTAAACTCAAAAGCATGCTTGACAAGAACTAATGAGGTTTGTTTGCTTCTGTATACACACTGAATAATGTTTATGTAATTTCTGCAGATTAATCAGTACCGATAAATAGTTTCTGAAACAATCAGTTATCGGCATGGGTTTCATCCGGTGCTGGAGTGGCTGAGAAGATCGGACTCTAGAGATGGAATTACTGATGCCTCCAGCTGTTTGTTTTGAAATGTAAAGCTTCAGATGCCGAATTAATATAGTCAACGAAATGTTAAATATTTACACAATAAACTACTGTACATGTTTCATATCATTATCGAGATGCTGAGTCTCTCTAAGTTCTTATTCACACACAAGTTTATGTTAAAACCACACGAGTCCAAAAACAGTCGGTTATGTCTGGGAAGGTAAAAATAAATCAATAAATCCACTGCTCTCTTGTTTCGTAAATGAGTGTCTGTATTATTTAGCCTATCAGCAAGTAAACATTTTGACTCAATTGATTCATTAAAATCACTGATTTGTTAACGAATGAAACAGTAGACTTAAAAAAATTATTTGTTCACTTAGACCTAGTGTTGTCAAAAGACCCGGTACTTCGGTACCAAGTCGGTACAAAAAAAATGTAAATGTGACAGTACCAGGTTTCTTTAAGTACCGGTAGTACCGAGGTCCCGTTCAAACCCGGTTCAGCGCTATGATTTCCGCGAAGCAGAAAACGAGGACGGAATCTCAAAATCCAGTCATGAAAATGAAACTTACATTTTAATATGGAAGAATTTGTCAAAGTTAGCATAAATTAATCAAATCAAATCTCCATATGGACCAGTATCTGTAAATGTTAAGCCACAAAAGTTGTTTGAAATATGAATCCGTGTTCTGCGCGTGTGAATTAATGAATGGCAGAGACGTGAGGGTTTGTTTACTACATAGACTGAAGCGCATGACGCATGAAGCTTCAGAGTTCTCTCTCCATCAAGCGATCTGAACTTTTCAGTTCATCTCAATGGACGCACGTACAGCGCACCTGTATTTGATGCTCTGTAAACTCTTTGTGAAGGCGCACGACTCACCGTCGCTTTACTGATAGCACTGTTTCTCACACATGCAGAGAGAGAGAGAGAGAGTCTTACCACGCTGAATCGACACGCTATATGTAAACTATTCTTTGTTGTCTTCTCCTGTCAAAATAATGGAGTTCATTTAGAATTATTCATATTAATTTTCGAACAAGCAGAAGACATACCGGTTTCTCCGGTAGTGGGCGGAGCTAATGCGCAAATGGCAATTTCATTGGCTGGCGCTGATCTCGTACCGTCCCTGTTTTGATTTCAGCAAGTCAGTTTGACCGAACGCAGACAACGTGATTAATATTCATGAACCCGGCAGCTCATCAATTCATAGTGCATTGTATATACATTAGTATGATAGCAGAATTAGTAGTAGTATTATCTTTTAATAATAATTAATATGATCTATTACTATTTTTTTTTACAGAAACCCTCAATGACCAAAAATATCTTAAGCATCACCACCAGTCTTAAGTTCAGTTAAAATGACAAATATGCATTCATTAGGCCTAAAAGTTAATTTTTACATAAAGGCATTGTGCTAGAAATATTACTATTATTTAGTAAAAGGTATGTGATACTGCTACTACTGTTGAAAAAATTTATAAAACTTTATTTTTTAAAGAAATAAATCACAATATTTCTTCCATGTTTTAATTTTAATAGCAAATCCCCTTTTATTTCCCAAAAATAAAATGTGTTTAAATTTAATAAATTAAAAGACAAATTAAATTTGGGTGAAACTTGTTTACTGTTTTTCATAATTATATAACTTGTAGAAAAACTTTAAACACAATTGTAAATAAGTATAAAGAATGGCATTGGTTTTATTTTTAGTGCTAAAAAGTTATTTTTTTTTAATTAGCATATTTTTGTGTTTTGCTTTGGTACCGAAATTGGTACCGAGAACCGTGGATTTTCTCTGGTATTTGTACCGAATATTGAAATTTTGGTACCGGTACAACACTACTTAGACCTATATTTGTTCACAAACAATTAATCAATGCCTCAAACTACTGACTGTTATATCTTTTTAGTTATACTTACTATAGACTATTAATGACTTTACATTTACTGTAGTAATTAATACAGAGACACTCATTTGGGCAAATAGCAGTAACGACTTTAGGACTTGAAACTTGAAGTTGAGGACTTGAACTTGCCCGTCTTGACTCAGGACTAGACTTGGGACTTGACTTACTTTTGACTTGGTCCCACCTCTGTTAATATTTTATTTTAAAAAAATACAGTTCATTTTCATGGTCAAATACTTTTTACTTTTTTTGGTTATAACCTTTAGCACTATTTTGCATTCAGTATCCTTTTTAAAAACTGCTGGTTGATTAATCGGTTATTATCAGTTATTGGTAAAATCCACTATCTGCTGATAAATTCAATTCAGTGCAAAAACCTGCACATGCAATTTAACGAAACATTTACTTGTTTAAATCTATTATTTTTAAGTATCATTAGCATCTGACATACTTACAGAAATCCATCCTACAAATTGTATAACTTTTTAATTGTTAATGGTTCTATTTCCATTTTTATTGTAAGAATTTTGTTTTAAGAAAATGACACTCAATACTTTTAAGAAAAAAATAAGTTGAACTACACTGGCTTGTGGCCTCTAGAATGAGATAAGGGTCAAAAATGTAACTCATTGTAGGTATGTCATAGCAGTTTAAACATTATTGTTAAAAATCAGTTTGGAGAAAAACGTATGTGTCTTTATAAGGAAACACTTAATGTTGTATGTAGGCTGCAAAGTAACTTGTAAAACTGTGTGCAAATTAAAATGTTTTCATTACTGTTATAATGGCTATTGTTGAAGCACATTGCATTACACACACCTGGCCTTCTCTATACTAATGCTGCAACACAGGGATATACAAAGTGATGCATCAGACAACCATTACAAGCGGTGCCACTTCAAAATAAATGAAATGAAAGTGTCAATTATCAATAACAGAAATTATTGTTAATTTATTATTAATTTTATAAACATTAAATTCAAAATTAAGTTGAAACATTTTTTCAAATTGACAAATAGATTTAAAACAAATTCATGTACTTGTTTAAAAATGTAGCTAAATGTAACATTAATAAAAATAATATACACTGATAATTAATTTTATTTGCTTTTTTTAATCTATTTATAAAAATGTTTTAAATTTTTCTGCAAAACAATTATATTTATTAAAAAAATACATTTAAATAATATGAATTAAACATTAAGTAATTTATTTTAAAATTGAATTTATTTGTTTTTATTGTTTCAAATAACCATTAATTTGTCAATTTGAAAAGTTTGTTTTTAACCATACACTCGCATGAATCCACTTCAGTCAAGTTTGGGTGCCAAGAGCCAAGTCAAAATAAAATGCATCTTGCTTCTTCAAAGACCTCAAACAACACACCAGTGGATACATTCCAACATGCCAGTGCAAGAGAAAAGCTACCGTATTTTCCGCACTACAAGGCGCACCGGATTATAAGGCGCACCTTCAATGATCCACAAATCCCTTGAATTCTTCACAGTACAGTACAGCACAGCACCGGTGTTTACTGACTACGGTAGCCGTAATGCTGCAAGTGGTGCGGCTTTGTAGTTTACCAGTCGTACTGAAACATTTTATTATTATTAAATTGGTTTTATTGTTTTTTTCATACTGAAACATTTTGACAGAGCATTGAACATTTCGTTTTTTGATAAAAAATTAAAGGCTTTTAAGTGCGCCTTTTAGTGCGGAAAATACGGTACATCTTTTTGGAGCTTTCTCAGTGCAAGCAAACCCAATCGACAAACACAAACACGTGGCCATGATAGGCAAAAAAATTTCTTTACACGTAAGCTTGGAATGGACAGCTTGGATATGGTCTCCCTCTGTTGTGATATTTTTTCTTAAGGTTTTTTCCTTAGCAGCCAGAGTAGCATTTTCTGAAGGAAAGAAAATTATACGAATGATACCAATAAATATAAAGGCATATATGCACATGCATATAAAGATAAATAAACGCTGACTATCAGCAGACAGCACTACAGCACTTATTAATAACCACTGTATTTAAGCCAAACACTTTACACTTACGTGACATTCCCAAAAGAAGAAATAATAAAATAATTTTATCCACAGATTGTAACAACGAATTCTGGGAGCAAATCAGTGTGAAGCTTGCAAAGTAGGATAATTTGTGGAGTCACTTAACCCTGCGATGTGAGTTTACTGTAGAAAGCATATATTGTTCATGTGAAGCTTCAGTGGAAATTATTTCCTGTCAATAAATAGACCACTCTGTCTCCACATTCATAATTATAATTTTTTTTAATATAAGAATTTAAAAACATGGTTACAGATTTTGGTAACAAATCTGCCACACCAAATGCCAGTGATAATTCTGAACTATATTTATATTTGAAAAAAAAGTTTATAACAGAAAAAGACTATGAGCTATGAAATGCCAGCCTCACTAACACGAAACCAAATAGTGTAATGCTAAGTATTTGCCAACCCCCGTCATATGACAGGAAACCTCAAATGCAGAAACACTACTGCATTTGAGACAGAGTTCAGCAGTATGCTACCATGTTCATGGCATCCTCACATTTAAATTTAGTGACACAGGAAAAACTTGTTCAGACCGCTTAAGTCTGAAAATAAATAAGAGAGATAAAAAACATCGAGATAGTAAGAGTTGACACTTTTGAATAGGTTGTCACCTCAGTCAGTCATGCCAGAAAAAAGCCACAAGTAAATCTCACTCACCCAACAAAACTTTGGCATCTTCTACATCAAAGTCTCCATCGCCATCAGCATCATACACTCCTCCAAGAGCACCTTTATAAAGGATAAAACAAGGATAAAAAAAATATTTGTGAAACGAGCAAGTAAAGATGCAGAGTAAAAAGGGTACAACACAATAACATGCATTTCCAAACATAATTTCTTGGCCCAGACCCTGTTTCTGCTTTTGTTGTTCATTCTTTAACATCCACAATGAAGCATGAGGTTGTTAGGGATCATACACACTGAACTTGACTTAACAGTATACATCTCTGGTTTGGGCAATAAAAAATTGATTCCTGAAGGGGGTGAACTTTCTATTCTTTCTATTCTAAGACTGATTTGCAAAAACCTTTACATTTATCTCGTTATTATTATCAATAATTATGACAGTTGGCTAGAATAACTAGATTCATTTATGAAACATTTTTAATAGAATAGTAACAATCAGGCAAGAGGTAGGACCCACATAAATATTGGAGCAGCTTTTCATCGGTGGAGAGAACTCAAGGAGCGGAGAGGCCTGAAATCAGACGCCATGGTTGTATTGCTTCTTTGTGATAGGTGAGTAATGTTGTTTTTGCATTGTTTCACGCAACTCCACGATCGACTTTATGCTATGGTTTTGTACGTATGTGTGGGGCGGAGATTTCGTAATAGGAGCAAGGTCCTGTTGAGGTATGGGTATATTTGTTTTAGCTCTTTTTAAATATCAACATTGTTTGGCAAAAATAACTTAATGCACCTTTAAGCACCTTTGGGGGATTTTGTATAGACAAGTTGAGCAACACTGCCTTTTAAAGGAGGGCAATTAAGGAGGTTGTCCTCTTGGAGTTAAACAGGAAAGATGTGACAATTTGTTATGAACTTGTACACTCAATGCCAAGAAAGGAAGAACAGTATACTTAAAGTTATGAAGTACATGCCAAGTACTAAAACATTACACAGTTATTGTTTTCAATCAAGGGTGTTTCAGCAACTCTTTATTTAAGCAATGTAATTAATTTTTTTGTTTTATATATTTAAATGTTGTAATCTTTCTATGAATTGTATTAGTAATCATTAAAGCTGCAGTCCATAACTTTTGGCGCTCCAGCGGTTAATAAACAGAACTGCAGAAGAACATTGCAGAAGACGGAGCTACTTCTCTCAGTTTATGCGCAAATCACGCAGGAACTGGGCTATGGTACCTACCCGAACCAGTCTAAATAGTCTGAATACAAACACTTATTATAGGTTACCGTAGTGATTCAGGACAAGCCAAAAACACTGTTTGGAAAATGTATTTATGGTGTACGCTTATTATAGAAATTTTGTAAATTTTGAAAACAAAAAAAAGTTATGGACTGTAGCTTTAAGGGAGAAAAATAATACAAGGGAAAAAATGATGAAAAAATACAGGATTTAAATGCAGGGGATCTCTCATAAACACACACTTTTCAATACTATAAAAAATGTTAACAAACACTACAGAGATCTGCAAGAATCATTTAGGTGACAATTTGTTTATTCAAATAAAAACAAATAATTTTGCCACCAAATGTGAGCAGTCAACATTCCTGCAAGACATTTACTTACCAACCACACTGTTGTAGTCAACTAGGTCAAACCACATGACACCCACAGACAGCCAAGCCCCCAGCAAAGCCAGCACCAACAGCCAGCTAAAGAAAGAGTTTCCCCCTGTCTTTTTTTCACTCTTAATGGCTGTATTTCCACCTGGAGAGTCTGAGAAGACACACATACAGAATCAGATATGAGATACTCAAAACTGCTGTCTTTGTCAGAAGCTATCATTAAAATCAGTAAAATGCAAACTAAATGTACACTGAAAAACTGAATTCAGATTTAGAAACAGATTAGGTTTTCAAAAGTGCTAGTAAAGCAAATACAATAAAAATACTTAAAAAAAAAAACACCTTCGTAAAGTATTAGTTTACCCAAATATTTTAAATCTATTATAATTTTCTTAGCCTCATGTCATTCCAATTCAATAGGACTTTTATTCATATTCAGAAAATGTATGATTTCCCCCAACCAATTAAAAAAAATGGTACTATGGTTTGATAAATATGTGAATATGTGCTGAACACTATCTTTTCAATAACAAATTAAACACAAAGAAAAACGAGTGGGAAGAAAACAGCAGTTAAGAAAGCATCTGATCATATCAAAGTGATCACACCAGTACAAACTGCTGAACAACATGCAGTAATTTTAAACCTCACAGGCTCATTTTCATTCCTGCCAACATTTAAATATTGCACTACTCTGGTTAATGCTTGTTGGATGAAGACAGGGAAGTTCAGCTAAGCACAAGCTTCAAAGCTCAAATCACAGGTATGCTGTGCTATATCCATCTGGACGCTATGTCATATTCACGTGTAAAATTAGCGTTGCCTGGTCTTTATTGGAGAAAATATTATTCTCAATATGCAAAGGCCATTTGATTAAGTGCACTGTTGGTTATAATGTTTACTTGCTTTTTATTCATGTTTTTGTTCATTTTATTATTTTTAAATAAAATGGGCAATGCTAATATGTTACAGAGCTGGGTGGATAAGTATATACACATATCCATCACCCATCGCTGTAACATTTCAGCATCAGCCATTAAAAAAACCTATATCGGTCTACCTTTAGTTTTATAGGTTTGGTACAACATGAGGTTGAGTACATGGCATTGTTAAGTTTTGAGTGGACTAACAAAACTAGCAATTTAATATCATCTTGTTTCATTTGTCACCCCTACTGGGACTATGGAGTTTTCAGTTCAGTAATACTAGCTCTTCTGGTATTATTGTGCATGTATGTATCATTTTATGAAAATACCTGTGACGTCCTGAAATGAGGTCAAATGTTGAATGTAAAAAGCCACAGGGAATGATTATGTCAGAGGCAAATAACAAAGGGTTAAAAAATAACACGATTATACAACAGATTGTATTACACTTGACTGGCAAGGTCGTCTGTATGTTACATGCACAACGTGTCTAATTTTCAGCCCAAACTATGAATAGCGTGTAGCTACATATATTATGGTGTGACCTCACAAGATTGAACAGGGCCAGTGTATTTAGTATCACAATATTTAGCCAGTCCAAAAAACAACTAATTATTAAACTATCAAACATACATTTTTTTTTAAATAAAAACAATTCAAATGTAAAAATAAGTACAAAAAGTTGTTACAACCAAAAATACAGTGGCATGTTATGAATGAACTATAAATGGCATGACATAAACAATTTAACAAGCTCACACTTCATGAAAAATGCAATACGCAAACACACAAAAAGATTAACTTTAAACTTCATGCTCAAACCAGCACTGAGGTCAACAACCTCATGTGAAATGTTACACTATATCCAACAGATATTTTGCTCAAACCACACCAGTTAAATGCACCAGCAAAAACAGCCCATGTCTAAACATGTCAAAATACCTGTCATTTTGGCTCCATCTACACTGGTTTCATCCATGCTTGGAGGTTTCTAGTTTTTGCAAACTAAACTGCAAAAGAAAATCAAAGCTTTTTCTGCTCACATGAAGTACAGCTCATTGGTTTAGCTGCAACACTATATATGCACAGCTCCTCCTGGGTATTTTTAGAGCTGCTGTACACACACGCTCTTCTGGACCTCATATGGAAACAACAGTTATAGCCAACACACACATACTAACACAATTGACTCTCCACTGAGCCCACCTCCCTACTTTACCGTTTCGTTTAAGAAAAAAAAGGGTAGACTTAGCTGCAACTTTTATAAGATTTTTATTTTATTTTATTTTTTTAATGTTTAAACAACTAACACCTAAACTGGATATTTTTTTTTTTACAAATTCGAACAGTGAAAACACAGACCTAACAAAACCAAATAACGATGTAACTGATATAGCTATATTTATATAGCTATGAGAAATGCTGACCCCATACGTCATGCTCCCGGAACTGCTTCCGTTTTTCAACAGTGAGCGCAAGCTAGATTAAAGTGATTATTATATTTTGAATATGGATATTATTCTTACAAAATGCATTGATTCGCAACAGAAAGCCCCCTGGAGTCGTGTGAAACACTTATTTTAAATGGATGCACTTTTTATTAAAATTCTTTTGGACTGATGCAGTGCAACACCCGCCAAGTGGCATCAAACAGCTTGAAAGATCAAATAACTTTTTTTTTTTTCTTCTAAATCCGACTGGATTCGTCTAAAAGAAGAAAGTCATATACATCAAAGATGACTTCAAGGTTTGTAATTTATGACCTAATTTTCATTTTTGGGTGAACTAACCTTTAAACCTGACTTTTAAAAGGGATCATGACATACATTTTTTTAACATTTTAATATGTTACTCAAGGTTCGCTTAATTGTTAATAAAGTTTAAAACATTAAAGGGGTGGTTGATAGTGATTAAATTTTTTTAACTCCAGTTAGTGTGTAATGTTGCTGTTTGAGCATAAACAATATCTGCAAAGTTACGACGATGAAAGTTCAATGCAAACGGAGATTCTGGGTGCGTCTCAATCAGCTCCCTAGCTCGGGAACCAGTAGATCATGTGCACGAATTCAGTCACTGGTAAGTTCCCTGACTCACTGCATGGTGGGACAGTGATCACTTGAATTCTAGTGACATGATTACGTACAACTTCAACGGACAACATAGTAGAATGTCACTGCATGAATTAATAAACAACAGACAGGACAATATAATTTCTTTTATTATTTTTACATATAGTTCTGTTACATGTTCTTACCACATGTCAGCTGAATATCAATTATAAATGTTAATAGATGTGTTCAATATCTGTCTAGCAATATGTGTTTATGTTAACCCTTTAACTGCCTGCTCGACCAAATGGTTGAGCACATTTTGAGACACTATATTTTATTATGAGGAGTACCTAACTTGATTCAAGCTGATTGAGCCATCTCTACCATCTGGTTGATGTACGTTATGCCAAAAAAATATACATAAAAAAAACAGTTTTCAAATCTTCTATCGCATCATTCGTGTGTAATTATAGTTGGCTCATGTGGTTCATGTTTCGCGCTTCATAAATGTGTCAGTAAGGGAGCATAGTGAGTGCCGATCCTCCCTAGTTTTTGCAGTGCATTGTGGGATTTTTCAGGGAGCGAACGTTTTTGAAGGATTTTGTGATTGAGAAAGCCCTTAAAATGGCAGACTCCCTGATCAGTACCCTTACTACTGAACAAGGGAGCTGATTGAGACACAGGCAAAAACTTACCACGGAGAACCACGCAAAGCCAAAATCTATAAAAGAGCTGCAACTGGTAAAACTTTAATCACAAACACTAATGCCAAAATGTGAAAAAGATGTTCATAAATTAAACCAAGATGAACATCTGCCCTGGCTAGGTCACCTGGTTAAATATTATTAAACAACTGAGGGAAGCTTCCTTTAATGAGTCTTTAATTTGCAGACTCATTACTCTAGTTTAATCTATCTATGAGATAATGCTGCATATATTTGTCAATGCCACAGTACTGCACTAAGCAGTATGTTTTCATTTTTGTTTGCTATTGTTAGATGTGTCCTTATTTCTTGTATTATGATGCTATCGGAGATACTATGTTTCGTTTCTCCCTGAAGCCACTGGCAGATGTTTTTATAGCCAATATTCATCTGGAAACTACTCAAAAGTTAAATGAATCTACTCAAAGAAGGCTAGAAGCTGTATTAAATGCAAATGATGCTCAAACACCTTAAAAATGGCACATTGCCTGTTTAACAGGTATTCACGTTATTTTGTCCAACCCCTGTGCATGTATGTGAAATTAATTCTTGGATGAGGAAAAAATGGAGAGTGGGACTTGATTTTGTCCAATGGGACTGTTGTCATTTGCCTCGGAGTGGGAGAGACTTGTTAGAGGGCAAAAACCTCCAAGCAATTCACTATAGCGGTGTGGTTAGAGAAAAACATGGCAATGGAAGAAAACAGTGACTATTTAAAACAGCCATTTAAAACTTAAAGGGATAGTTCACCAAAAAAATCTAAATTATGTCATTAATAACTTACCCTCATGCCGTAAGACCTCCATTTATCTTCGGAACACAGTTTAAGATATTTTAGATTTAGTCCGAGAGCTCTTAGTCCCTCCATTGAAACTGTGTGTACGGTATACTGTACATGTCCAGAAAGGTAAGAAAAACATCATCAAAGTAGTCCATGTGACATCAGAGGGTCAATTAGAATTTTTTGAAGCATCGAAAATACATTTTGGTCCAAAAATAGCAAAAACTACGACTTTATTCAGCATTGTCGTCTCTTCCGTGTCTGTTGTGAGAGAGTTAAAAAAAAAAGCAGTTTGTGATATCCGGTTTGCGAACGAATATCGCTATTTTTGGACCATAATGTATTTTTGAGGCTTCAACAAATTCTAACTGACCCTCTGATGTCACATGGACTACTTTGATGATGTTTTTCTTACTTTTCTGGACATGGAAAGTATACCATACACACAGTTTCAATGGAGGGACTGTGTTCCGAAGATAAACGGAGGTCTCACAGGTTTGGAACGACATGAGGGTTATTAATGACATAATTTTGATTTTTGGGTGAACTATCCCTTTAATGTCTGGGATCATTTTATTGTACTTTACATATTTAATATCTAACAACTGTATTGTCATTACTGTGTTTTTGTCTAGTGTCATTAAATTTTCCTAAACATTTAGGTCAACTGTGCCCGACACACTCAGTATGTACAGCTCTCTCCTACTGATGGTGTTGATCTGAATTAGATGTTTTAGATAAGACATATATACAAACTGAGCGTTGGGGGACCAAGACTGAAGCTGAAAACCAGAAGTTGTTTTACACATTATGTTTTATTTCAACACTGCTAGATGGCTGAAACTGCATGTTGTTTAAATGCCTGCAGTTTAGGGCTCATTAACAGTACAATTGCATTCTTTTATTAAATGTTTAAATGTTAAGGATGACCAACCCATTAGGAGCTTTGAATCCTGCTACTTGCTCTGTCTGCTTGGAGCTGATCTTCAAATCAGTAAAAATCACTGCAGAACATTTTAAACTCGTTATTTAAAAGTAAGTTAAATATATTAAGTACCAATCAAATGCCATAGCTTTACTATACTGCTGTTATAGATTCTGTTAAGATTCCGACAAGTTACACATAGTGTCAGAAAGGGAGTGTATACAATATTGCTTTCATCTCTGCAACCTTTTTTTCATTAAAAATCCACCCCATTCTGTACGAAAAACATTCTCTGACTACTACGCGGATAAAAGACTGAAATTCTTTGATCAAATGTAACACCTGAAATGTGACATTTAAATATTGCGTGAAAAGAAAAAAAAGAAAGAATCTGAATCTATGTATTGGGGCCCACATAAAGAACAATTTAACGTTACTTGCATGAAACGAAATCTTATTTAACGTTACCTTTCCTGGCCTGTTTGCGTACCGCTTTCTTCTGCTTCATGATAACAACGGGGAAATGTCTGAAGAGGCTTGTTAATGACTGGTTAATCTCACAGTTTAAAAGTTCTGCTTTTCTTGTGCAGTGCAGTAAGAGTTCTTCCTCTTCTTCGGGTCTAATAGCAGATTGGTGTAGTAAGCACATACCGCCACCTACTGTACATTGGCGCTCTTATCATCATGAAAATACTTCAGGCGCTTCTCAAACGGAAGGCTGCATCTTATGAGGACGCATAAAGACAAGAGTCCTAATCAGCATTAACGCTTGTATGAGCCAGCCTAGTAAGTGTGGATGGATATGAAACAGAAATACAATCAAAATGATAATTTGAAGATTAAAAATCTTTATATTAACTGGAAATACAACCAAACAGTACAGACAACCGTCTGTGATTTCTCAGTGGTTTACAGTTATGGACAGTTTAGCATTATGATTAACTTACAACAACAACAATAAAAAGAAAACAATGCTTTATTGTCTAAAACCATTTATTTATTTTTTTTGTCTGAGGTTTGCATTTGCAATAAGGTTGCTCTCCAGGAGCAAGGTTGAAGATAATGAATGCCTGATGAAACACATAGGGTCAGCTGTGGAAATTCCACTCGCCCAATAGGATTCAGTGCTGTATTTTCAGTGTCTTATGTTCATTTGTCATGTAGCTATATGTGATATTATGCCTTGGCTTGCAACCTTAAAAATGTGGTTTGATTATATGTATTAAACACTAATTAAAATATATGACCAAGGCAACATTATCTAGCTGGCTATTTTTATATTTTGTCAGAATTGCAAGACGTTTCATGAAGACAGTTAAGACAGATTTTATAAGCATCAACAAATTAGTATTGCTTTTGACTCGATGCCACTGTTTAGCTATACAATTCTGAACTTATAGCTGTCTTTGGAGTTATATTGAAACAGTAGAATTTACGATTGCTATTACTAATTACTATAGAAATTGAAATCTAGAATAGAAATCTAATATTTTTATAAATATAACAATATAATTATATTATTATTATTACATTTTTATTTATTTATTTATTTATTTATTTTTACACTTATGGACAGAAAAATATGTTGCTAAATAGATTTTTCAGCTGTAATTCACAGCCTGATACTGTCAAAAGAGGCTTTAGATAAACATGTATATATATATATATATATATATACAACCCGAATTCCGGAAAAGTTGGGACGTTTTTTTAAATTTTAATAAAATGAAAACTAAAAGACTTTCAAATCACATGAGCCAATATTTTATTCACAATAGAACATAGATAACATAGCAAATGTTTAAATTGAGAAAGTTTACAATTTTATGCACAAAATGAGCTCATTTCAATTTTGATTTCTGCTACAGGTCTCAAAATAGTTGGGACGGGGCATGTTTACCATGGTGTAGCATCTCCTTTTCTTTTCAAAACAGTTTGAAGACGTCTGGGCATTGAGGCTATGAGTTGCTGGAGTTTTGCTGTTGGAATTTGGTCCCATTCTTGCCTTATATAGATTTCCAGCTGCTGAAGAGTTCGTGGTCGTCTTTGACGTATTTTTCGTTTAATGATGCGCCAAACGTTCTCTATAGGTGAAAGATCTGGACTGCAGGCAGGCCAGGTTAGCACCCGGACTCTTCTACGACGAAGCCATGCTGTTGTTATAGCTGCAGTATGTGGTTTTGCATTGTCCTGCTGAAATAAACAATGCCTTCCCTGAAATAGACGTTGTTTGGAGGGAAGCATATGTTGCTCTAAAACCATTATATACCTTTCAGCATTCACAGAGCCTTCCAAAACATGCAAGCTGCCCATACCGTATGCACTTATGCACCCCCATACCATCAGAGATGCTGGCTTTTGAACTGAACGCTGATAACATGCTGGAAGGTCTCCCTCCTCTTTAGCCCGGAGGACACGGTGTCCGTGATTTCCAACAAGAATGTCAAATTTGGACTCGTCTGACCATAAAACACTATTCCACTTTGAAATAGTTCATTTTAAATGAGCCTTGGCCCACAGGACACGACGGCGCTTCTGGACCATGTTCACATATGGCTTCCTTTTTGCATGATAGAGCTTTAGTTGGCATCTGCTGATGGCACGGCGGATTGTGTTTACCGACAGTGGTTTCTGAAAGTATTCCTGGGCCCATTTAGTAATGTCATTGACACAATCATGCCGATGAGTGATGCAGTGTCGTCTGAGAGCCTGAAGACCACGGGCATCCAATAAAGGTCTCCGGCCTTGTCCCTTACGCACAGAGATTTCTCCAGTTTCTCTGAATCTTTGGATGATGTTATGCACTGTAGATGATGAGATTTGCAAAGCCTTTGCAATTTGACGTTGAGGAACATTGTTTTTAAAGTTTTCCACAATTTTTTTACGCAGTCTTTCACAGATTGGAGAGCCTCTGCCCATCTTTACTTCTGAGAGACTCTGCTTCTCTAAGACAAAGCTTTTATAGCTAATCATGTTACAGACCTGATATCAATTAACTTAATTAATCACTAGATGTTCTCCCAGCTGAATCTTTTCAAAACTGCTTGCTTTTTTAGCCATTTGTTGCCCCCGTGCCAACTTTTTTGAGACCTGTAGCAGGCATTAAATTTTAAATGAGCTAATTAAGTGGATAAAAGTGTAAAATTTCTCAGTTTAAACATTTGCTACGTTATCTATGTTCTATTGTGAATAAAATATTGGCTCATGTGATTTGAAATTCCTTTAGTTTTCATTTTATTAAAATTTAAAAAACGTCCCAACTTTTCCGGAATTCGGGTTGTATATATATATAGAAAACTATCTTCAGCAGTGCATAGTTTTTATTAACAGCATTATTTATTATGAATGATTTACAGCATCAGCATTCTGTAATGCATGTTGACGATAATTGAGGGATGAAGGAGATGAATTAAAATCATCACCCAACAATGAAAAATTTGTCAACATTTACTCATTTTTATCTTGTTCCAAACGTTATTCTACACCCAAGTGGATGCTAAGCAAAATATTCACACTAAAATGAGGACATGAATGGGGACAGAGTACTTCAATTTAAAAAAGCACTATGAATAATATGTCATAAAACTAAACCATATGAGTTAGAATGTGCTGTAAGTCTTCTGAAGCTATAAAATAGCTTTAAATAAGAAAACATACAGAAGTTTAAGTTGTTACTTGCTGAAAATCTTCTCCACTGCAGCTCCCTATTTGCATTCATGTTTATATGATTATGAAGTGTGAAGACAAGTCACACCAACTTTGATATTAATGATGCAAAACTGCATTGGTTGTTGCTTGTGTTATGATTGATCGTGATGAACCAGTTTTAATATGCAAAAGTGTGAATGGCATTTGACAGCTATGGCAGAGGAGAGGATTAGTGAATTTAATCAGTGCATAATGACTTATATTCCAATGTGTTCCAAACTTTTTTTTTACCTTCATATGAGTTAGAATATAGCACAGTTGGTTCATGGTTTGCTGTACTTTTTAGGTTCAAAAGCATCGAACCCCACTTTCAGTGAAAGGAAAAGAGCAGTGTGAACATTTTGCATATGGCCTAACATTTTCTTTTGTGTGATATGTCAGAAAGGCATATTGGTTTGGAACAACATAAAGGTAAGTAAATGACTACAGAACTTGTCATTTTTTGGTTGTACTATTAATTTAAAGGAAAAACTGAAACAAATATCTCTCAGGTTCTCTTTGCTTTGTCTTTTTTTGCCCGTCAATAACTTCTTAAACTTAAATAAACATACATAAAATCAAATGATTGTGGAAACACTACTGAACTTGTGCTCCAAACAAAATGTGAACTCTCCACTGTGGCCAAATCAACCTCAGCTGTACAGTTTGATCCAAACGATCTCACACCTCAGGAATAGAATGGTCCATTAGTGACTTTACAATACTGTTGGACATCCTGCAGCGAGAAAAAGAATGTTAAGAATACATTTGTGAGATGCAATAAAAGAAGGGAAAAAAGATACTTTCAGTAAAGTTGCATGAATAGACTGCTGATTGGCATTGAGTTTTGTCCACCCGTGGTTTCTTTTCCATACCTTTTCATCATGTGTTCAAAGATGACCACTGGCATCACAGTTACTGTGACAACTCCTCCGCTGGAATTAAGGATGTCTGTGATTTGTGAGTCCTAATCAAAGAGATGAAAAGAGAAGAAAGTATCTTAAATTGAAATCAAGTGCTTTACAGGGCCATGTTGTGATTTAAGAGACAGCAAAAGAGAAAGAAGGAAAACCAACAAATGCAAAATACTGAAGTCACTTACCTTCAGTCCGATTATATTCTGACCATTGATCTCACATATCTGATGATCAGTAAGGAGGCCGTTACGTGCGGCTGAGCTGTCTTTTACTATTGAGGTGATTCGACCCTTTTTAAAAAGAAAGCCGAGCTGGCCATTCATGTCCTTGTGAAGAGTGACAGTTCGCTCCAATGGCCTGCAAACAGTAAAAGTATTTTCAGTGCTGGTTTATAATTGCATAATGAACATGCATTTGATAGTATATCAGGCAACATTTTTTTTACTTTTTTTATTTTATATATATATATATATATATATATATATATAAAAAGACACAGACAGAGTGAACTCAACAGGGTTTATTGGCAGACGAGATTATACAAACACAAGTGTTGTAGTTCCTTGATGAAGGATGTAACTGGCTGTTTGGTAGAGACCTTTCCCCGGCCCATCTTCACTCAAGCGATGCTGAGGTTACACCGGAAAAATGATGGAACTTACACCTCCTCAACCCAGACAATGTTTGCAGAGTTTGTCTAGTACAAGTGTTACATAGTAGCACTTTTCGGAGCCTGATTAGGGTAGCCAAGGATATCATCAATACAGATGATGATGATGAAGTAATGAAGATATTCCTGGAACACCTCATTCATGAAGCCTTGGAACATGGAGGCAGAGTTGACCAAGCCATACGTCATTATTCGTTGTTCATAGTGGTCAGTGGGTTGTGTCAAATGTCATCTTTCACTTGTCCCTTCTGGATCTGAACGAGGTTATAAGTGCAGCATAGGTCCAGCTTGGTGAACACCAGTACTCCTTGCAGCTGTTTCAGGGTTGCCAGGACCAGGTGAAGAGGATATCAGAATTTGATGGGGATGCCATTGAGGGTACAGCGGTCAATGTATGGCCTCAAGCCAAACAGAAGAAAATGGAAGAGGCAGGCAAAGTTGAAGAGTGAATGTAACCCTGTTAAGAGTTCCTTAACACACTCCTCCATGGGAGCCAGAAACTTCCTAGGATGATATCTGATGTTGAGCCCTCCTGAATCAGGAAGGTGATGGATTCAAAGTGAAAGCATTCAATGTTCAGATTGATCAGAGCATTGTGGTTATATAATAAAGGCAGTATATTTACAGTTTTCCATTGTCATTCGGCCTTAGTGAGACAGAAGAAATTCATCTGCTTAGGCTCCTCGAAAGGCTCTGGAGGGTGTGATGAGCATGCCAAGGGTGGTGACTGTCATGATTCTGCCTTCATGTCCTGATTTTCCTCTTGTCTTGAGGCAGGATCATGACAGGCCCGTGTTTTGTGTACAGGCACATGGCCACGTGCTTGTGTTGTCTCGTTTCCTTGCCCTAGTTTTGTCATTATTGATTTACCTGTGCCACCTGTTGTGTCATTATTAGTCTCCCTATTTATATTCCCTTGTGTTCACTGTCTTGTGCGGTTCATTGCTACTGTTGATGCAACTTTGTCACTCATTGTTACCCTCAGAAGATACGTTGTGAATCCTGTGAGAGTTTCTCTGTAGTTTGTGTTCTAGTGTGAAGAGTCTTTTGTTAATTGTTAGTTCCTAGTCTTGTTAATTCAGTTTTGTCTTTACCCTAGTTGCTGTTTTCCCCCTCGTGGGCTTTGTTTTCCCCTTTTCTTTATAAATAAACCCTGTGTGTTGTGCATCCTGTCTGCGCTTGAGTTCATCCCCGCACCCCATCCTGACAGTGACTGCAGGGCTGGCAGGTTGGTGACTGCTGGCAAGCACTGAGACCATGGAGCTTACAATATGACAAAACTAATTGAATTTGTATTGTTTAAATTTGAATTATTGACAAGTGCCATTTAACAAAACTGAATATTATGTGGCATTTAACATGGTTCTGAATTAGACATTTTTAAAAATACAGCTTCAAGTTTTAAAGATGAAGAGGAAATTTGGAACATCAAATTCAATATTATTAAATTCAATATGGAGAAATTCAGATAGGTCAGAAGTAATGTACAGGGAGGAGTAGTTGATCTCCAAAAAGTCAAACAGAATTCTCAGAATGTGAAACATTTGTCTAGGCCAGTGGTTCTCAACCTTTTTTATTCCAAGGCCCCCCTCCTCTCCAAATCAATACAAACTTTGCAAAAATACCACTGCAAATTGTTAACAACTTAAAAGTAGCTACTTAAAAGTATTGTAAACCCTAATTATAAAATAACTTTGACAAATAAGCACGTCAACCTGCCAAACCAAACAACACCACAGGGAGACGCCAAAGAACTGCATACACAGATCCATGCAGGTTTGTTTGCACATCAGTAATAATGGACACATGCGCACCTAGTCTATGACTCCTGTATGTCACTATAATAGTCTTTACTGGACAGCACTTGGGATTAGCACCCCCATACCTAAAAAAGATTAAATAAAATAAAAAAATTTGACTTACATTGATAACTCGTGCAATGCAATATGTGACATGATTTGCAGTCATTCATAATATCACAGCATTTTATTTTAAAAAAAATGGATCGGTTCCTTGTGTCAATCCTGCTCCCAACTAAAGATTTTTTTTTTCCTAGTCAACTAGTCATTTATTTACCCAAAGCTCCAGGAGTGGCGGTGTCTGCTCACAGTTCCCCCGAGGTGGTGGTGTCCGCTCACAAAGCTCCAGAAGCAGAAGTTTCCCTGAGGTGGCCGTGTCCACTCATAATGCTCCAGAAGTGCTGGTGTACTCACACAGCTCCCTTATGGTGATGGTGTCCACTCACAATTCCCCCGGGGCAGAAGTGTCTGCTCACAAAGCTCCAGAAGCAGAGGTGTCTGCTCACAGTTCCCCTGAGGCGGCAGTCTGCTCATAAAGCTCCAGATATGGTGGTGTACGCTCATGGTTCCCTAAGGCGGTGGTATCCGCTCACAGAGCTCCAGAAGCAGCAGTTTCCGTTCACAGTTGTCCTAAGGCAGCAGTCTGCTTACAAAGCTCCAGACGTGGTGGTGTCCGCTCAAGGTTCCCCCGAGGTGACGGTGTCCATTCACAATTCCCCTGAGGCAGCAGTGTCCACTCATAAAGCTCCAGAAATGGTGGTGTACGCTCATGTTTCCCCAAGGCGGTGGTGTCCACTCACAGAGCTCCAGAAGCAGCAGTATCCGCTCACAGTTCCCCCGAGGCAGTGGTCTACACTCACAGTTGCCCCGAGGCAGTAGTGTTCGCTCATAAAGCTCCAGAAGAGGCGGTGTCCTCTCACAGTTGCCCCGAGGCAGTGGTCTACACTCACAGTTGCCCCGGGCCAGTGGTGTTCGCTCACAAAGCTCCAGAAGAGGCGGTGTCCTCTCACAGTTCCCCCGAGGCAGTGGTGTTCGCTCATAAAGTTCCAGAAGAGGTGGTGTCCGCTTACAGTTCTCCCGAGGCAGTGGTGTATGCTCACAGTTCCCCCGGTGGCGTCCATTCACAATTAATAATGGAATGCATAGGCGATATAAAAATCTGGATGATGAGTAATTTATTACCGCTAAATTCTGAAAAAACAGAGGTGTTAAATATAGGACCTAAAAACTCTGCTTGTAATAACCTAGAACACTGTCTAAGACTTGATGGTTGCTCTGTCAATTCTTCGTCATCAGTTAGGAACCTAGGTGTGCTATTTGATCGCAATCTTTCTTTGTTTCTAGTATTTGTAAAACTGCATTTTTCCATCTCAAAAATATATCTAAATTACGGCCTATGCTCTCAATGTCAAATGCAGAAATGTTAATCCATGCATTTATGACCTCAAGGTTAGATTATTGTAATGCTTTATTGGGTGGTTGTTCTGCACGCTTAGTAAACAAAGTACAGCTAGTCCAAAATGCAGCACCAAGAGTTCTTACTAGAACCAGGAAGTATGACCATATTAGCCCGGTCCTGTCAGCACTGCACTGGCTCCCTATCAAACATTGTATAGATTTTAAAATATTGCTTATTACTTATAAAGCCCTGAATGGTTTAGCACCTCAGTATTTGAATGAGCTCCTTTTACATTATAATCCTCTACGTCCGCTACGTTCTCAAAACTCAGGCAATTTGATAATACCTAGAACATCAAAATCAACTGCGGGCGGCAGATCATTTTCCTATTTGGCGCCTAAACTCTGGAATAACCTACCTAACATTGTTCGGGAGGTAGACACACTCTTGCAGTTTAAATCTAGATTAAAGACCCATCTCTTTAACCTTGCTTACACATAACACACTAATATGCTTTTAATATCCAAATCCGTTAAAGGATTTTTAGGCTGCATTATTTAGGTGAACCGGGAACACTTCCCACAACACCCTATGTACTTGCTACATCATTAGAAGAATGGCATCTACGCTAATATTTGTCTGTTTCTCTCTTATTCCAAGGTCACCGTAGCCCCCAGATCCAGTCTGTATCCAGATCAGAGGGTCACTTCAGTCACCCGGATCCAGTACGTATCCAGACCAGATGGTGGATCAGTACCTAAAAAGGACCTTTACATCCCTGAAAGACAGCGGAGACCAGGACAACTAGAGCCCCAGATACAGATCCCCTGTAAAGACCTTGTCTCAGAGGACCACCAGGACAAGACCACAGGAAACAAATGATTCTTCTGCACAATCTTACTTTGCTGCAGCCTGGAATTTAACTACTGGTTTCGTCTGGTCAGAGGAGAACTGGCCCCCCAACTGAGCCTGGTTTCTCCCAAGGTTTTTTCTCCATTCTGTCACCGATGGAGTTTCGGTTCCTTGCCGCTATCACCTCTGGCTTGCTTAGTTGGGGTCACTTCATCTACAGCGATATCGTTGACTTGATTGCAAATAAATGCACAGACACTATTTAACTGAACAGATATGACATTACTGAATTCAATGATGAACTGCCTTTAACTATCATTTTGCATTATTGACACACTGTTTTCCTAATGAATGTTGTTCAGTTGCTTTGACGCAATGTATTTTGTTTAAAGCGCTATATAAATAAATAAAGGTGAAGGTGTGCTCCCCTTGTCCTGCCTCCTCGTTTCTAATCACCACGCCCCCTTGTTTAGTCCTTTGTTTGTCTAATTGTTCACCTGATCCTTGTGTGCTCTGCTCCCTTTATATTGTGCTCATTTCCCTCTAGTCTTTGCTGGTTCGTTTTGTGTGTGCCTTGTGTACAGTCTCTAGCTTGGATATTTAGTCTTGTTAGAACTCTTTAATCATTATTTTGCATCTTATTTGTTTCCTCCTTATTTTCTAGTTTTCATTTGTTCCCATGTGAGGTCTAGTTCTAGTCTTTGTAGTTTAGTGTTCTTGTTCTTGAACCTTTTGGGGTTTTTCCCACCTTTTATTTTCTTTCTTGTTTTCAGCAAGGTTGCTGTTTTCTTTATTTATTTTGGTTTGTAGTTCTACTTATTTATTCCTAGCTTTTCCCATTATTATTAATTCGAGTTATTTCTAGTATTACCTTGTTTTTTCCATTTAGTTTTCTTTTCTCCCCAGGCATTGGTTTGCAAGTTTACTATTGTCAAATTCTTGTCTCTCCTGTTGTTTTTTGTCTTTGTGTCTGGGTTGGTTCCTGCCCTGCTTCCTCAGTCCTCCCTGGTCGCTGGTTCTTCTGACCTGACAGACATTGTGGTGCTACAAGGGTTTCCTTCAACGGGGTCAGGCCCATCCTACTTGAGTTGCTACCAGGTCTCCTTTTGCCACAGAGTCTGGAGCCACCTCCTTATGACCAGCCTGTTCTCCTGTCATGTGCCCTGCCCTATTGTGGACTGTCTTACTGCATCGTCTGTGTTTCACGCTAGTTAATAAACTGTTCCCCCTGTTAATTCTGCATCTGGGTCCTCCCTTGCCAAACCTTGACATGTAGCCTATTCATTATTATTTTTGCAAGGAATTCTCTTCTTTTTTTATTACTTTTAACTTGCTCTAAGAAATCAAATAAATACACTGCTCGACTATAATCAATTATTTGTAATCGATAATTGTTTCCTAATGCCAATTTTATGATTGTTTTATATAGGCTACTACATTTAGTTAGCTATTGTTTTAATTTTCTGCTCAGAATAAGGTAGAAAATATACTTTATTGCTTCTGTACACATTTATCATTGAATGGAACTGTGCGTATGATTTACTGACACTTTAATAACACTTACATATATGCTCCGTCCATGCAATAAATTTAATAGTGGAGCGTGTGAAGGAGAGATACGAGGCACGAACATTGTTCAAGGTCTCCATTAATTTGCGCATGTAGTAATTTATTGTGTATATATGTGACGAGTGGGGTGGGGCCGAGGGACATGGGAGCGAGGCCGGTGGAGTGATTGGAGATGAGATACACCTGTTCGACCCGCCGGTCTCGAGGCCCACGGAGGAGATGGAAGGATATAAAACTGGAGCAACGACAGTGAAGGACGAGAGAGGACCAGGCCTGGGCTTTTAGTTGTGTTTTGGTTTTTATTTGCGCGCACCAGTCGTCCGTGAGGGGCTGGTGCGCTGTTTTGTGTTTATTTTGCTTTATTAAAATGTTGTTTGATTGTCCGCCGGTTCCCGCCTCCTTCTTCCGGATGAATATTAATGTTTAATTCATTACAATATATTTTGAAAGCACTAAATCGCTATAGAAATCACGATTAATTCGATTCCTAGCATTTTAAATCCATCCATCCATCCATCTTCCGCTTATCTGGGGCCGGGCCGCGGGGGCAACAGTCTAAGCAGAGACGCCCAGACTTCCCTCTCCCTAGCCACTTCTTCCAGCTCTTCCGGGGGGACCCCGAGGCGTTCCCAGGCCAGCCGGGAGACATAGTCCCTCCAGCGTGTCCGAGGTCTTCCCCGGGGCCTCCTCCCGGTGAGACATGCCTGGAACACCTCCCTGGGAAGGCGTCCAGGAGGCATCCGAAATAGATGCCCGAGCCACCTCAGCTGGCTCCTCTCGATGTGGAGGAGCAACGGCTCTACTCTGAGCTCCTCCCGAGTGACCGAGCTTCTCACCCTATCTCTAAGGGAGCGCCCAGCCACCCGACGGAGAAAGCTCATTTCGGCTGCCTGTATCCGGGATCTTGTCCTTTCGGTCATGACCCACAGCTCATGACCATAGGTGAGAGTAGGAACGTAGATTGATCGGTAAAACCGAGAGCTTTGCCTTACAGCTCAGCTCCTTCTTCACCACGACAGACCGGTACAGCGAATGCATTACTGCAGAAGCTGCACCGATCCGTCTGTCAATCTCACGTTCCATCCTTCCCTCACTCGTGAACAAGACCCCAAGATACCTGAACTCCTCCACTTGAGGCAGGAACTCTCCACCAACCTGAAATGGGCAATCCACCCTTTTCCGACTGAGAACCATGGCCTCGGACTTGGAGGTGCTGATTCTCATCCCAGCCGATTCACACTCGGCTGCAAACCGTCCCAGTGCACGCTGAAGGTCCTGGTCTGAGGAGGCCAACACAACAACATCATACGCAAAAAGCAGCAACAAAATCGTATGGTCCCCAAACCGGACACTCTCCGGCCCTTGGCTGCGCCTAGAAATTCTGTCCAGAAAAATTATGAACAGAACCGGTGACAAAGGGCAGCCCTGCCAGAGTCCAACATGCACCGGGAACAGGTCTGACTTACTGCCGGCAATGCGAACCAAGCTCTTGCTCCGGTCATACAGGGACCGAACAGCCCTAAGTAGGGGGCCGCCGACCCCATACTCCCAGAGCACCCTCCACAGCATGTCGCGAGGAACACGGTCGAATGCCTTCTCCAAATCCACAAAACACATGTGGACTGGTTGGGCAAACTCCCATGAACCCTCCAGCACCCTGGAAAGGGTATAGAGCTGGTCCAGTGTTCCACGACCGGGACGAAAACCACACTGTTCCTCCTGAATCCGAGGTTCCACTATCGGCCGAATTCTCCTCTCCTGTACCCTGGCATAGACTTTCCCGGGGAGGCTGAGAAGTGTGATCCCCCTATAGTTGGAACACACTCTCCGGTCCCCCTTCTTGAAAAGAGGGACCACCACCCCGGTCTGCCAGTCCAGAGGTACTGTCCCCAACCGCCATGCGATGTTGCAGAGGCGTGTCAGCCAAGACAGCCCCACAACATCCAGAGACTTGAGGTACTCGGGGCGGATCTCATCCACCCCCGGTGCCTTGCCACTGAGGAGCTTTTTAACTACCTCGATGACTTCAGCCCGGGTGATGGACGAGTGCTCCTCCGAGTCCCCAGCCATTGCTTCCTCAACGGAACACAAGTCGGTGGGATTGAGGAGATCCTCAAGTATTCCTTCCACCGCCAGGTCAACAGGTGCCCATCTCTACTGTAAACAGTGTTGGTAGGGCACTGCTTCCCCCTCCTGAGGCATCGAACAGTTAGCAAGAATCTCTTCGAGGCCAACCGATAGTCTTTCTCCATGGCCTCACCGAACTCCTCCCAGGCCCGATTTTTTGCCTCCACGACTACCCGGGCTGCAGTCCGCTTGGCCTGCCGGTACCTGTCAGCTGCCTCCGGAGTCCCGCAGCCGCAGCGACAATGGAGGTGGAGAACATGGTCCACTCTGACTCAATATCTCCAGACTCTCTCGGGATCCGGTCGAAGCTCTGCCGGAGGTGGGAGTTGAAGATCTCTCTGACAGGGGGCTCGGCCAAACGTTCCCAACAGACCCTCATAGTACGTTTGGGTCTGCCGAGTCTGTCCAGCTTCCTCCCCCGCCATCGGATCCAACTCACCACCAGGTGGTGATCAGTTGACAGCTCCGCCCCTCTCTTCACCCGAGTGTCCAAGACATATAGCCGAAGGTCTGATGACACGACCACAAAGTCGATCATCGACCTCCGGCCTAGGGTGTCCTGGTGCCACGTGCACTGATGGACACCCTTATGCTTGAACATGGTGTTCGTTATGGACAGACCGTGGTTAGCACAGAAATCCAATAACAGAACACCGCTCGGGTTCAGGTCAGGGGGGCCGTTCCTCCCAATCACGCCACTCCAGGTGTCACTGTCACTGCCCACGTGAGCGTTGAAGTCCCCCAGTAGAACGACGGAGTCTCCAGTCGGAGCACTTTCCAGCACCCCTCCCAGAGACTCCAAGAGGGCCGGGTAGTCCTGTAGGCACAAACGACAGTGAGAGACCTATCCCCGACTCGAAGGCGCAGGGAAGCTACCCTCTCGTTCACCGGGGTGAACTCCAACACATGGCGGCTGAGCTGGGGGGCTATTAGCAAACCCACTCCAGCCCTCCGCCTCTCACCATGGGCAACTCCAGAGTGGTAGAGAGTCCAGGCTCTCTCAAGAAGTGTGGTTCCAGAACCCAAGCTGTGCGTGGAGGTGAGCCCGACTATCTCTAGTCAGTACCTCTCGACCTCCCGCACAAGCTCAGGCTCCTTCCCCGCCAACGAGGTGACATTCCACGTCCCTAAAGCCAGATTCTGTGTCCAGAGATCGGGTCGTCGGGGGTCTCGTCTACGACTGTCGCCCGATCCACTATGCACCGGCCCCTTACGCTCCCTCCTGCAGGTGGTGAGCCCACAGGAGGGCATTTAAAATCGATGACTTAAATCATGTTTCTTATTGGTTCTAGTAAGAACTAGGGGTGTAACGATTCACTCGTTTTCTTGATGCATCGAGAAAACGAGTGAATCGTTACACCCCTAGTTCTTACTAGAAGCAAGAAGTACAAACATATTTGGGGAAGTCGTGGCCTAATGGTTAGAGAGTTTGACTTCTAACCCTAAGATTGTGGGTTCGAGTCTTGGGCTGTCAATACCACAACTGAGGTGCCCTTGAGCAAGGCAAACCCCCAACTGCTCCCTGGGTGCCGCAGCATAAATAACTGCCCACTGCTCTGGGTGTGTGTTTACGGTCTGTTTGTGCACTTTGGATGGGTTAAATGCAGAGCATGAATTCTGAGTATGGGTCACCAGACTCGGCTGTATGTCATGTCACTTCACATCATTAGCCCGGTTCTGTCAACACTGCACTGGCTACCTACAGTATTAAACATTGTGTAAATTTTCAAATCTTGCTAATTACTTATAAAGCCCTGAATGGTTTAGCACCTCAGTATTTGAACGAGCTCTTCTTACATTATAGTCATCGACGTCCGCTGCGTTGTCAAAACTCTGGCAATTTGATAATACCTAGAATATCAAAGTTGCTCTGTCTGCTCAGAAAGCTCCCCACAATTCCCCCGCCATTGATGTTCCATGATAGCAGCTCCACACACACCGCTGTAGTAACCACTGGTTCTGCCCTGGGTCCCCATCCCGCCGGCTCTGCCTCAGTCCTAAGGTCCCCCTCCAGCACACAAACCTGACCGTATTCTAGTTATTATCCTGTTCTTGTATGAGTGGTTTTCAGATCTTGTTTGATCTGTTTCTGTTTCTGTTTGGCCTTGTCTAGTTTAGTTTTTTTGTTTTGTTTTTAGTATACCTGCATTTGGACCCAGACCCCTGTGTACACAGTGTTTTCCCTGCACCTGACTGTGACACATTAGGGTCTTAATAAAAAAGTCTATAACATACTTTGGTAAAAAAAAAGTATCCCTGGCCCTTTCCCTCTGTGCGGTGATGTGCAGTTCTCTGAGAAACTGTACACTTTAGCCACATTCATCATGAAACTTGCTAACTATCATAGTATTAGGAAAGGCGATTTGTAAAATTCATTAAAAACTTAAACTCACTTCTTCTGGAGGTGAAGCTGAATCATGAATAATTTGCGCAAACATAAATGCACTTAGGCAGATTGAAAAAACAAAAGAAAAAACAAAACATCTTCAGTGGCTCAGATGTTGGGAGTAAATGATGAATGCTATATTCATTATTACATCCAACAACAAAACACCTGAATCGCTTAGGAGATATTCTTGTCTACAACTGCTCCAGCATCTAAACAATGGCAGAATGATGACAGCTCACTCAGGGCGGGTCTAAGGTAAAACACTAGTATCAATCAACAATCGTGGGAGGGGTCTGGATCTGTGTTATGTCACACAGCCAAGAATCTGAGAACTATGGAAGCATATGGGTAGCGATATTCAATTTGGAATGTAATATGCAAAATGACAATGCAATATGTAAAATGACAATGCATTTCTGTATTTACATTTTCCAATACATTTGTGCAACGTTTGGTGCAAAAGGAAAATTAAAATTAAATTACATAATTTTCATTTGCCATTTCATTCACCAGTTTTAATATATAAAATGAATACTAATTTTAACGCTTTATAAGTTGCAAAATTAAAATGAAAATGTATTACAGAAATGATTAGATATGTATAACATGTTCAAGCAAAAACTGTGGCAAAATTATCATTTAAATGCTATTTTTCTTAAATGCATTAACACTCACAGTCAAGACACTTCGATTGCATTTTCATTCAATGTCCCGCAATGAATGTAGCAAAATTCAGTGTGCACATTGAAAATGCATTCCGAGCCGATCACGTGTCCGCCCCCTCCCGCCATGTCAATCACTGCGTGAACAAGGCGGGGCTTGCAGAAGGTCAGAGACTCAAATCTCAAGAAGAGGATTCAAGTGAGAGAACATGGACAAGACCGTTGGTCCGTGTACGTTTTGATCATTTCGGTTTATGGCTTCAATATTTCATTCGCACTTGTGGACGGAGCTGAAGCGCTCCTTTCATCTGATTGGTCGAATCGCTCCACCTTCAGCTCGGTCTTTTCATTCTTTCAGGCAGAATAAGAGTCAGTGCGAGTGCGGCACTGTAATGTCTGAAACCACCTCTCACTGTTAATTAGCATAATATTTAAATCAGATGTAGCTGGCCACATAATTCTTGCTGCTGCGACTTGCAAGAGACCCCGTTAAATTATTTCTAGGTTATAGTATTGTATAAATATTGTCTCACTGATAAAAACAGTGCAAATAGTTCTGTCTCCTTGGATAACAGTGAAGTGGAAATAAATATAGTTAAATTTATTAAATAAAATTAAATAGGATTTTTTGGGAAGGTAAGTCTGGCCAGTTATACAGCAACACGAGTCAGACTCTGAAGATTTGAGCTGAATTTGGTGAAACATTTAAGTTCTAGTCTGTGTCAATTACTCTCATAGTAAATAATAATAATAATGTTACCCGTATTTTTCGGTATAAGTTGCATCAGTCCATAAATACGTCATGACGAGGAAAAAAACATATATAAGTCGCATTTATTCAGAACCAAGAGAAAGCATTACCGTCTACAGCCGCGAGAGGGCGCTCTGGGGTAGGCTACAGGAGCACTGAGCAGCATAGAGCTATTTTTACTATTTTTATTTCAGAAATGTAACAATATTAATTTTTACAATTATTTATTAATGTCACACACATATTTAGTGCCTTATGACTTAAACGATGAGAGTGGTAAATGTTACAGACATGGAACTGTTCAGTCTATTATTGATTTTAATTTTTTATTTTTTCCAAAGAGACAGAACTATTTGCACTGTATTTATCACTGGGACAATATTCATACAATACTAAAACCCAGAAATAATTTGCAGGTATCAGCAGCACGAATTATGTGCCCAGCTACATCTGATTCAAATATTATGCTAATTAACAGTGAGCGGTGGTTTCAGACATTACAGTGCTTCACTCGCACTGACTCTTATTCTGCCTGAAAGAATGAAAAGACCGAGTTGAATGTGGAGCGATTCGACCAATCAGATGAAAGCAGCGTTTCAGCTCCGCCCACAAGTGTGAATGAAATATTGAAGCCATAAACCGAAATGATCAAAACGTACACGGACCAACGGTCTTGTCCATGTTCTCTCACTTGAATCCTCTTCTTGAGATTTGAGTCTCTTACCTTCTGCAAGCCCCGCCTTGTTCACGCAGTGATTGACATGGCGGGAGGGGGCGGACACGTGATCGACTCGGAATGCATTTTCAATGTGCACATTGAATTTTGCTACATTCATTGCGGGACACTGAATGAAAATGCAATCGTAAGTGTCTTGACTGTGAGTGTTAATGCATTTAAGAAAAATAGCATTTAAATGATAATTTTGCCACAGTTTTTGCTTGAACATGTTATACATATCTAATCATTTCTGTAATACATTTTCATTTTCATTTTGCAACTTATAAAGCCTTAAAATTAGTTTTCATTTTACATATTAAAACTGGTGTATGAAATGGCAAATGAAAATTATGTAATTTCATTTTCATTTTCATTTTGCACCAAACGTTGCACAAATGTATTGGAAAATGTAAATGTAAATACAGAAATGCATTGTCATTTTACATATTGCATTGTCATTTTGCATATTACATCCAAAATTGAATATTGCTACCCATACGCTTCCATAGAGAATGGCTTGATTTAAAAAAGGGGATATTATTTATCTGGATTAAAAAAAAAACACTGGGTGGATTTGTATCATTATAGGGTGGTTGTGTACACACACTGCCAACACACATTTAAATTCAAACAACATATAAAATCATATGATGTGATTTAAATTTTTTCTTTCTCTTTGGGGTGTTACAAGTTCTTGGTTCATGAAGAATATCTGTAAAGTTGCAAAGACTCAAAGTCTCAAATCCAAAGAGATATTCTTTATAAAATTCAAGACTCTGCCACGCCCCCCTAAAACGGCTCATTCAAACACGCCCCCACATGTCTACATCACTATGTGGAAATATTTGCATAATGACACCCAAATGTTCATGCAAAAAATAAGGCAATTCAGTAACCGCAGTTAATGTTGAAGCAGCCATGTCAGGGAGATGCTGTGTGTATCTAGGCAAAAAACAAAACCACTTTATTTGGCCTTCCGAAAGTAGATGCTTTTAGGAATCTTGAAGATTACTCTCAAAAAAACAGCAACGCGTTTTATAGACTAGGTTTCGTGAACCTAGGAGAGGTGGTAATTCTCACTTTACTACAACAATCTGCCGCTTCTGAATCAGCTACTTTAAGTATGTTTGTTATTAGTTTAAGTATTTGCTATTAACTGTTCAAATGCAGAGGTTTGTGTGTTGTGTGTGTGTGTGTGTGTGTGCGCGCGAGCGTTTGTCTGTATGAGAGAGAGAGAGAGAGAGAGAGAGAGAGAGAGAGACAGGGTCACACTGTGGAGTCAGCTGTCTTAACTGTCCATGGCTTGTGTACTGCAAACACATAGCTTCATCACTGTGTATGTAACACGACTCTGTTTAATGTTTTGAACATTAAAGCATGTCAACATATTATGTTACACCAAATACGTGTATTTGGATTTGGATTGATAAGAAGATAATGAATTATAAAACTCTAAAGATATAGCCTATACTAAGATATATTTATATGTTACTAAATTAATATAATTGTTTGATAATAATTGCTTAAATTAATACATTCATATACTAATAATATAATAAAATAATACCCCTCTCCCCTTGTATTTTGGTACCCAAATGATGACAGGTATGATCGTGTAACAGTGCTTGGTGTATACCCAAGCTTGAATTCTGACTCAAGGTCTTTTCCCATTCCCGGCTCCAGTTATTACTGTTGCTAAAATTCAGGCCTTGCCCAAAAAGTTAATTGGCTTATACAATTTGACAAATTAAAACTCTTTTCATGAGTGTCTCTAATACCTACTTAAATTTTTGTATTAATAATGGTTTACAACAATAGTTGCTGTACAGTTGTAAGGCTTAAACTACATTCACACACCCTCCTGCATCTGATCTGTTCATGAATAATTAATGACAACCTGATCCTCATAAATTAAACATCATTGTGCAGAGTATTTGAAACCTGCACAAATGCTCTATGTATGATGAATGTGTGCATGTGTGTGTGTACCTGTCTCGCACAGCCAAAGTGATCCTCTCTGGGTTGGCATTCTTAAGCTCCTTATGTGCATTATCACTACTCCAGCCGGCACATGATATGCCATTGATCTGCAGAATCTGATCACCAAAATGCAGCCCTGCCAGTGCTGCAGGAGTGTTAGCCTGCACTAACTGCACAAACATGCCCTGAAACACACATTTGGAAATGTTAATCAGAGATTACAAATATACTTTTGGAGTGTACTGCTATGAAGTGAATGTGGATTTCATTATTAAAACATCAAATATTTAGAAATGATTCAAATATCTAAATGTTTGATATATTTTTCACTATTTCACTTTTTGACTATTGACATGTTGCAATAGATTGTCTCTTATTGGATTGTTAGATTAATAAATTATATTAATTCCAGTGTAAAGGTTAAAGTATTTATAATATTAAAGAAATACATTATCTATGACTTTGAGGCGGAGTCCAATCTTCCCATCCATGTCTTTGCACAGCACCACCTCCCGTACACCCTGTCGAATCTCTGCCCGCTTCACCCCCAGGTCACTTCCTGTTATGGGGGCTGCCACCCAGCTCATTCCATGTGTGCAGACACTAAGAACCTAAGATGCATTGGGGAACATATAATACTGGAAAATAAATATTTTGTCAAATTACTCATAATATACTTCATGTGGTTACATCACAGTTGTCAGTTGAATATATTGTTTTAAGTGACTGTAATCAAGATGATATTAAGTTATAACAATGAAAGTAATTTTCAAAGATGAGTATGGAAAAACAGCTTTATAACCCTGTTAGAGCAAATGTTGTGATATTACAACATCAGTTTTAGCTTGACTAAAATAAAGCTGCTTTTTTGAGATTCAATCAAGATTTTATAATTATTAATTGATAAGTTCAAGTTGAAGAATAAATTATTTCTTAAATAATTTGAAATTATTTGTGTAACACTATTTTAAACTATCTGTATCTTATCATTTATAAAATGTAATTAACTGATTCTTTGTTTTTGTTTGCCTAAATATCTGCTTGCTGCATGAGGGACAGGTGATAATGTTTTGGAATGTGGGGGTTATAGGTGCTATTAGCATGATAAGGAAAGGGCACAATAACAGACAATATTTTGTAAATTCAGTAGAAAGTGAATTCTGTGTGAATGTGTGAAAGTCTTGCACAGATGAAAAGTGATGAAAGTGAATTAAATGCCATTTTTATCAAATACACAGACGTTTCAGTAATGTTTTCATGGACAACACAAACACTTTTTATATACTGCTTAATACAGTAACATCTTTTCGAGAATAAAGTTCAACATAATCATATTTATGATTATACAGTATTTCAAATATTTAAATACTTATAAAGTGGGGGGATATATGCTTTTATCAGTTTTGTATGATAAACATGACTCAATATAACAGTGCCAATACAGTAAAAAAGCTTTTACCATTCTGAAAACACATATTTGTGGCCATTGGAATTGAAAAGGTTAGAATAAACCAAAAACGGATGTGATCGTTGTCATGCGGTTAATCTGGCCAATCGTGAAAAAGCTGTTTCGTCATCATTGTTCCTGCATTCGCTCTGGAGACACTGCATCAGCTGAGTCAGCCGGGTGCTCTCAAAATACTCGTGTGTTACTTTGATGCCACATATGACAGTTACGTGGCATCAGTGCCATCTTAAGTCAGACAAAATTTCTAACCGGCATGCACTGCTTCAAGTGAGAATTTTATCGATTTGTGCAGCGCTGCATTAAGTCGAATGCACCTTTCGTGATTGGTTGCTTTAGTCATGTGCCTTGTTTTCCATTGGTTGGTTTGTGTCGTGTGACTCTTATTGTTTGGTATTCATAGCCCTCATGTTGCCATTGTCTCTTCTTAAGGATTGAATATATTAACCACTGTTTGGTGAGTTGTTTCATGTCTGCTACTCCAGGGCCTGCTCACGTCATGCCTGCCAAGCCAAAGCCTGCTCACGTCATGTCTGCTACTCCAGGGCCTGCTCACGTCATGCCTGCCAAGACAAAGCCTGCTCACATCATGTCTGCCACTCCAGGGCCTGTTCTGGTCATGCCTGCCAGAATCTGCTCACGTCACATCTGCTATGCCAAGGTCTCTTCACGTCATGTCTGCCAAGCCATCGTCTGCTCACATTATGCCTGCAAAGCCAGCACCTGTTCACATCATGCCTGCAGAGCCAGCTACTCCAGTGCCTGCTAATGTCACGTCTGCTATGCCAAGACCTCTTCATGTCATGTCTGCCAAGCCAGAGCCTGCTCACATCATGCCGGCCACTCAAGAGACTCTTCACAACATGGCTACCACTCAAGAGCCTCATCACAAGATGGCCGCCACTCAAGAGCCTTTTTGCAAGATGGCCACCAGCGCAGCATCTCTTTGCAACATGGCTGCCAGCCCAGAGTCTCTTCACAAGATGGCTGCCATGCTTGAGTCCCCGGCCAAGATGGCCACCATGCCTAAGCCTCACCATGCCACGGCAGTCACGTAAGAACTTTGTCATGTCATGGCTGCTGCTTGCTTCTCCTGAATCTTGACCCATGTTAAGAGAGAGCCTTGTCATGCAATGGATGCCATCCAAGTTTCCCCTAATAATTTTTGAGAGGGTGAGTGGGGGCTATAGTACCCAAGCTCCTGGGGATGCCAGGACTGAGGAGACTGAATGCCAGTGTGATGGATCCACCTCTGATGTCAGTGCGAGCGGTTGGAATCCTACTGGTCTCTACACTTTCAAGCCTCACAACTTCAACACACTCATGCCTGGCGAGCATGCCCTGTCTACTGCGCAGCCCGTGACTAGAGGTCTTCACAGTGCACCCGAGACCCGTCAACCTGGGACCCGTACGGGTTCGGGTCTATATATTAAATGATCAACCAGGTGCGGTTTGGGTCCAAATCTATTATTTCGGGTCCCGGGTCTGTTTAACATTGTGTGTAATACCTGTGCGATCAGAGTAATCGGACTCAAAGAAAACCCGGCTGTGATCAGTCATTGCTTGTGTTTTTTGTAACTTGTAAAATTAGGAAAAGAAAAGTGTGAGCCAAAAAAAAAAAAACATCTCTCTCACTCTGCCGTTAGAAGCAGAGCGCGCAGACTCAGAGTTAATGCAAGTGCACACACGGTAATAATGCTTACAGACTTGACGCACTCATATTTAATATATTTCAAATCAGCAACAAAATCTGGGGTGAACTGTCACATGAATGTTTTCTATGATGCTCAAATTGCATTAAAAAGCATATTTTAGGTTGATCCAACTAGCACGCTTGTGCAGTCTCATGCATGTGTCAAGTTTCTATGGCAATCAGTGAGGGACACAATGACTTCGACCGCCAAACCGTGCTTTACATTTTCTCCCATTTTTATAATAATATAAATGAACCATTTAATCTTAAAGTTTTAGTGGTCAGATTCAGACTCGACGCAGAGCAGAGAGCACAGAGATGATAGCAAAAAAAATTTAAAAAAATAAAAATAATTCATTACATTTAAATAGCGCTTTTCTAGGCACTCAAAGAGTTTTACATAGTCTGGGGGTATCTCCTCATCCACCACCAGTGTGCAGCATCCACCTGGATGATGCGACGGCAGCCATAGTGCGCCAGAACGCCCACCACACACCAGCTTACTGGTGGAGAGGAGACAGAGTGATGAAGCCGATCAGTAGACATGGGGATTGTTAGGAGGCCATGATGGTCAGAGGCCAATGGGCGAATTTAGCCAGGATGCCGAGGTCACACCTCTAATCTTTTCGAAAGACATCCTGGGATTTTTAATGACCACAGAGAGTCAGGACCTCGGTTTAACGTCTCATCCGAAGGACGGTGCTTGTTGACAGTATAGTGTCCCCATCACTACACTGGGGCACAAGGACCCACACAGACCACAGGGTGAGCACCCCCTGCTGACCTCACTAGCACCTCTTCCAGCAGCAACCTAGTTTTCTCAGGAGGTCTCCCATCCAGGTAATGACCAGGCTCAGCCCTGCTTAGCTTCAGTGGGAAACCGGTCTTGGGCTCCATGGTGATATGGCTGCCGGCAGCGTCAGCAGCCATGGCACTGAACAAGCAATCATTATTATAGTTCAAAAGGGCAAACAGTCTAAGTTATTATGCGAGTTAACTCGAGTCAGAATGTACAGTAGCATTTGTCACCCATCACCGCAACATCAAGTGGACTTTTGAAGCTGAAATAAAGTGGATTAAGCTTAGACTTGGAATAACGAGAGGAAAAACATGGATGTAATGCATCACAGGCAGTCAGGTACAAGGAAGAGAGACTACGGCTCCTCAAATTAGGTAAGACAAAACGTTTTTTGCAACAGGTTTATTGACTTGGTAATAGCAATTTAAGGTGGAATATGTAAAAATCAGGTACAGTCGGGTCTGTAACTTCCCGGCGGGTTCGGGTCCAGCTTTCAAATAATAGAAATAATATGCAAATAAAGAAATAATATCAAATAATATGCATTACATCCATGTTTAGGGGAAGTCGTGGCCTAATGGTTAGAGAGTCGGACTCCCAATCGAAAGGTTGTGAGTTCGAGTCCCGGGCAGGCAGGAATTGTGGGTGGGGGGAGTGCATGTACAGTTCTCTCTCCACCCTCAATACCACGACTTAGGTGCCCTTGAGCAAGGCATCGAACCCCCAACTGCTCCCCGGGCGCCGCAGCATAAATGGCTGCCCACTGCTCCGGGTGTGTGCTCACAGTGTGTGTGTGTGTGTTCACTGCTCTGTGTGTGTGCATTTCGGATGGGTTAAATGCAGAGCACAAATTCTGAGTATGGGTCACCATACTTGGCTGAATGTCACTTCACTTCACTTCACTTCATAGAAGGGTGCGGGTCGGGTCCAGGTAGGCATTTCTTGGATCTACATGGGTCTGGGTCCAAATTTGAAATATTAGATGGGTCCGGGTCGGTTTGGTGTAGTACATTACGGGTCTCTTTCGGGTTTGGGCACAAATTTTTTGACCCGTGAAGACCTCTACCCATGATGACGAGTGTTTGAGTTACACACTGCACTTCTGAGACCTCTCCTGTCCATGAGTCTGCCCTGCTATCTCGTGGCTATTGAGGCTGCTTACAAATTCTCTGCCTTTTCTGTCACAGTCAAAGTTTTAACATTTTGCCCTATTGGTCGAATTTACAACTGTTCAAATGTAGTCGGATTATATTGCGTGAGAGCTGTAACGGATATGCAGTTCATCGATTCATTGGTTCTGAACTAATGAATCACGGTTCGTTGAATCTAAAACAATGCAAACCCAAAGCTTGTAGATTTTGAATTCAGGCATATAAACCCAACTCTCTCTAAACTAAATGCCTGGCACCAGCCTGGCTGGATTTAAATTATTTACGACACTCTGGACGAGAAATTCCACAGTCACGTGAGCAGCCTCAAAGGAGAAACGAAACACCCACATTCCTAAACACACACACAAACTTTTCTTTACGCTCTTTATGTAAGTCCTTGATAAGATGTTTTTTTTTTTGATAGGTTTGTGTGTTGCATAAAGTGGTTAATCCTGTTAGGCGAGGATTATAAATTGCTGACTTGTAAATTGGAAATGTTTCTCCTAATTTTAATGTTCTCAAATAGAATCATGAGTTGTAAACCAACCCCCCTGACCAGGTCGTAAAACTTTATGACCTAACTGACAGAACAGCAAAGCCAGATCACTGGTACCTTTTCTCAATGTATTCTAAACTGGTACCTTTTCTCAATGTATTCTAAATGTATTGAGTATTGTTTTTTTGCAGTAGATGTTTCCCCATATAAATTGGAGTAATTGCAGTTTTATCGTGTGTTAATCAAACTTTAAATGTGTGTAATTCTGCATATGAATGTAACGTCGTGTTTCTATCAGTTATATAGGTCATTTATGGTATCTTTATAATCATAAAAATCCGACTGTGTCGAATCTCGACGACAAATTACAAAAAGATGCATCGTTTCAGAAATACAATCTTTCTTAAGAAAAATCTTAAATTCTGTCAGCTATAACTCACGCGAGGGGGTGGTTCCCCAGAGACAAAGGAACGTTTTTCCTGCTTCAGATCGCAGACATTCATTGGTTGTTCACTCAAACAGAGGCGTGAACCAGTCAAGCCATAAGAACTGACCCAGGAAGTTCCTCCCGGTCTTCTGTTTGTTCTTCTTGCTCTTCTTTGCGCTCTTGGTCCGCTCTTCTATCGCCGTTGATCTCAGCACGGCGGCTGAGAGAACAGCCTGTTCTCATGGCTCACTCGGGAGCTTTCATCTCTGTTGTTTTGATTTATTTTACTTACTAAGTTCCTCTCTACACTAGGAAGACTAATTCTGAATCATTACATTCGTTGGAACTTTCAAATATTGCGCGAGTCCGCAGCAGCCCCGGAAGACACGAGAGAACACGCCCAATCACAAAGAGACCACATGCAAGTATCCTCCTCTATGGAGATTTAAATGCTGCTTAAAGTTTGTCTATTACCTTTTCAAGGTGATTTGATTCGTTGTAGTCTTTCAAGGGTTACTGTCTGTGAGTTTGCATAACTGAGCGTGTAATTCTGTGATCACGCTATTCTCTCATTCATCCTCTCTCACTCATTCTCTCTCTCTCTCTCCCTCATTTGGATTCCGTTATGTCTTGTACAAAGTACCTGTCTGTATTGTCGTACGCGTATTTACTCTGTGTGATTTGTAGTTTGATGTATTATTAGTTCAATTATTAAAAACCAATATATATTCATGATTGCCTCTGTCTGAAACGTTCACCTCACGAGTTAATGAAATGTCTGATCTTTAGCTACAAGCTCTTTACTTTTTAGTAACCGAAATTTCATAATGATAGGATGTTTTCATGGCCAGGGAATATTTTTCCTTGAATTATATGAAGTGATAACTTTATTGAAAGTTGATAAGTTAATCTTACGGCCGTTTGCTGGACAAACTACTGTTTGATTTGCGGTAATTTACAGTAAGAGATATCACTATATTTGATATGAAGAATGGAATATTGACATATTAATGAGTAAATTACAGTGTCCTGTAATGAGTTATTGATATATACAATTGACCTATTTTTCATCTTCAATAATTTTAATGTAACTGTCATATGAGATATATATATTAATCATATTCCTGATTAATTATTAAAATTCCCTATATATCATTTGAGTTAATTATAATGTACAACCCAGTGCGGCTACAGAGCTTTGAGTGTTTAAAAAGTTGAGACAGACAACAATTTAAAAGTGAAAATTAAAGGTGTATTTACAATATTCACAGGGAACTTAAAACAACACAATAAAACTAAAATAACTTAGGCAGTTAACCTGTTGAGCAGTATGTCCTTGCCCCTGAGAGTACAGTCACACATATGGGATTTAGAGCGTTCAGTGATGTCACATAACTGCCAAATTCAAACTGTGTTTTCACACTTTGGCTGGCCTTGACACTTTACTGTTTAACAGTCTGTCATTGCTCCATGGCCCTGGCTCTCCACTGTTCCACAGTCTACCACTGTTCCATGGCCCAGGTCCTCCATTGTTCCACAGTCTGCCACTACTCCACAGCCCTGGTCCTTCATTTTTATCCACAGTCTGCCACTACTCCACAGCCCTGGTCCTTCATTTTAATCCACAGTCTGCCACTACTCCACAGCCCTGGTCCTCCATTGTTCCACAGTCTGCCACTGCTTCACAGCCTAGACCTGCCATTACACCACAGTCCTGGCCCACCACTGCTCCACAGTCTAGACCTGCCTCTGCTTCACGGCCAAGGTCAACCATGGATCCACTGCCCAAATCTGCCATTGCCAAATGGTCCAGGTCCACCATTGCTCCACAGTCCTGTTCCTCTGCCATGCCATGATCCAGGTCCTGTTCCCCTGCATGGGTTCCTCCCTCAGTTCCACCTCCACTCTACCACACTCCTGGACTTTTAGGTTGGGTGTTACGTAAGTCATCTGGAGCTGCGCTTAGAGGAGGATATGTAACATGGGGTTTGGGTTTCGTCTCATGTTTATGTTTTCTGTTCTTTTATTTTGATATTTTGCCTGTCATGTGTTTCTTTCCTCTAATGTGATCATGTCATGTGCTACTCTTGTCTGTGTCTCATGTTGTGATTGGTTGCTTTAGTCTTGTGCCTTGTTTCCCATTGGTTGGTTTGTGTCATGGACCCTTATTGTTTGGTATTTTTAGCCCTCATTTTGCCATTAGGTTCGTTTGACTTAACACAGCATTGCGCAGATCGATCAAATTCTAACTTGAAGCAGTTCATGCCAGTTAGAAATGTTGTCCGACTCCACATGTGTGGCATCAAAGTGTTGCGAGAGCATTTCAAGAGCAGCGGCTGACTCAGCGGGCACAGTTTCTCCAGAGTGACTGCAGGAGTGCTGATGACAACACAGCTGCTTCACGATTGGCCAAAGTCACCACATGACAACAATCATAAGTGTTTCGGGTTTAATCTAACCTTTTCAATTCCAATAACAGCCACAAATCTGTGTTTTTAGAACAGTAAAAGCTTTTTACTTTAGTTGCACTGTTATATTGAGTCACGTTTATCATAAAACACTGATAAAAGCATATATACCCCCACTTTATTATTATTTAAATAGTATATGATTATGTTGAACTTTATTCTTGAAAAGATGGCGCTATATTGCAGTATATAAAAAGTGTTTCTGTTGCTCATGAAAACGTTTAAAAAATGGCTATGTTTTTGACAAATATTGCATTTAATTCACTTAATCTTTGATAGAGTATGCAGACACAGCGTGAATGTCACCAACGGGAGCAGAAAGTGTCTGGCTTGACATTGATATAGTCTGATTTCAACTCCACTCCTGACTACAAGTGGCTGCTCTCGTTGACCACCATCTGTAGCCGTGCTTCAAGTTGAACGCACCTATTCTCTCTTGTCAAGTACTGAATGTATTAACCTCTGTTTGGTGAGTTGTTTCATGTCTGTAGTCAAGTTAAGTTAAGTCAAGTCAAGCCTAATCAAGTCTTTGTGTTTTGTTTGGAGTTTTGGATTTCCCTCTGTATAATAAAACTACAAATTTCCGTTCAGTGGAGCATCATTACAGGTTTGTTAAGTCCCGTTCACACCAAAACGATAACTATAAAGATAACTATAAAGATAACGATATTAGCGTACACACCAGTGAATGATATCGTATGTTTATTCTAGCCGCACATGTGTCTGTCGCTTTAAATTCTTGAGCTTGTTATAGCAGGATGGATTCTGATTGGTTGTCAATGTTTATATCATTTATCAGTTGGAAAAAATCATTCTGAAAATGATCCCAATGATATCGTTTCTCTGTGCCTTTATCGTCATAGTTGTAGTGTGGGCTCTACTATTCTTTAATATTGAGAATGATTTTTAAAACTATATCTTTATCGTTATCTTTATAGCTATCATGCTTGGTGTGAACGGGCCATGACAGTATATTAGTTTTACCATAAATGCTGTCTGTACTAACCTTATTTCAAAGACCATGGAATTAATTATGAAATTACATATAAAGTTGTACTTGAGTCCGAAGTGTGATGTATCCTCTGTTTTCTAGGACTCTTAGATTTAAGTTTTCTTGGATTCTTAAGTTTTATTTTAGTTTTTTCTCCATTGTGGTATATTTACATTTCCTGTTGCTTTTATCCTGGTTAATTGGTTAAAGAATAATATTCACCTGAATATAGTTTTGTTCCTTATTTTATTTTGTGAATATACACCCTCAGAATTTTGCGAGTTATTTTTCTTAACACTGCCTGTTTTATTAGCAAGTGATGTTTTTTTTATTTTTTTATGTTTTGTGGATTCATGCCTTCTTTTTGTTTATCCTTTAGTCATAGATTGTTTTCACTTGTAAATAAAAAAGCAAAAAGTAAATAATTTCTGTAGTAAGTACTCTTTTTTTTTTAATACATGCAAAGTGTACTTCTTTTTCACAAGAGAAAGTCTTGTTTTTCTGTGTTATTTTGAAAAAGGGTATAAGCCGATGACCAGTTTTCAGGCACAAAAACACTCACCCCACTGGACTCATCAGGAACTGAAGAGGAAAGACTTTGTTGAGCTTCAGCACTGAGATTTAGACCCATAAACTCATTCAGCCCAGGGTACAACCTGCTAGAAGTAGCTAAAGAGAGACAGACAACATTACAAATGGTCTAAGCTAAGTGGGAAAAATCTGATATCTCAAATTGACTTATATTTTTCAGTCTCTTTTCTGTCATATATGTTATCATGCATATGTACAACACAATATCTGATTCTTACCTAGCTCTTCTGATTTTGGATCAAAGTAAGTCTCATTTTCTGGAAGAGGTAAAGCCTTTAATGGGCTCGCAGTAGGGGTGTTCTGTGCCTACATAAAATGGGGGGTTGTAGGGGGGTGGTCATTTTGGATAGGTAGATATATTGTTTTAAATACACACATGCACACAAAAATACATAAACATAAATAAATCAATTTCCAACCTTCATGAACTTATCCACCTTCATGTCTTCTAGAGATGGATACAGTGACATGGTTATTATTCTCTTTCGAGCCACTTGAATTTCCTGAAGAAATGTTAATATTTTAGCTATTGTAACAACAGAAATATAATTTAGTCTAAAAACATAAAACGAATAGAAACGTAGACAAATTATTATTATAATATTTATTTTGATTTCTTTTCTTTAAACATTTCCTTATTTCCACATTTCCATGTGTAATTTTCGCTTTATAAAGATAGATGACAAGATGACCGCTATGACAACAAATATCGGCTTTTAGGCTTCTGGTCGTTCGCGGAAGGAAGATTTGTTTCTTGAATGTACAGGTTCCGCGTTATTGGAATATATAATAAAAGACAGCACGATTTAAGATATGAGATCGCAATAATTAATATATATACATGATAGCTATGACTGTGACAAGTCAACATTAGCTCGTTTTCTGGCGCTTTGAAGAAGAATGCGGCCAGGATGATGCGCACTCACCTTGACGCTGCAGAAGTCTATGCGCACCAATAAAAGTATTATACGGCTTCAGTGCTCGTCGGTCCGGTTTATGCGATAGTAAATGTATGACAGCTGATTTAGTTCACTGGATCTTAGAGGTAATGAATGTAATGGCCTCGGGTGTGCTGGATGAGGGAAATACAGCCTACACTCGAGCGCAAGTCAGCACATCTCCATTGAGTGAGCGCCCTCGTTCGACTAAAATAGCTTACTTGCAGTACATGAAAGCGCGAGGGGGAAAAAGCATTGGACTGTGCTTTTTTGCTGGACTGTAACCGTTTAAATAATAACATTTTTGATAATAGAGAAAGTACTGCAGTGCATCAAAACAGACAAAATTATCAAATAAACAATATACATAGATCTTATGAGCATATTTCATGAGTCTTCCAAAGTACTGTTTTTTAAAAGAAGAATTTACCTTTGTGACATAGGCTGCTATGTAAAAGAAATGCGTAATACATAGCAACCTGATACACACACAAACACACACACATCTAAAAGTGTCACAGGTTACTCCAATAACCATCTTAAACTTTCTGTAGAAGAATTTGCCTTTGTGACATGGCAACTATGTAAAAGAAATGCATAATTCATTATAGCAACCTGATACACACACACACACACACACACACACAAACACATACCTAAAAGTGGTACTCCAATAACCCTCTTTACCCTTCCGAAAAAGGGGCATTGGATGTTTGTGGTCATTTATATAGTCAATTACATTTCTATTTACGTGTAAAGATTTTATTTATGTGTAGGTCTAAATAGTACCATCATTTGATGGTGGCACACTGTTAAAAATTAATTGTATTTTAATGTGAAGTTAAAGTATATTAAGTGAGTGACATGATGACATTCAGCCAAGTATGGTGACCCATACTCAGAATTCGTGCTCTGCATTTAACCCATCCAAAATGCACACACACAGAGCAGTGAACACACACACACTATGAACACACACCCAGAGCAGTGGGCAGCCATTTTATGCTGCGGCACCCGGGGAGCAGTTGGGGGTTCGATGCCTTGCTCAAGGGCACCTAAGTCATGGTATTGAAGGTGGAGAGAGCACTGTACATGCACTCCCCCCACCCACAATTCCTGCCATCCCAAGACTTGAACTCACAAGCTTTTGATTGGGAGTCCGACTCTCTAACCATTAGGCCACAACTTCCCCTAATTCTGAGTTACACTTTGAACAGTAGGATTTCTCTTGGATTTAACTGCACGCAGAAACTTCTTGTAAACAAATGGCATCATACTGTGCTTCTAACCTGTCATTATTTTGACAAATGCTTTCGTTCATCATACTTCTGACACAAATAGATTAGAAATTTGAATATAAATGTGCAATGTTGAAGAGCCCAAACAAATGGGATCAGGTAAGGTCGGCACGTTGCCCACAATGCTATTGGAGACCTCTACATCTTATCTATCAAATAATTATTTTTAATATAAGCTAATTAGAGTCAAATATGCAAATATTCATCATACAGAAGCTGTATTGTTGCTGTTAAGCAGTTTACTATTGTGTTGCTGATTTATAAAGGCCATTTGAGCAAAATGCTAAATTTTATTGATTTCAGTCCATCATACAAAGTCCAACAAGAACAAATCAAATCATCATTTAACATACAGAAACTAGAAAGACTGTCATTTAACTCATCCTACAGACGAAGATCTTTATTTTCCTTCTTGCATCTTATACTTTCCATATACTTATATTTCCTATCTTAACTGTTCTGTGGTGGTGTTGGTTTTCCTTCTGTATCTGAGAAGGACATCTCGTGATGGTGGCAGTATACCCAGGCCTGCACGGGTACCATCTGGAACCAGAGTGGCATCAGGGTCACTGAGCTGTAGGTCATAACGCCACAGTGTCAGTGCGAGGAACTGTTTAATCTCATGTACTGCAAAAAAACGGCCAGGGCACTCGCTAGCACCAGAGCCAAATGGCATCAAGAAATGCTTTAGTCGCCGCTCATTTTTGAAGAAATCACTCTTTCGTTGACCTTTTTCATCCAGGAAGCGGTTATATTTGAACTCCTGGGAAACAGAGGAACATTTTATTTACTGTACATGGCTGTCTTTGTTTAAAAAGTCAATGTGATGCCTTAAACATTGCAGTATCAAAGTTAATACTGTATAATGTGCCTTTATAAATACATTAAATGCATTGAGTGACATTTTATAACAATTACATGTTCTATTGGAACTGTGCAATAGGAACACTGCATTAGGAACATCTGCAATCTTTGTAATCTTGGATACATGTAATCTTGGTGCATGTGCTAAGTTACATACATCCATACAGTAACCATAATTAACATAATTAAATTAGAAATATTGTAAATATCCTGCAGATGGAAATTATCTTAATTCTGTCTAATTTGTATAAGCTTGTGGTTTGGGAGAGCTCATTGGTTAATAAAAAAAAAATACATAATAAGTTTGAACACATACTGTAGGATCTGGGTAGATTTCAGGATCCAAGTGTATAAGTTGGGGGTAAAGAGCAATATAATCTCCTTTTCTCACATCAGCTGTCTGACCTGAATCCAGTGTCAGCGTAAAGTCATTACTGGCAACACGTATCATAATGGAGGCACTAGACAGGCGAAGCGTTTCTTCAATAATACTTTCTGAAAACAAACAAACAAAAGTATTTAAATCAGATACAACTTTAACATAAAAAATATATTGTTAACATTACCAATTATTAAAATATCACCTAAGCAGTATCATACAATCGCCATGCTGTTCATGCATGTTGGGCTTATTTAGATCAGAGTGCAGTAATTATTGTGACAGGTTTCAGACACAGGTGAAGTAACAGGAATAGTCTTGACACGAAGAAGGTTGGAACTTAGCTCTGGTTATGATGGAAGTAGATGACAGAATCGGAAGGCGGCACAGAGGAACTGACGATAAAGGAACAACAGGTATCCAGGGGAACAACAATGATAGCGAGGGTTCAGGTAAGTACATGTGGGTCAATGCTAGATCAGACGAGGAATGGTCCTTATATGAGAGCCTGGTGATGATGGACAAGTGTTCAGAATTCTGGCGATTGTGAACGAGTAGGAGTGGCATGTGGAGAGGATGTAGGCTGTGACTCCGTGACAGTACCCCCTCCTTCACGGGCGGCTCCCGGCGGCCGGACGGGATGTTGACGACGGGGTCTGCCACGACCCTGAGGAGCTGGACGATCTGGGTGTTCCTGATGGAATTGGGTAAGTAGGGTAGGGTCCAGGATGTCGTTGCGGTTCACCCAGCATCGTTCCTCGGGGCCGTAGTCTTCCCAGTCCACGAGGTATTCCAGCTGTGGACCCCGTCGTCTGGAGTCTAGGATGGCCCGTACCCGGTAGATGTTTTTAGTCTCATCGATGGCAGGAGGAAGAGGTACCACATCATCAACAGACTCTGTTGAGGGAGGAGACAAAGGGTCAGTGTGAGGTTTCAGTAACGAGACATGGAGGTTGAGTCTGTAGGTTACTTCGTTCAGCTGCCTCTCGATGGTAAATGGACCAATATACCGGGGACTCAACTTACGGCAAGGCAGCCGGAGACGGATGTCCCGAGTGGATAGCCAAACCTTCTGGCCAGGTTGGTATTCCGGAGTGGGACCCCTTTGGGCGTCGGCTTGTTCCTTGTGTCTCCGGACTGCCTGTTGGAGATGCACGTGAGCCGAGTCCCAGACCCTCTCGCTTTGCTGGAACCAGTGGTTGACAGCTGGAACCTCAGAGGGCTCACCTGACCAGGGGAAGAGATGTGGCTGATAGCCCAGGACACATTGAAACGGGGTGAGCCCAGTGGTAGTTTGACAGAGTGAATTTTGTGCGTATTCAGCCTAGGGTAGGTATTGGCTCTAGCTGTCCTGGTTCTGGTGGCAATACAGTCTCAGGAATCTCCCGACTTCCTGGATCTTACGCTCAGTCTGGCCGTTGGTTTGAGGATGGTATCCGGAGGAGAGACTGATGGACACCCCTAGGAGACGGAAGAAGGCGTTCCAAACGCGTGAGATGAATTGGGGACCTCTATCCGAGACAATGTCCTCTGGGAGTCCGAAGTGGCGGAAAACTTGATGGAAGATTGATTCTGCCGTCTGAGTTTGCAAGATTTAGAGAATCGATCAACCACGACCAGGACGCTAGTGTAACCTTGGGATGGAGGAAGATCGGTCATAAAGTCTACTCCAATGTGCGTCCAGGGTCGCTCAGGGATGGGCAGAGGCATGAGTTTGCCTTCTTGTAGCTTCCTAGGGGTGTCAGCAACTGCACAGACTGAGCACCCTTGCACATATCGAGAGACGTCCCGAGCCATGGAGGGCCACCAGTAGCGTTGTTTCAGGAGCGAGAGGGTCCTTCTCCTGCCTGGGTGTCCAGAGCCCGGGGATGTATGAGTTAAGTCCAAGAGGGGCTGGCGATGGGTTGGGGGAACGTAGAGACGCCCCTCTGGACCTCCCGGCGGAGCTGGGTTTTGTAGATTCTCATTAGTAATCTGTTGGTTGATGGTCCACTGAATCGGGTTAACAAGCACGGCTGGAGGGAGAATGGGTTCAGGAATGGATGGTTCAGGATCGGCTTGGTAAAGGCGAGAAAGGGCATCCGCTCTACCGTTCTTGTCACCTGATTTATAGGCGACCTGGAAATCAAATCGGGTGAAAAAGAGAGCCCATCGGGCCTGGCGATGATTCAAGCGGTTGGCTTCTCTGAGATACTCAAGATTGCAATGATCTGTAATGACTTGGAAAGGTTGCTTGACTCCCTCCAGCCAGTGTCTCCATTCCTCGAGAGCTGATTTTATGGCTAGGAGCTCCCGGTTTCCCATGTCGTAATTCTGCCCCTCCGAGGATAACTTTTTTGAATAGAAGGCACATGGATGGAGCCGTGGGGGGTCACCCTGCCGCTGAGAGAGGACCGCTCCGATCCCGGTTGCTGAGGCGTCAACCTCCACTATGAAGGGTAGATCTGGATTGGGGTGAACCAGGACCGGAGCGGATAGGAAGGCCTGTTGCAGTAGGGAGAAGGCTTCTCGGGCAGGTGTTGTCCATGAGAGTGACTTGGGCCAGTTCTTTAGCATAGAAGTGAGAGGAGCACTAAGCAGTAGCTTAGTAACTGTACTGGTTAATGAAGCGTCGGTTGAAATTGGCAAATCCCAAGAAGCGTTGAAGTTCTTTCACAGTGTTGGGTAATGGCCACTGCTGGATGATTTCCACCTTCCTCTGGTCCATCTTGATACCATGTTGGTTGATGATGTAGCCTAAGAATTGGACGGTGGAGGTATTGAACTCACACTTCTCTAATTTTAGAAACAGTTGATGTTCTCGTAGCTTTTGAAGGATTTGGAGTACATGCTTCTCATGTTCTTTCATGTTACTGGAGTATATCAGTATATCGTCTATATAGATGATGACAAAGCGATTCAGGTACTCACGGAAGATCTCATTCATATAGTTCTGGAAGACGGATGGAGAGTTGGACAGGCCATACGGCATAACCCGATATTCGTAGTGTCCTGACAGGGTTATGAAGGCAGTCTTCCATTCATCGCCTCTTCTAATGCGGGTGAGATTGTAGGCGCTTCGGAGATCGAGCTTAGAGAAGATACGGGCACCTCGTAGCTGTTCCAGAGCTGCTGGGACCAGAGGAAGGGGGTAACTGAATTTCACTGTTTGGGAGTTCAGGTGATGGTAGTCTATGCACGGCCTCAAGCCTCCATCCTTTTTTGGCCACGAAGAAGAAACTCGAAGCGGCAGGGGACATAGATGGACGAATGAATCCCTGGCGCAGGGCCTCCTGAACGTACTCCTACATTGCCTTCTGTTCCGGGATGGACAGAGGGTAGATCCGACCCTTTGGGAGGGTCGCTCCAGGCAGGAGGTCGATGGCACAGTCCCATGGCCGATGAGGTGGTAAACGTGTAGCCAACTGCTTGCTGAATACATCCTGGAACGCCCGGTACGCTGGTGGGATTTCCACTATCACATTAGTCGCCTGGCTCTCCACAGAGATGGACAGGACAGGAAGATGATCAGGAGTTGCGGGAGATTTCGGTTCGGGCTTTCCTGGGCGATTAATACACTTCTCAAAACATTCATCACTCCATTTGAGAATCTCACCGGTTGCCCATTGGATATGTGGCTGGTGGGCGTTTAACCAGGGGCGTCCCAGGATGATGTCCGCGGTTGATTCCTCCAGCACCATGAACGTGATTTCCTCCATATGCAGGCTGCCAACGCGGAGGAATAGTGTGGGGGAGTAATGGCGGACACGACCTCTACCCAGCGGCTTTCCTTGGATGGTGAGTATTCTCAGGTCGACTGGGCATTTCGTCTGACGAACATTTAATTCTTGGAGGATTTAGGTGCTAATGAAGTTCCCAGAGTCGATGAGGGCTTGCACTGAAACACAGGAATGAGAATTACCGACATGGACCAGAGTCTTAATGAGTTGAGAGGTTTGAGGTGGAAATTGGAGGGTACTCACCGCTGGGTGTGGAGGTCAGACCGGGCAGTTGGAAATCACATGTCCGTCTCCCCCACAATAAAGACACAGGCGATTATTTATCCGTCGAAGGCTGCTGAACCTCCCTTCGCAGACCCTGACGAAAATCAGTTATCAAAGCAGTTTCGTTCCAACCACTCGTTGAAGCCAGAGTGTGAAATCGGAGAGCATACATGCTGACGGACTCCTCTCCTTGATGAATATGATATAACTGATCCTGGATGGACAGTTCAGCGGTATGATGACCAAAAACATCTTTCATGTGAGCAAAGAAGGTGGAGAGTGAAGTCGTTACCGGAGCATTTGTTTCCCAGAGGGGTTGAACCCATTGTAGTGCTCGTCCAGAGAGAAGCGAGATGACGAATGCAACGCGACCAAGTTCATTCTGGAACAGGTGAGTGTTGGCCTCGATGTAGAGCGAGCACTGACGCAAAAACCCGCTGTTGACGAAGTAGTCGTTGTTGCAGGTGGCTGCAGGAGTGCTTGCTGTACGGCCGTGATGATCACGGGAGAAACATGGGTTAGGTTCGTCGTGGGTTGTGGTAGTGAGGACCGTACAGCGTGAACCAGTGCAGCAAATGGATCCGCGGTGCGGTCCCCGCCTGTGTCCGGAGAGCTCTGCATATGGTCTGATCTTCTGTCAGACACAAGACGGGAACACAGAGGTAGGTGAACGTGTAGCAGTATTTATTGTGACAGAGGTTTCAGACACAGGTGAAGTAACAGTAATAGTCTTGACACGAAGAAGGTTGGAACTTAGCTCTGGTTGGAAGTAGATGACAGAATCGGAAGGCGGCACAGAGGAACTGACGATGAAGGAACAACGGGTATCCAGGGGAGCAACAATGATAGCAAGGGTTCAGGTAAGTACATGTGGGTCAATGCTAGATCAGACGAGGAGTGAGGGGAAGTGATGGTCCTTATATGAGAGCCTGGTGATGATGGACAGGTGTTCAGAATTCTGGTGATTGTGAATGAGTAGGCGTGGCATGTGGAGAGGGTGTAGGCTGTGACTCCGTGACAGTGTTCTTGTGAATCGTCAAAACCTGCATAAATTTCTAAATATTAATGTTATTGTGCCATGAAATGTAATTTTAAGAGTTTTTCAGGTGAGAATGTAGTTGTTTAAAACTAAATATTGAGGTTTATTTATAAAGATAGTGCCTATTTGAAAATTTGCTTCTTCGATTTCGGAGATGTGAGCTCCAGGTGATCCCCGGGTGCTCAGTGCTCCTGTATCTGTGTGAGAGCAGCCTTAACTCGGCTAGTCCTTCTGGCATTTGCCGCTGGCTCTGATGTCTCTGTAGTGGTTGAACATGAGATTCAATTTGTTTTGGTTATATAACAGGCAATCATTATTTGTTCCAGGTCATACCTTTTTGGGTGAGCACAAAGTTATGTTACATATATAGCGCTGACTTTGTAGCATTCATTTGACTGAATTGTTTGCTTTTGTCTTTATATAAACTTCTTACACTTTGTACTTATACATTTATAATGGATATTATTGGTGAAGCTGACATTCAACAAAAGAGGCAGAATCGTACAATACTGTCCTACACTGACCTGTACCACCATAAGAAAACACCTACCTAATACAGTCATAGAGTCCAGCTGCTCTCTAGAAAGGCAGATTGTTTGGTCCTGGTTGTTTATTAATTGACCTGATAAAACCTTATTGACCTCTGTGCAAGCAGCGGTGAAAGCATCAACAGACCTGAGGATCAGAACACACAAACAAACATGTACTGTACACACATACACATGTTTTAATTTAAGTAGGTCCTTACTTCATTCATTTTTACTGTGGATATTTTATCAAACAGGCCTATAGAAAGATCACAATGAAAATCTAGTACTCTAATAATACATGTGTTCATTGCACATTACATAATCCTGTGACCCAGGCATATATTTTGTACTCTGTAGAGGACATTATATTTTAGTTAATTTCTCTGTGACCATATATTTGCCAAAATTCTAAATCTGGATGTCCTGTACAGAGCATATTTATGACTTTTCAGAGATACCAAATGTTTGGAAGTTTGATCATGAGAGCTCCTCCTGCTTGGTCTTTAAATGTGATAGATATGACTAACTACATTCAGCACTCTTACGGAAATATGATAATATTTTGTAATTAATCATTTAAATCGTACTAGTTTTCTAATTGTTTATCACAAATAAATATGTCAGAACAACTTTGGTTGTTCTGGGGTTTCAAAGCAGAATATGACTTTCTGTTCTGCATCAATTTCATATATGTCCCTCCGTAGTGGACACCAGGACATACTTCATGCTTATTAAGCATTTTAGGGAGACATAATAAGTGAATAGAGAAATAAATTGCATATATGCCATGCATTTCTTATTCTCCAAATAATGTAATGATCAATGAATTTACTAAACTTTTTATCTATGGCTCTCAGGGTAACATATAAATAATTTGAATGAACAGCAGAATTTTTGAATGTGTTAGTATTTGAAATGGCCTGCTTTAATGAAAGGAGCATTCAAACTTACATGAGCTCCACACATGCAAAACCTGATGATCCATGTTATATGGTATATCTTAAAGTTTTCAACAAGTACAAAAGTTTGTACAAAGTCAGTATCACTAATTTTCATATTCGATTAGTTACATATAAATATTGTGGAATTCTAAAAAATATTCCCCATTTTATATCATAACATTTCATATGATTCATTTTTTTGTTTATTTCCAAGTTTAAATAAAAACATGGATTTCAAACAGTTGAACACTGCAGAATTACAACATCACAAAATGCTTTAAAGTTTTAGTCTGACAAACAATATGTCCCCTTTTACGTATTTAACACTACCAACACTATATGGAATTAATGTATTTTTCTTTTTTTCCTTTTCCTTATAGTCATGGTAATTAGTGTTGTTGCATTCTTGACATTTACAATTTAACATTGATTTTATCAGTGTCTACACTCTATGTAATGTGCCAACTTACTTCAATGTGTAGTACAGACTCCAGAAAGCTGCTGGCAGAGTATTAGCCTGTGATGCCCATAGCATGCACACATGTGTCCTTGCTTTTCCAGTTTCATCCAAATGCATGCGGTCAAATGCATCCATTCTGCGCTGAATCAAATCTGAAATGCATTTCCGGTGATGAAGCTTATCATGTAGCAGTTCCTCTGCAAAGGCTTCCCTTGCTTTCAATGCTTCAGCACACAGACCAATGGGAACCCCTGCAGCCAGTACAGGGAAAGCACGATCAAATGCCAAAAAGTCTCGCACCGCTTTCTGCATGCATATTTTGGTGCCTGACATGCCATTGGCCTGTAGAAACCCTTCATCCTTTCCAAACAGTGTGAGAAACCCTGCCTCAAACATGATGCGGTTTGTGAAGCTCTGAAGACCCTCTTCAAGCCAGTCATGCTCATATGGTAGACCACGTTCCAAAACCATCTGCAGATTGTCTAGCATAGTCTCCGTTAGCTGCTGCAGGGACAGGCCTTGAAGTGTCTGTCGAAAAATGCTGTGAACTTCTCTATAGCTCTCACTGAACAGTGAAGCGCTAAAGTCAGCATGACCAAAGACCTGTGTGTGTGTGAAAGAGAAATAGAAACAGATAAGAAACAGAGGCAGAGAATCAGGGTCAAACCCAGTTATTAGCGTTATGTTTTACATTAAATTTACATTTATTCCATTATATTCAAACTGATTGAAATTAGGCAAATCACAAAACTTGTCATAAGATCCAAAAGTTTGTAAGTTCTCTTTCAAATATATACACTCATCATCCTCACATCCAAACTCCAAAGGGGTCTGTCATTGTTGGGAGATAATTACAGAGGTTGGGTCTCCTGCTTCTGACAACCAGGTTTACCAGTTCAGCAGAAACACCTTCCCTTTTTATCAGAACGCTTGGAGAGAGTGTTCTGAGGGCCTTGGATTTTCTCAAATGTAACTTAGGGCTACAGTCTTCAGGTTGCAGTGAAACCTGTGGTTTTCAGATGTGGATAGTGTTTTTGCCAAGATATTGCATGGGGTGAATATCACCACATTGGAATGCACCTGGTCTTTCCAAGAAAGTTTTAAACACTATCCAGAGTCCATTAACATGCTACTTATGTGATTTTTAGTGGAATAGTGTGCCACACATCTGCCCTTCCCCACCAAACGCTGCATGATAAGGAAGATATCCAAAACCTGGTGGTGGAGGGGCCTCCAGTACAGGTTTGGGAAGCACTGTCCTAGAGAGTATTCTTAAATTATAAAAGCTCTTTCATTGAAAACATTCTTACTCCTCGTTTCAGTACAGGCTAGTGTGGGTAAGTTTTGTTTTTGAGGTCAGTGATTTGTCTGATACCTGCACTGACTTGAAATTGCATGCATTTAAGTTGGATAGGCAATTGCTATCTGTGTCCATGCTTAACACTTGCAGTGTACTAAAAATAACTTAAAAGTAAATTTAAAAAGAAGAGGTCCCACTTTATATTGTGTCCCTAATACATGTGTACTTACATAGTAACTAGATGTGTACATAGTATGTAACTACAGTGCAAGTACACATTGGTACATAGTATCTATAGCACTAATGTTTGTGTAACTACACATATGTAAGAACCCACTGAATCGTATGGGTAAGTACAAATCTGTAACAGGACAAACAGCACTTTTTTTGGTAAAGAAAGCATTACACTTTATATTAGATTTATCAAGTAATTACTCTGATGTTACACAACAGCTGACAGTAAGTTAGTTTTTACATATAAATTGTGGTTGGTGTCCAGAATGTTACACTTTATATTATGTGGACAGTTCCTGAGGAGTTACTACGTAAGTACACTGGTATTAAAGTGCTGCACCAACTCCAACTTGAGATCCAACCCCTCCCACTTTACGTATCCCTAAATCTACCAACCCCTGGATCACATTTCCACCCATAAACCTACCCATCTCCACCCTCTGGATCAAATGGTTCCAATTATTTTTATACAAGTTGTTACAAAATGTAGTTAAATAATTTCTGTTACACAAGTACTTTGTGAAGTGAAAAAAGTGTTGTTACCAATGTCCTGTTAAACATCTGTACTTACACAAACCATCTTGAGGGTTGTTACATGTGTATATTACACTTGTAGATGTACCAATGTGTACTTACACTGTGGTTACATACTACTTACACATTTAGTTACTATGTAAGTACACAGGTATTATGGACACTTAACATAAAGTGGGACTGTGACCTTTGTAATAATGTCAAATTAAAAGTTTTAAGTATAAGTATATTATAAAACAATCTTTTATTGTATTTTCAAGAAGTGCACTTTTTTAAAAACATTATGTGCTAACTAACATACTAAAGCATAGGCAAAGAACTTGATTATAGTTTTAACTGTAGTGTTACCAGATACTAAATTTAAACTTAATTTAAACTTAATATATTTTTAATGTACATAATTGGAACTTTTGCAACATAACTTTTTTTGCTACATTACAAATATATTTAAATACATGACATTCAAATTTCAATAAAATTGTGTTAAATTATTTTAGTGGACCATATGCATCCCAGTACATTCGGCAGTACACTTTAATCATATCTCAAAGACAATATAAATAATTATGTAATCATGAAGTAATTTTGAAATTATGAAATTACATATAAATAAGTACTTTTTTAATGGCCAAAAAATATTCAACGATTGAATTCAACTGAATTCATAAATTTAAACATACAATTATTTTTCACATATTCTTTTTAAGTATATAATTTTTGTAATAAGTAGTTTTTTAGTATAATTATAGTTTTATAAAGGTTGTTCTTTTATCTGAACAGGACATCTTTTTGGAAGATTATTCATTTAATGGGTTACTCAGTGTAAAGGTACAGTAGGCCCATCTCATCTCAATGCATTCCCATTGGATGGTGGAGGCTTTTGGGCTACCTATTGTAATGAAGCCGGTTCTTTGGAGAACTGAAAGGCTATTGCTCATTTTTTTTACATTCAAGGAAAAGCCTCTGGAGATCAGAACACAACACTCTCTTGATCCATACTTGTTTCATAATGCCCCACCCCCTTGTATTCAGTCACTTACCCGGTGTGAAAAACCAACAGCAAACTTCTGAAAGTCAAGATTTTTGCTTTGCCGCATCACAATGGAGAAAGAAAAAGGGTCTGTTACAAAAGTGAAGTATTTCCTAGCAATCTTACAAGTGAAAACATTCCCATATTTTTTCTGAGTCTCTCTTAAGAAGCCTAAAGGGTTTGAAACATAATCCAACGTGACACCAATGAATGGCAGCCAACCAGTAATCAATGGAGGCTCCCCTTTTCGCCTGTGAAACAAACACACAATGAAAAAAGATCATTGTTAGCAATTGAAAAAAAATCATATGGACATCTGATTTTTTTATTTTTTTAGAATAATAAAAAACTTGTCACATTTTCTGCAGGATATAAAGTAATGTTCGCATCGTTTTTCACTATACTGTACGTGCACTAACTTACGAACGTTAAGCGTGAATAGCCTACTACGTTATTCAAAAGAGACTTCTGTTAATGACCTCGAGTTCATCTTACCTTTTACGGCCGCATATCCACACTATCCAAAATGTAAGAAGAATTGTCGTAACAATGACAAGAAAGGTAGCCATTTCGGGTAACCTGCGTTTTACTTTCCCCACTAACCTACATATTTATAGTTCCTTGACCTAGCCTTTAGACGCGCCCCGCAGCAGGCTTGACGCAACACAGTGAACATGCACACACACACACACACAGGTTTCCAGTGGTATTTTTTTTGTACAAACTTTAATCGCGCCTGCCCCTCCGGAGGTCTGTGCACGCCATTGCAATGATGTGGCAATCTGATTGAGCAAATTCATAGGCAGTTAGCGGTCAGGATTTAGACATTTTCTGAGAACCATGAACACTTTGTAACAGCAGTCTTATGTGGTTAACTGCAACATAACATATCAAAAAAACAAAAACAAATTATCAATAAAGAAAATATGAAATATATTGGTCCAGGAATGTTTTTAATACATTTTGATTTAATAATCCAAAACTTAAGAAATGTTTTCAGACAAACATTTTTTTTTTAGTTTCCCAATATGACTGCAGGAACACAAAACACAATCCAAACATCCATTTACACTTCAGCAGCATTGACAAGAACTCTTTTATTTGCAGACCAGCAAACTCACCCAAACTGTACTTAACTCACACACTGCAAATAGCTCACACTGTCAACAGCTGCATAATTGCTTTAATACATTTTGTCTATGTGTGTGTCAGTCACAGATCTAGCATGTCTGTGTTCATATCACAGAAAGATAACAAATTTCTTCCACAATGTCATATTTTATTTCATTGGCTATAATCCGATGTGGTTATCATAAAATGAAGTTATATAAAGGGTTTCTCCACCCCAAAAATAAAATTTTGTCATCAATCACTTACCCCCATTTCGTTTCAAAGCCCGTAAAAGTTTAGTTTAAACAAGGATCCTATCTGGAGCCTCCATGCACCAGCAACAGAATGAGAGCCATTGGTTTAGCATTGAAAGTTAGTCAAGGGAAATCCTTTTAGCACTCTTGTTGTATCTATAAATTTTCCCTTCCATTTCTCCCTTATCTTATTTGGCAATGTTGCTTGTTTCATTTTTTAATTCAATTGAAGTTTATTTGGATAGTGCTTTTCACGATAAAATTGTTGCAAAGCAACTTTACAGAAAATCAAATTTCTACAATAATTAGTAGTAGCTTATCAGTGGTGACTTTCAGTTAATGTACATATGGCAGAAATGTATGAAAAAATCAATTAAAGATGTTTTTAAACAGACGATGAACAATGTTAACAGCAATTATTATACGATGCAATAAAACTTATAGCAAAATTAGGAAGGTCTGTATGTAGTTTGAGGGTTGGCATCATCTGAGGGGTTGGCATTATCTCTTCTCAGGTGTTCTGGATCCAAACTGAAGCTTATGTAAATCTTAGTTACTATGGGATGTCAATCACGTGGCAAAAACAGAGAAACAAATAGAGACCTAATTGGCATAGCTGCTGTTCCAACCAAGCAAAATTTATTTGTTTAACCCAAGCTAAATAATAATAACGTGCATTTGATCAGATATAACTGCAGTACAAGATTATGAAATTGATTATTTGAATGCTTGGCCAAAGAGATGTGTCTTTTATCTAGGTTTAAACAGAGAGAGTGTGTCTGAACCCTGAACGTTATCAGGAAGGCTATTCCAGAGTTTGGGAACCAAATGTGAAAAAGCTCTACCTCCTTTAGTAGACTTTGCTTTCCTAGATACTACCAAAAGTCCAGAGTTTCGAGTTTTTCATGAATGCATGAACTAGCTTTTCTGCATCAGAAACAGGTTACATGTTTCATAGCTTGTTTCAAATATGGAATAATGCTGTTTTTGTAAAATAAGAAATATGATTTTCAAAAGACCAGCTGCTGTTTAATATAACACCCAGATTTTTGACTGTAGAGGAGGTCACAGTACATCTGTCTAGTTGCAAATTGTAATCCAAGATTTTCTGTGTACTCCTTTTTGGTCCAAAATTAATATCTCTGTCTTATCTGAACTTAATAGGCGAAAATTATTGGTCATCCTATCTTTTATTGAAATCCCAAGATGGTGGCGTGTCCACACGCAGTGGCTTCTCTATGTCCCGTCAGAACGGTGTTTTCGTGTTTTTTTTGTCTTGAGAGTTGCAGTGTTTTTGTACGTCTTCATCACGTCTACCTGTCTTTAAGCGTTCATACAGTCTTGAGTTTCTGCTGAATGTTGGCAGAACTGCATTAAACTCTGCGGATGCGGAACAGCTGCGGGATCTCAGTCTGCTCCGAAGGCCTACACCGTCACTGATCCCCACTGCTGCATCTCACCCACAAAAAAGGTGCCACAAACGGCGTGAGAGGAAGCAGAAGAGGGGTAAGCACGGCGGTTTCCGGGCTAGGCTAACGGCTAACCCACACAAGCCATCTATCCCCACCATCATACTGGCTAACATACGCTCTTTGGACAAAAACCTGGCCTACATCCGACTACTACGTTCAACTCAGAGGACTGTAAGAGACTGTTGTGTTTTTGTGTTCAAGGAAACATGGCTTAGCAACAGCGTTCCAGATGGTGCTATTCAGCTTGATCAGCTGACGTGCTATCGATTGGACAGAGCTCTCGTCGCGGGAGGAAAAACCTGCGGCGGCGAGCTTTGTGTTTACATCACTGATGCGTGGTGCCATGATGTTGTTGTGATCTGCAAACACTGCTCACCTCTGCTGGAGTTTATGATTATTAAGTGCCGGCCATTCTATCTGCCGAGGGAATATACAGCCATAATGCTCATTGCTGTTTACATTCCTCCGAACTCCAACAACAACAACAGGAACGATGCACTAAATGAACTGTACCAGGAAATCAGTGAGCAGCAGACAGCCCACCTTGATGCTTTTCTCATCATAGCTGGGGAGTTCAATCACGCAGACTTAAAGAGTGTGTTTCCAAAAATACAACAACACATTAACTGTCCAACACGAGGTAATAACATTTTAGACTTTGTTTACACCACACACAGAGGAGCCTACAAAGCTTTCCCCTCCCCCACCTCGGTGCCTCAGACCACATCACTGTTATGCTAATGCCTGCATACAGACCGCTCATTAAAGTCGCCAAACCAGTTCAAAAACAGATTCAAGTGTGGCCGGAAAGGTTGTCAGAGGCTCTTCAGGACTGCTTTGACACAACTGACTGGAATATGTTTAAGCAGGCTGCCACATACAATAACACCACAGACCTCCAAGAGTACTCCGAGACTGTCGTATGTATGTAACAGTCACACACCATCACTGTCCGGGCCAACCAGAAGCCGTGAATGACAGGGGAGGTCTACAGACTCCTGAAGACGTGAAACGCTGCCTTCACAGCTAGAGATGAGGTGGGGAGAACAGCCAGGGCCAACCTGCCCCGTGGCATCAGAGAGGCTAAGAGACAGTACTCCAGGAGGATAGCCCATCAATTCAGCGACAGCAGAGACAATCGGAGCCTGTGGCAGAGAATACAGAACACACTTTATTAGCTTAGATACTTACTTCCGGCGTGACGCTACGATGGCGTCGCTGACGAGCGCTCTGTGCAAACTTTGCTGTTTTTCGTGTTTTTTTGTGTTATTCGTGTTACTTAGTATACTTAATTTTGCTCAGACAGTACAGACTCTAATACAGTACGATCGACAAACACTACTGGACATCCGATCAAATTTAAACTTCGGTTCGGAAACAACGCCGCCTCTGAACTCCAGCTTCAGCGTCTACGCGCTCCCTCTGTTGCCGGCTTGCGTCCTAAGACACCGTCGGAAAAGGAGGAAAGGCAAGCGTGCTGGAATTCTATGCAGATCGAGGAAAATAAGTTGTAATCCTCCTCTCCCTACCATCTTGTTAGCCAACATACAGTCTCTGGATAACAAACTTGACGAACTTAATGCGAGAATCACGTACCAACGGGACATTCGCAACTGCTGCGTTCTGGCTTTCTGTGAGACGTGGTTAAATTCAGAAGTACCCGATACGGCCATTACACCACCTGGATTCTCCGTTTTTCGTCATGACAGATCGCTAAACTCCGGTAAGAGCAAAGGTGGAGGTGTGTGCTTTATGATTAACACTCGCTGGGGCACTGATGTTACAGTTTTATCTTCACACTGCTCCCCTGAGATCGAACTGCTCTCCGTTAAAGTGCGCCCCTTCTACCTCCCGCGGGAGTTTAATTCAATAATTCTCACAGTTGTTTACATCCCGCCTCATGTGGACAAAACTAAAGCATTGGACGAACTGTACAGCACCATAAATGGATTAGAAATTGCTCATCCTGACTCTGCTTTTATCGTTGTTGGGGATTTTAACAGGGTGAATATGAGGAAAGTTCTTCCCAAATTCTACCAACACATAAATTTCCCCACTCGAGGTGATCAGACATTAGATCACTGCTATTCAACACTAAAGGACAGTTACAAACCCCTCCCCCGACCAGCATTTGGCAAAGGTGACCACATTAGCATACTGCTGTTACCAGCATACAGACAATGCCTCAAACAGGAAAAAACGGTTTCTAAAACAGTCTACAAATGGAGTGAAGAGGCCATCTCCACACTGCAGGACTGCTTTGATTCCACAGACTGGCAGATGTTTCAAGATGCAGCAGGAGACAACATACAGGAATACACAGACTCTGTGATAGGCTACATTAACAAATGCACAGAGGATGTTGTTTCATCAACTAACGTTAAATCATTTCCAAACCAGAAACCATGGGTCAACGGTGAGGTGCGGGCCAAATTAAGAGCACGGACTGCTGCCTTCAACTCTGGTGATTTAACTGCTTATAAGAAATCCAGGTATGACCTTCAAAGATCAATAAAATCAGCCAAAAGAGACTTTAGGGACAGAGTGGAGTCAGAATATCATGGCTCTGACCCCCAAAGCATGTGGAGCAGTCTACGCTACATCACAGACTACAAAGGAAGGAAAAGCAGTGGTGTGTCTTTATCTGCCTCTTTACCAGATGAGCTCAATACATTCTATGCTCGTTTTGAGGCAGATAATACATTTCCTGCTGTGAAAATACCTGCTGACACTGACACCTGCCCCTTGGTTCTTACCACACACGAAGTGAGTAAGGCCTTCAAGAGAGTCAACGGCTGCAAAGCTCCAGGTCCAGATGGCATACACGGACGTGTCGTGAGGGCCTGTGCTGTCCAGTTAGCAGATGTCTTCACCAACATCTTCAACCTCTCCTTGAGACTTACAGTGATCCCCACATGCTTCAAGCAAACCACCATCATCCCTGTTCCCAAGAAAACTACTGTCTCCTGCCTGAATGACTACCGTCCTGTAGCACTGACATCAGTCATCATTAAGTGCTTCGAACGGCTAGTCAAATCCCACATCTGCTCCTCTCTGCCTGACACCTTGGACCTATTACAATTTGCTTACCGTTCTAACAGATCCACGGATGACGCCATTGCAATGGCCATAAACTCTGCACTACAACACTTGGAGGGAAGAGACACCTATGTGCGGATGCTGTTTGTTGATTACAGCTCTGCATTTAGCACCATCATCCCTACCAAACTCATAGCCAAACTGAAAAATCTGGGTCTTAACAGTCACTTATGTAACTGGGTCCTGGACTTCCTGACCGGAAGACCCCAGGTGGTCAGAATTGACAATCACACATCCTCCTCACTTATACTCAGCACTGGCGCCCCACAGGGATGTGTACTCAGTCCTCTCTTGTACTCCCTGTTCACATATGACTGCTCTGCTAAGCATAGCTCCAACACCATCATCAAATTTGCTGATGATACTACTATCCTAGGACTCATCACTAATGGCGATGAGACATCCTACAGAGATGAGGTTAATGCACTCACTACATGGTGTGCTGATAACAATCTCTCTCTAAACGTCAGCAAGACTAAGGAGATGATTGTGGACTACAGGAAGTCACAGAGAGAGGGTCACGTTCCCCTTCATATCAACGGAGAGATAGTAGAGACAGTTAAGAGCTACAAGTTCCTTGGCATTCACATCTCTGAGGATCTTTCCTGGAGCCTACACTCAGAGACCATATTGAGAACAGCCCGTCAGCGTCTCTACTTCCTGCGGAGACTGAAGAGGTTTGGCATCTCCTCTAACATCATGTCAAACTTCTACCGCTGCACTATAGAGACCATTCTGACCAGCTGCATCACTGTATGGTACGGCAACTGCTCTTCCTTGGACCGCAAAGCTCTTCAGCGAGTGGTGAGAACAGCAGAGCTCATCATTGGACATAAACTCCCAGCCTTACAGGACATCTATCAAACTCGCTGCTTGAGAAAGGCTCGCAGCATCATCAAGGACCCCACTCACCCTGCTAATCACCTGTTTGCCACACTGCCATCTGGCAGACGTTTCCGATCCATCCGTTCACGGACAACCAGACTTAAGAACAGCTTCTATCTTCAAGCCATAAGACTACTTAACAATCAGCTGTCCTCCATCTAAAAACGGAATACATGCTGCTCTTATGTTTACTTCATTGTACTTGCACTGACACTTTTTTTAATAGTCCTTCATGTTACTCTGTGACACTCTACAATGACTTTTGGACATTTCTCTTCTCAGGAATACATCTGAATGTGTGCTGCTCTTAAGTTTATTTATTGCATCTGCACTGCCACTTTAATTTTCCTCCATGTAGCTCTATGTCACTCTACAATGACATTTTAGACACCGTTCTACCCCAGTAATCACAATATTACCTCAGGACTTCTTATGTACACCATAACTCTAAACACTGATTACCTTTATTGTACCTGTTACTTCCACTTATTTGTATATAATGCTCTGTCCATGTCTTTCTGTCTAAGGGCACCGTAGTCACTCAAAAATCTCAGTGCTCTCCATGTACGTCTGTGTCTTATGTCTTGTTATTGTCACTGTATGTCTGAGCCTCGTCACAAGCATTTCAATGCCCAGTTTTCCCCAGTGTTAACTATGCAAATGACAAATAAATGCCTCTTGACTCTCTTGACTCTAGATAATTTATAAGTTTTATATATGGTTGAGTATCATCAGCATAACAGTGGAAACTAATCCCATATTTTCTAATAATATTACAATGGGGCAACATGTATATTGAAAATAGCAAAGGACCTAGGACAGATCTTTGTGGCACTCCATATTTTCCTTGTGATAACTGAGATGATTCCCAATTTAAATAAACAAAGTGGTAGTGATCGGACAGGTATGATCTTAACCATCTTAAAGCCTGCCCGTTAACTCCTGTATAGATTTGTAATTGATCTATGAGTATGTTATGATCTATAGTGTCCAACGCAGCACTAAGATCAAGTAAAACAATTGGATACTAGCAATTGCTGGTATCCTCAAAGGACAGACTTTTACCCCCCACCCCTAAATAAATAAATGTTTGCCAGAATAATTATCAAAAATACATACTACAAAATACAAACACATGTACCGAATAACCTTTAAAATGTACAGTATAAAACTTTTATTTTAAACCAGTAAATTTAGCAACACACACTACTACTAAAATCTGTTTACTACTTTAACATATTCTGACAGGTGCAGGTGGTAAAAGAGAAAGCCAAATAAAGAATAATGAAGAAGGTTATCATTAGCAGCTTTTCCACAAGCTGAAGTATATACTAGTATAAAGATGGTACACAGAGTCATTTATGCAAACACAAAATTCCATCATAGTAATACACTTGACACTTAAATAAACTGTACCGTTTATAGCATTTTCTGTAAAATAATGTAAATGTAAATGTTCAGTTAAATATTTATTTTGCAGTTTTCCCCAGTTTTCTTGAAGTGAAGTCCTACTCTAAAGGGTTATAAAAAAGAATGTACCAAAAAAAAAAAGAAAAAAAAAAGCTTCCTTAGGCTCTGACAAATTAGGATTTAAAATGGGGATACCCTGATTGATAGGCCACCATTGTTATTTGTCTGATTTTCATTCTAGTCCTGTGATTGGAGATTGGGTAATCCTGGCTACTTTCTGAGTCTATTTTATTTAAACTGCAGAAAAGTGCTACTATAATGAATGGACACTTGATGAGCCCTTGAAGCATAATATTATGGCCACTAAAGATTATTGGTATTTATTGGTATCTGAAAAAAAATGACTTCAAAAATTCATGAGACTTTGGACATTAAACAGTCCAAATACTTTGCATGACCACTGCATAAAGAATTACTTAATAAAAGACTAAGTGGATTATTAAGAATTACTTTACATTTCAGATAGTAGGACTAAAAAAAATCAACGCAATATGCTGTAGCAATCTCATTGAGTAAATTCAGAGGCAGTTAGTGGTCAGGCTGTAGACATTTCCTGATAACTAATATGAACAAACAGCTTAAATAAACACTCTTTGTAACATAACAGTCTTATGTGCAACAAATTAATTTCAAACCCAATGACATAAATACATTATCAGTGACATAAAGAAATGATAGTATGAAATAGGAAAGACTGGGAATGTTGTAATATGCTACTTTTTGTTTTGTTTTCTGTATCCTATTGCTGTTGTATTATTCTCAAAATTTTACTATACTTCAATTAGAATTATTTGCTAGCTACAGATTAACTAAACAGACTTTAACTGAACAATGACACTTGCTTGTTTTTTATTTTTTATTATTGATCTCTGTTGCTTCACTAAATCATTATGTTCTTGTTTATCACTGTAAAGCTTCTTTGAAACAATCTATATTGTATAAAGTGCTATATAAATAAAGGTGATCTGTAGTAATTAGGGCTGCAAAACGATTAATTTTTATTAATTGATACAAAATAAAAGTTTATGTTTACTTACTATATGTGTGTGTACTTTCTATATTTATATGTATTAATAAATACATACATACATGTATATAATAAGGAGAACTATGTTACATTTATATATAAAATATTTATATTTATAAATATAAATTACATACATGTTTACATAAAAATACCTAAAATACATATTTACAAATATATACATAGGCCTATATGTGTGTGTATTTATACATAATATACACAGTACACATATATATAGTATACAAACATATATAGTAAACTTTTATTTTGAATCGATTTATCTGTACATAAAATACCATCTATGTTTGCTACTGTCCACTATGTTACCTTTACTGGGTAACACAGTTGACAGGTAAGTTGACATTTTTAGTTGTTTTGGGCCTACATTCAGCCTGGAACTACTGAGCATATGGTATGTTTAGAAATATATTTTATTTTCATAAACAAAACATACATTTTAGTTAAATGGTCTTGTTAAAATTTGGAGCAATGATACTTGTGTAACACAGTTGACAATCAATCAACTCTTGACACAGGTTTGTGGGAAAGAGAAAGGGGAAAGAGAGAGAACATACTTTAGAGTGTGTTTCATCCATTTGGTTCTCAATGAAATTACATCATACTGTGCAAGTTATGCAAGAATGGGACAAACCATTCCTTTTTGTGAGGGTTTTTTTCTAGTGGGTAACTTAATTGACAAAGGTTTTTTGGAATAAAATAATACAAGTTATATCGCAATAAACACTTAATATTTTTGAAGAGCACACCCAAATGTCTTGATTACCTAATCTAACTGAAGGCAAAACTATGAAATTTATTTATATTTGAGGTAATTTTCATGCTTAAATGCAGAGTATAATGAGCAAAGATATGGCTTTCTCAACTTATTGTAGTGTGATTAGGAAATATATAATTTTGTACTAGAAAATTATTATAAAGCATTGGGGCATTATATTGATGAAAATATATAAAAAATATACTTAATGGACATGAGATGTACCCACAATTTGTACTTAAATGTGACCCTGGACCACAAAACCAGTCTTAAGTCGCTTGGGTATATTTTTAGCAATAACCAAAAATACCAACGTGATCTCATGAGAATACGTGTGTATTTTTACGTTAAATGTGGTTCTACCACATGTACATTTAGTTATGTTTTCATGCACATAAAAACGTATAACTTTGACGTATTTATAGCAGTAAAACGTACAAATAGCCTACTTATGTGTTAGCAGCTAAAAAAACGTAAATAATCTAACGTAAAGTGTGAATGTATATTAATTCCCATGTATTAATATTAAAATCATGGCTTGAATGATTTAAATCTGTTGTATTTAATTGTCATATCAATACATGTTTTTATTGAATTTATTGAAAGCAGTTTACTCATCTACTTAATAGGAAATAACATTTCTGTGCATGCTGCAAACTCGTTTCAGGGGATTACATAATGTTAAACGAGACTACACTTTGAAACCTTAAAATGAATACAATTTATGTAATTGTTTAACCATTTTGTAATATTTTGCTGTACAATTTTCTCCTATCCAATGAATGACAATACAACCATAGATATACAAAAGCACAGCATAAAATTACAAATCACATCCATTTTATTTGTTTGCTGTACTCCATATCTTTAGAATCCAGTTTGCAAGGAACATATCCAAATTCAGCCCTTCAATCGATGTTCATCTTCATTCTGAGCAACAACGACCATCACAGTCAAAGCCCGCGCTCGTTATGATTCGAATTTGAAAATAGCGCCAGTGCGTCACCCTCGAGAAACGTTACGACAAGATTTACGGCACTGATATTGAACGCTCATTGGTTCTCACCTAATTCGTCACAGATTGCGACATGCCGTGTTTCAGTTGATAGACATTTGAAATCAGTACTGCGTCAGTGCGTCTTCACGGAGAGAAGACAGATTCATAATTTAACGGATTAATAAATTAAATTCTACTCTGTACCCTATAAAAACTATTACCTCCAGAGAGGACTGCGACTGGAACTCATCATCATTTGAACTACTTTTGGTACCACTTTGGATATTTTCGCAAAAAATAAATGATTAACGTTACGTTTGTTTGTCTGTTATTCGTTTATTTATAACGTTATGTAGTTTTAAAAAATGGTTATGGGTAGGTTTAGGGGTAGGTGTAGGATTAACATTAGTGGCTCAAAATAACTTTTTAATTTTATATTTTTACTAAAATTGTCATTTTCCTACAAATTTCTGTCCATTATATTTTATTCTTTTAACATTCTGTATAAAATGGGTATGTTTAGGTTCGGGTGGGGTTTAGGGATCTTACATTTATCAAAAAAATAAAAATAAATTAATCAGATACGCATTGAAAAGCAGCTTCATGAGCAAATTTCTATGCATGAGCAAATTTCTATGGATAACTGACTGATCAGAGAACACGTTCTATCTGTACGTATTTTAGGTTGTTTTTACGTAAATTTAGATATGTATCGAACCTGTAATTACGTCCAGATAATACGTAAACGACACTGTAAATACGTAAAGGCACATACGTATTGGACAGTTTTAATTTACGTCTAAATAAGTACGTTTTGATTGTGAGATCAGGCTGAAAATACAAAGTATGGGTCTTTATTGATACCAAAATCATTAGAATATTAAGTTAAGATCATGTTCCATGAAGATATTTTGTACATTATCTACTGTAAATATATCAAAACCTAATTTTTGATTAGTAATATGCATTGCTAAGAACTTCATTTGGACAACTTTAAAGGAGATTTTTTCAATATATAGATTTTTTTTTTGCACCCTCGGATTCCAGATTTTCAAATAGCTGTATCTTCGCCAAATATTGCCCTATCCTAACAAACCTACATCAATGGAAAGCTTATTTGTTCAGCTTATGATGCATTGTGATGCTTTGTTTACAGCGGTAACCATTGAAACAATGTTTAATTGCTGTTTGACAGTTGTTCGAGAGTGAAACTGCATTCTGCTCTTTTGTTTCTTACTGATGTTTTAGGAGAGTTTCACTAAAGGCAGACCATTTTTTTTTGCTTGAAATTTCGTGCTCATGCTGAAATTTCCAGCTCATGCTGTATGCAGCCTCTTTGTTTGGGTTGTGTTGTATTTAAAATACTGTGTTGTGTTGTAATTTTAAATAGAAAAATAGCACATACAAAGCCTTAGTTTGTTTATATGAGATTTATTTCATTTGTTTTATTCATTTTATTGATTAGAGTTTGTTTTCAAATTTAAAATTCTCCTACAATGAACATCAAACTGTCTTCGTTTTCAAGACAAGTCATGATAAGAATTAATGCTAGAGATTTCTCTAACCACATAAACTCCGGCGCTCTTGTCCTCTGCTCGTTGTCTTTGCTATGATAAACACCAGTTGCGCTGCTGTTTTCATGTGGGTGTGTAGTGCTGCTTGCACTATTCTTCTTAAATTCGCTGGTATTGTCACCATTCATATACTTTTAATGGTAGTCAACATTACAGCCCTGGGTGCAGTGCAGCTCGCAGTCATTGAACATGTATGGGTGGATAATTTAGTTTTATTTTTTCGTTTTAATGCGTCTTGACTGTCGTACAGTCTGACTTTAATGACAACTGATATCCCACAATGTGATATGATCATCATAATCATACAGTCTGAGAAGTACAAGACAGCTTAAGACAGGCAGTACCTCCACATGAGAGATCAGAAACACACCTTCATTCTTCTCCTCGCTATTGGAAAGGATGCAGAAATGGTAAAAGGTTGGCCACAAAAATTCTGAGACATTCCGTGGAGCTGCTGTATTTATGATTGCTTCAACTTTGTCTTCCGTAGGATGTAGACCATGCTTATCTTTCCTGTACCCCATGTATTCCACTCCGAGAAAAGAACACTTTGCAATTTTCATCGTCAGCCCTTGCTTCTCTAGCCTGGCAAACACCTGATCCAATACTGCTAGATATGCATCCTCAGTAGGTGACGTTGACACCAAGATGTCATACATAAAGCAAACCACATTGTATGCCTTGTAATATATGATCCATTGTGTGCTAAAAATAGCTGGAGCCATCACCATAAACCAGGAGGTGATAACGGAAAAGCCTTGTGGGTGTTGATTGTCAGGTTGACAGACTTTGTTCCATGTCTTTTGTTGTGTTTTCCTCTGACCATTTGCTCCAGTTAAATGTTTATTTCCATATTTGTTTTTTCCTGTTCCCAATCCCATTTAGTTATATTGATCCCAGCTGTGTGCCATTAGTTTCTGTGTATTTAAAGTGTGTTCTGTCCCTTGTTTCCCGTCCGCTGTCAAATGTCATTTTGTGTCCTCAGTGTTTCCTGTGTTTCTGTATTCCCAGGTTCCTCTTCAGGAACTCGAGTTGCATCGAAAAACGCTATGGGAACGCCATCAGCATGACCGGCTCTATCACATGTGTAATCAGTCCAATGAAAGGGCAAGACGTCATAGGCGGAGCAACCAGGTAGCTATACAAGCACGTGAGTAGGAACCGGTGTCAGCTTTTCTGTAATTCAGCGAAGCTCTGTGTCTGTGTCAATCTTATTTATTGTTGTCTGTCAAATTGCACAATCACAACATAAAGAAAACTCCAACATGTCAAAGAAGGCTGAGAAAAAAGATTGAGCATCTTGGCGAAAGAAGATCCGGTTCCCTTTCATAGGTCACTTCGATGCTGCGGTGACGTCACCTGCTATGGGAACACCCCTCGGTGTGACGAATGTCTGAAGCCCTATACCATCCCGCCAATCCTATTGGCCAAATAGCACTTGGCAACACCCTACGCATGCGTACGCATCGTTTACCTGGGTGCCGCACGCCATTTTACTCAGATTTCATTCCTTCAGGGAAGCGAATCATCTGTGCCCTAGGATTCATCTCGCGTTCTCCAGCGGTTTCTACAAGCAGTGTTAACTCCTCTTCGCGGACGCGATGAGTCAACGAAAGGTAAGAGATGTATAATGGGTTTATCACGAGGAGGCACTCATGAGAGGTTCGTTAGCAGCCTCTCTACATGTTCTCTCCGTGATAGCCTACAGCTACAGTAAAAAAAAAAAAAAAGAAACCGCGCTCTGGAGTGTATTTCTATACGTCGCCTCGCATCTAACCCCCACCGTTTCGCTTCTGCGGTCGCCGAGGCCCCGCACGAGGTGTTGGTTAGGGGCGATATGTGCGGCTTGACTATGAATACAGTGATGCACTAGAGTTTTTCCACTTGTTCGCTCTCCCCCACTCGAGCGTGTTAATCAGCAGATTTGCTTTTTCAAACTATGTTTGTCCAACCGCGGCTTCGAACTCAGAGTAGGCTCTGGCCGGCACATGCGGTTCTCTCCCTCCGAGCGGACAGGAGAAACGCGCCTCCCCTTCCTCAGTGAGCTATTTATGTGGCTACCTGCGTGGTGGATAAACTACCATACGGATCACGCCAAAATCGGCCGCGGCCTAAAGTATCGTCGAAGGCGTATCGAGACGTGTCTAATTTCGGCAAATTTACTTCTCTTTATGGCGGTTCTTAACGAGAAAGCCTCTCGTCCTCAACCCCCACGCTCAAACATTGACTGTCTCGCAGCAAAGGTAACCTCGATCGTCATTGAACTGAGCTATCATTTGAGCGCCCCCTCAGACACTCTTCACAATCCAGCCTTCAGAGTTTGAGGGACGGCACAAGAGGCTGGCAAAGATGGCCAGTTTATGACGGCTCACACAGCTGTCGCGTTCTCGCTAGCGGCGTGGCCCGATATTTATCTTGTTGGATTAAATCCTGCCGTGGATACGCTTCAGGATTATACACAACGAAACACAGCGAGTTTGACGCATGCGCTTCCCTTCCTGTTTGCCAGGGACTGTGCCCTCCACTAGAGAGTGCTGTTGGACTGCTAATGCACATCCAACCCTCTCACTGCAGTCCCCACGCTCTAACATTGACTGTCTCGCAGCAAAGGCACCTCGAGCATCATTAGATTGAGCTATCATTTGAGCGCCCCCTCAGACACTCTGCACAATCCAGCCTTCAGAGTTTGAGGGACGGCACAAGAGGCTGACAAAGACGGCCAGTTTATACGGCTCACACAGCTGCCGCTATATAAACATAAACATAAACAGGTTGGAATTACTGGCGGTTTTTCTGGCACTCCAGTATTTCTCAAATCTGCTGATCAGCCGTCATGTGCTGCTCAGATCAGACAACACAGCGGTTGTGTCATACCTGAATCATCAGGGAGGATTATGCTCTCGCCCCCTGTGCAGGCTGGCGAGACATGTTCTTCTTTCGTCTCAGAACAAATTTCTGTCGATTCGAGCTGTTCATGTCCCCGGACGTTTGAACTTCGGAGCGGATTTGCTATCCAGACAGACTCTGGAGCAAGCGGAATGGAGATTACACCCCCAAACGGTGAATCTCTTATGGCAGATTTTCGGAGAAGCGAGAGTGGATTTATTCGCGTCGAACATGACTACGCATTGCCCGCTATGGTTCTCCCTATGCCCCCCATTGCCCTTGGGCTTGGATGCGTTAGCTCACAGTTGGCCCAGGACCAGTTTGTATGCTTTTCCCCCAATTCGTTTGATCCCAGCGGTATTATCCAGAATACGGCTGGACAGAGTGGAACAGCTGCTGCTGGTGGCTCCGCTGTGGCACACACAGCCGTGGTTTGCGGACCTGGGGCCTCATTTATAAAGCGTGCGTACGCACAAAACGGGGCTGGAAACGTATGTACGCCAGTTCCCACGCAAAGGTTGTGATCTATAAAAAACAAACTTGACGGGAGAATGTGCGCACCTTTAAGCAAACTTTGAGCCGTGCGTACGCACATTCTGGAGACAAAGGGAATTGGCGACACCGATGGTGAGGTCGTGAACTGAAGTTAGATTGTAGAAAATAAATGTGAGAAGAACGATTATAAGAATGAATGACATTTAATTTTCACTCCATTTCATACGTTATATCCACATTATCATGAAGATTAAATCCAACAGTGTTATTTGTGCCGATTGTTTTAGGCTATATACATCTAGTAAAATCCAAACGTAATTCAAAATGTATTAAAAGTAAAATAAAATAATAATCAGCGCTGCCTTACAGTCACATTGTCCACAACGGGAGCACAGGAGGACATGGCGCGATACATGTGATAGCCTAGAGAATAGCATGAAATACCCTTTTATTAGAGAACTGCAGAACACAGTGTAAAAAGGAAATATTTTCCTTAATGTACATAGCCTATATCATAAAATGTCAAAGTCTGCAAATACAGTCATGAAGCACAATCGCTACTCATCATCGGTCCTAACTATTACGGTGTTCATTACAAAACCGTCAAGAAGCATGTGTTCACTATAACATTTTCGTCTTAAATTTTCGCCCACAAATTAATTAAGTGATTTTGTCAAGGTGTTAACGATCAGTCTATTTGCTAGAAACATATAAATTCTCCGGTGACCCGGGTATGTAATGCTTCATGATGGCACTCCTGGCACTGTTGGAGGATTACGCTAATGGCAGAATAAGGAGAGAACGAGTTTTCAGGGACCATGATGATTTCCTGGCCCATGATGATGACTGGCTAATAAGCCGATTTAGATTCCCTAGAGCTGTGCTCTTGGATCTATGTGCTGAATTGGGTCCAGTATTAGAGAGGGCAACACACCGGAACCATGCCATCCCAGTCCAAATACAAGTCCTCACCACTCTGGGGTTCTTGGCAACCGGCTGTTTCCAGCGGGAATTGGCAGACAGGTAAATTAATAATATAAAAAAACTATAAGTAATCCTCAAATTTGTCTCTAAGACCTTTTTGTATATGAAATGATTCTATTGGAATCTATCATCTCACCCTATAGGTCTGGTATATCACAGCCGTCCCTGAGTGCCATAATATCTGTCGTTTTAAATGGTATACTTAATATGGTTAGTCGATACATCAGGTTCCCCTACACTGTGCGAGAACAGGCCGAAATTAAAACGCAATTTGCAGCAATGTCTGGTTTCCCAAATGTAATCGGCGCAATTGACTGCACTCATGTTGCTATAAGGGCACCATCTGAAAATGAATTTGCTTATGTTAATAGAAAGCATGTGCATTCTATTAATGTGCAAATCATATGTGACTCCAACATGACCCTCACAAACATTGTGGCACGCTGGCCTGGTTCAACACATGATTCCTTTATCTTGACACATAGCAGTGTAGGGAACAGACTAAATGCAGGCGCAGTACGTGATGGCTGGCTTCTTGGTGAGTTTAACAATATTAAAAAGTAGAAACTGTAACAATTTTGTTTTTAATATAATTATAACCTGCAGGCGACAGTGGCTACCCCCTGAGACGCTGGCTCCTCACCCCATTTTTAAACCCGCAGAGCGCAGAGGAAACTCATTATAACGAGGTCCACTCTCGTGCCCGCGCAGTTGTGGAGCGTGCCATCGGCATCCTGAAATGCAGATGGCGTGCTCTGGATGCCTCGGGTGGCAGACTTTTATACCATCCAGCAAAAGTGTGCAAGATTGTCAGGGCGTGTGGTGTTTTGCACAATATAGCACTGAGAAACGGTATTCCTCTCCCTCCTGATCTCCCTCTACCCCAGCATTACGACCCCGAGCCACAGCCCCCTGGCCGACAAGAGGGATATCAACGAGGTGCAAGAATCCGTGAGGATGTCATGCGGCGTTTGTAAAGAAAGACAAAACTCAAGGTTCATGTTTTAACTGCATCTTTTAATGATTGTGCAATTTCTTGCATCACTTCTCTCATCTGCCGTAGCTCATCTGCAACCCTGTTGACAGCGTTTATTGTCTCTCGCTGTAACTGCAGGACTGCGTCAGTGAGTACCCGACCACTTTTGGACGTGCCAGACGCAGAAGGGGCACTGCTTTGAGCCGGACGCTGTGCATCTGCATCTGAGAACCCCTCACCCTGAACCTCCTGTTCATTTACAGCTTCAGACTCCGGAAGGACTGGAGGACAAACAATTGGCAACATTTATCCATTTATCACCCCACACACTCAAATGTACAGCGTTAATGATTAAAAATCGGTTTAACCTTGCTCCTCTGTGGTTTCAGTCACGTCAGTGTCTCCCTCCTTTTCCGACACAATACCACACACGCTGACCTCCCCAATTATAGCCGCGATTTTGCGGTCCACTGATGTGAGATCAGCTGTACATGGGCCCCCACCAGTTGCAGCCACGCTCTGGCGGTGGGAGGACAGTTTTCTCTTTGCCTCCACCTTGAATGAATGAGAATCTTTATTTCACATATTTTGCATACTGTAAGCACATGTAAATAAAACTTTTTGAAAATCAATATTGCTATTTATATAGGTATATAGCCTAATAAAACACAAATGTAATATGTTGGTAAAAAAAAAATTTGTATACCTTCAGGTCGGACCATTTTTTCTTTAATTCTGCAACTGTCCGTTCTGTCCCACTGACACAATTGACGGCAGAAGCAATACTTTGCCACTCGCACTGCTTCTTTTTATTAGTGACCCCACTGCTGTGGCCACCAAATAACACAGTTTTCCGAGCCTCCACCTCCCCTACAAGTGTTTCAATCTCAGTATCTGAGAAATTACGTTTTTTTCCTCTTTTCTCACCTGTCGCCATTATTAAAATTAGGCTAACAGAAATGCACGTTTTCACTTTCTTGGATTAATTAATTGGCGGGTCGCATACCAGTTTTCCAGGTATATATGGGATTCCACTCTCATTTACATGCTGATCAGCAATCATGAGGTGATTTGCATTGACTATTTATGGTTAAAAATGGGCGTGTACAGGGCGGGATATGAGGCTGGTTCACGTACGCACATCTGCGGGTGATCTGTGATTTATAAAGGGAACATTGCTTACAGGTGTGCGTACGCACGGTTTTATAAATCGGAATATTTTTTGGCGTACGCCATTTTTGGCTTTTGGGCGCACGTAAACTTTTAGTAAAGATCCTACGCATAGTTTTATAAATGAGACCCCTGATCAGTCTGTTAGCGGGCTCTCCATGGGAGATTCCCCTCAGACAGGATTTATTTTCACAAGCACAGGGACTGATTTGGCACCCGAGGCCAGATCTATGGAAACTGTGGGCGTGGCCTCTGAGCGGAGTGAGTTAGTATGTCCCGGTCTTTCTGTTGAAACTACCGAGACTATACTGAATTCTAGAGCAGCTTCTACGAGACGCTTATATGCTTTCAAGTGGAGACTGTTTATGACCTGGTGTGGAATTCGTAATATGGATCCAGTTTACTGCCCAGTGGCTTCAGTACTGGAGTTCCTTCAGGACCGTTTTTCGGATGGAGTGACACCAGCCACTCTAAAGGTTTACGTGGCAGCCATTTCAGCTTACCACGAATATCTAGACGGTGCCTCAGTGGGCCGTCATCCACTGGTTTCTCGTTTCATACAGGGTGCGCGACGGCTGAGGCCTTTCCGCCCCATGCGAGTTCCTTTATGGGATTTATCCATTGTGTTGCAGGGTTTATCAGGGCATCCAAAATTTGAGCCCTTGGAAACTGTACCGGATAAAATTCTGACTCTGAAGACACTTCTTCTCATGGCTTTATCCTCCCTCAAGAGAGTTGGGGATTTACAGGCTCTCTCTGTCTCACCCTCGTGCATGGAATTTGCACCGGGCTCTGTGAAGGTGTTGTTGCGACCGAGGCCTAATTATGTCCCTAAGGTCGCATCTAATCCCTTTCGCTTTCAGCGAGTGGTCCTGGAGGCTTTATCCCCTGCTGAGGCGGGGTCTGGAGATCTAAGTCTTTGCCCTGTGAGAGCTTTAAAGACTTATGTGGATTGTACAGCCCCATGACGTGAGTCTGACCAGCTGTTTGTCTGTTTTGGACATAAGAATAAAGGCCATGCGGTTACAAAACAGTGCATGTCCCATTGGCTGGTGGAGGCAATATCTTTAGCCGATGAAGCGTGCGGACTCGCTTCGGCCTTAGGAGTTAAAGCTCATTCCACGAGAGCAGTGGCTTCTTCTCGAGCTTTTCTCAGTGGATCTTCTATGGATGATATCTGTGCTGCGGCAGGTTGGTCCTCACCGAGCACTTTTATCAAGTCTTACAGTCTGGATATGAGGATGGCCCCTGGCTCCCGGGTTCTCTCCGCTTGAGCAGATGCTTCCTTGGATCCCAGCTATCAGGTACGTCAGGCGTTATGGTATAGCGTTCCCATAGCAGGTGACGTCACCGCAGCATCGAAGTGACCTATGAACGGGAACATCTTGGTTACGCATGTAACCATGGTTCCCTGAATATGGAACGAGATGCTGCAGTCCTGGCCGTGCCATACCTTGATAGCATTCTTCTTCTTCAGTTCATGAAATCTGAGCGAAATGGCGCGTGGCACCCAGGTATACGATGCGTACGCATGCGTAGGGCGGTGCCAAGCGCTATTTGGCCAATAGGATTGGCGGGATGGTATAGGGCTTCAGACATTCGTCACACCGAGGGGTGTTCCCATAGCAGGTGACATCACCACAGCATCTCGTTCCCTATTCAGGGAACCATGGTTACATATGTAACTGAGATGTTTCAGATTGTTTTTTCCTCCATGCCCACACTACATTACGACCGGGGATACACACAGTCAGGGTCGACATTATGGGCGGCTTCCCCTGCATACAATTTACTCCTGGAGGGCTCTCTTTGAGTAGGGAGCCTTTGCCAGCATTCCTCATGGTGCTGGCCCCGCTTCAGCCGAGGTGGTGCAGTAGCTGCACTCGCTGGATTCACAGTTGGATTTGCTGAAGGGAATGGAGACGGGTGAGTCCCTATCTTCTTCCTCACCTGCCAGATCCAGCACCCGCTATCTGGGGTCAGAAGTACGCTCTGGCTCTACTTCACCCGGGAAACAGGCACATAGTGCTCCATCTATCTGCCTCTGAGGAGGTGGATGTGGAAAGCGTCGACTATTCGCCCCCTCAGTCACCCCAGTATAAGGAGTTGTTGGAGGTGGTTACTTGTGTGGTAGCCAATATCGATTTAAATATCGATTGGCCAAAGAAAAGTTAGTTAGATGAGCATTTTTACGATCTCGACCACCACCTCCACGCAGGATCCTGCCTTTTATCCCTGGTTTTAGATTCTCAGCCCGCTTTTCCATCCCTGCCTCTAATTATTATGGCAATGTGGCAGGGTTAGGTGAACGTGGTTATAGATCGATGCCCCAGGTAGAACAGACGCCCGCGATCTGTCTCCCGATGCTGCATCGTCTTTAAAGGCTCTGGTCTTGCCCTCCAAGTCGCTGCAAACCACTTCAGCGCTGGTGGGCAAGGGGTACACGGCAGCAGGTCAGGCTGGTGCATGTCTGCATACAATGGCTGTGTTGCAGGCATACGAGGCTGACTTGCTTAAAGATCAAGGTGAGGAAATTGAAGCAGATAACATATCAGAGCTTAGGAGAACCGCTGATCTATCTCTCCGCACCACCAAGGAGACTGCCCGCATGATTGGGTGGTCCATGGCAGCTCTGGTGGTAGCGAAGCGACATTTATGGTTGACTCTGTCTGATTTGAAGTAGAAAGACAGGGCCTTTCTCATGGATGCCCAGCTTGCACCTGTTCGGCAACACTGTCAATTCCATTGTCGACAGATGAGCGGGAGCAGTCCCGGCTGTGTACTAGCTCCTCATACAGGGAGGTTCAAAAGTTGAGCTGAAAAGCTGAGTTAAGTCAGGGGTTTCCAAAGCGAGGCCCAATCTGAGAGTTGTGCTTCAGTCGAGGAAGCCCTCAACAAAGTGGTTCTGACAATCAACATCGAGGACCACTGAGGGTGGCTCCTACTGGGGAAGAGCAGGTTGAACTGCATTACACGGTGTCCGTCTCTCCTCAGAGCCCTCAGGAGATCAGACTGCTAACCCTATTTCCCACACTGGTGGGCCCTGATATTGCAGGCTCTGATATTGGAACACGAAGTAAACACCCTCTTGAGGAAGGAGGCCATCGAGGTGGTCCCTCCTCAAGACAGAGAGTCCGGGTTCTACAGCCGATACTTCATAGCTCCAAAGAAGGATGGAGGGTTGCATCCAATTTTAGATCTGCGTCAGTTAAACCACTCAGTCAATCGACTGAAGCTCAAGAGGCTTACTATCAAACAGGTTTTGTCTCAGTTCAGGTCTGAGGACTGGTTTATAACGATGGATCTATAAGATGCTTACTTTTATGTCTCCATCCTTCCCACTTCCTAAGGTTTGCTTTTTTTCAGGGGCGAAGCTTACCAGTATCGTGGCAGAGGCTTAGTCTGTATGCTTTTCCCCCTGATCGCTCTGCTCCTGGGAGCTCTGGAAAGAGTGCACAGGAAGGGGTCTATCTTCTTTTTATAGCCCCGTTCTGGCCAGGCCGAGTATGGTTCTCGGACCTGATTTCTCTCCTCGATGGGATTCCATGGTAGATTCCCATCAGAAGTGATCTCCTCTCACAGGCGGAGGGCACGATATTGCACCCCTGCCTGGAACTGTGGAAGTTATGGACGTGGACCCTGAAGGGTCACATCTCGAAGCTTCCGGACTCTCATCCGAGGTTGTTGAGACCATCCTCCAATCCAGAGCTCTGTATGACTGTATGCGTTGAAGTGTATGCCTTGAAGTGGAAACTGTATGCCTTGAAGTGGAAACTTTTCACTTTGTGGTGTGGAGATCGCCAACTCGACCCAGTGCCGACCCAACTGCCCAGTTGGTAGAGTGCTGGAATTCCTGCAGGCCTGTTTCTCTGCAGGGTTGACACACTCCACCTTGAAGGTCTATATATGGTGGCCATTGCGGCCTACCACGCCCCTCTCGGTGACCAGTCAGTGGGCAGACACCCCCCAGTTACACGTTTCCTCCATGGTGCGTTGTGGCTGAGGCCCCCAGTATGATCCCATGTGGGACCTGGCTGTGGTGATAGAAGCTCTAGTAAGCCTCCTTTTGAGCCTATTGAAGAAGTTTCTGATCGTTATCTCACAGGTAAGACTGACTTTCTTTTGGCTATTATGTCTCTTAAGAGAGTTGGGGATCTTCAGGTCCTCTATGTGGCCTCTTCTTACTTAGACTTTGCACCTAACATGGCAAAAGCATTTATCTACACTCATGTGGGGTACACGTCTAAGGTCCCCTCTATTATACCACAGCCTATCATGCTACAGACCTTCAGTCCTCCTACTTTCAGGTAGCCAGACCAGCAGAAGCTTAATTTTATGTGTAAGGATGAAAGAACCTGAACTACTCTAATCTCCTGCGAAACAGACAATACAAACATACACAGGCATCTTTGAGACACCCCACAGAGTGGAGGAGCAGGAGACCTCCTTCCCTTCTGGCCATATGTTTCATTTTAAATCCCTTCACCCATTCTTCCTTCTACTCAGTCTGCTCAAAATTATTACATGAAAATGTCAATGCAAGTGAACAATGGTCTCAATCTTACAAAAGTACATAAAAAGATAATACAGATCCTAAGAGTTAAGAGATATTTTGCCTACTGTAATAGGAGTGCCCCCTCCCAGTGTCCTCCATGTAAATTACCCCCTGTTCCCATTGAGTTGTAAAATCACCCAGGCTCGGGACCTGAGTTAATGAAAATTCCAACTGTTAGTTCCTGCTAGACAGATAGTGCTAGCATTACCGCTGATTATTGTTTTGAGCTTTAACTAAGTTGTACATGGGTAACTGAGGGGGACTACTAGTCATAACCTCTGGCTACTGTTTAGACTGGCAAGTTTGTGATCATGGGGCACACGTTGAAGAACGGCCGTCGTGGGGCACCCTGAGCGACATAGATTCCTAATGAACGAGTAAAATAAAGTAAAGAGTTAAATTAGAATAATCAAATCAGAAGAATAACAATTTTAATTAGAGACCAACAAACAACCAATTTGCCTTTCAACCTAAATTCGAGGTCATACTAAAATGGAGTCAGATTAGATAAGAAAATGGAGTCAGATTTGCAAGTCTGGCAGCGTGGGCATACTCGTTTCCATAGTTTTCCGATGCAGCTCGAGCTACTGAAGGGGAACGTCCCAGTTTTAGTATGTAACCATGGTTCCCCAAAGGGAACGAGACATTTTTTACATTTGATTATTTGTTTTTCTTACTTGAATGCTTTTGTTGTAAAATGAGAACGGAAGTGCATTATTTCTTATATTTGTTATAACTTTTAGTGTTTATAGTTCTATTTGATAGTTTTTCTGTTACTCTGACTCTGACTGACTCTGATACTGTTTTTAATTTGAATACACCATGTGAATTTAGTGTGTATTAGCATTACTTGTAGATTACTGGTGACTATGGGTGAAACTCCAGTTGTGACTGTGGATTGTCATATGGAACTTTATGGATTACAATCCGTCATCAAAATGATCAAATGAATAATTCCAGCTGCTGTGAGAAAAGGCAATTAATGATCCCCCCACCTGCAGCATCCTCATGTGAGATATAGCCTACTAGCCAGGACTCCTTCTTTATGTTTACAGACATGACATAATGGGGCAAAGACAAATGGTGTGCATGCTTTTATTTCTCGCAAAAACCTCTCAAATTATACCACTCAAATTATAAAACATTATTACAAGCTTACTGTTGTGAATTAGGATAAGGTAAGGAGATAGTTATGAACGCTGGCTGGTTATTTACTTGCCCAAAAAATTATTTTGGATGAAAATGCCAAAATCAAAACATTTTTAACCAAAAAAAGTTATGGACTTCAGCAAAGTATAGACTGGATTCCAATTAATTTTAGCAATACATTTTAAAATAATTTTTAAGAATAAAATAATAGAGACCTAAAATAAAATATCCTTCCCATCACACAAATCCATTTGTGTATTATTGTTGTTGTTTTTACTGTATTTACATTTACATTGTCATTTTGCAGACACTTTTATCCAAAGCGATTTACAATTGGGGGATACATAAAGAGATTCTTCTTAAAATGGCAAACAGACACAGGAAGTACTTATAATACCAAGTTTTAGGCATTGGTCAAATAAGTTTTTTTGTATTTGTCAGGACAGCTCACACTAGAAGAAAGGATTAAACTCGAAGGACTTTATTTTAAACATAAGTAAAGTGTGAGTAACTTACACTTGGAAGTTGGAATCATAAATAATAATCTTGTCTAATCACATATACACTAGAGATCAAGGGAGAGCACATACTGTACCACAATACACACTGATAGGATATATACACCAGATAGATATAGACATCAGTTACCAGAGTATGAAGAATGAGTGGAGACAAAGATGGAGATTAATTAATGAAGTTTACAGCCTATCCACACAGATGAGCATAGCGGGTAAGTGGTTTATTTAAAAGGCATAGACCAAACAAAGACTGGAGATGGAGGTGTTGTGTTCTTTTATGCCTAGTTGATTCATTGATTGGATTGGTGACGTGCAGGTGATTAGAACTCAGGTAACTGGGACAATATAATTATATTCATTTTTATGCATTTTCTTTGTTTTCCCTTACATTTCACATCTCTTTACTTAAAAGGGTCATAGAATGGAGAATCACAATGTTCTTGATAGTTACACATATGAGAGGTTACTCTGCAATAAAAACTTAAAAGATCAACGTGATCTCATGAGAATACGTGTGTATTTTTACGTTAAATGTGGTTCTACCATACGTACAATTCCTTACGTTTTCATGCAAAATATTTTCATAAAAACGTACAACTTTGACGTATTTATAGTAGTAAAATGTACAAATACTTACGTGTTAGCAGCTAAAAAATGTAAATAATCTAACGTAAAGTGTGAATGTATATGAATTCCCATGTATTAATATTAAAATCGTGGCTTTAATGATTTAAATCTGTTGTATTTAATGGTCATATCAATACATGTTTTTATTGAATTTATTGAAAGCAGTTTACTCATCTACTTAATGCTGCAAACTCCTTTCGGGGGATTACATAATGTTAAACGAGACTACACTTTGAAACCTTAAAATGAATACAATTTATGTAATTGTTTAACCATTTTGTAATATTTTGCTGTGCGATTTTCTCCTATCCAATGACTGACAATACAACCATAGATACACAAAAGCACAGCATTTAACATCACATCCATTTTATTTGTTTGCTGTACTCCATATCTTTAGAATCCAGATGTTTGCAAGGAACATATCCAAATTCAGCTCTTTATCAATCGATCTTCATCTTCATTCTCAGCAACAGCGACGTCACAGTCAAAGCCCGCGCTCGTTATGATTTGAATTTGAAAATAGCGCCAGTGCGCCAAACTCGAGAAACGTTACGACATGGTTTACGGCACTGATATCGAAATCTCATTGGTTCTCACCTAATTCGTCACAGATTGCGACATGCCGTGCTTCAGTTGATAGACATTAGAAGCCAGTGCGCCTTCACGGAGAGAAGACAGATACATAATTTCACGGATTAATAAATTAAATTCTGCTCTGTAGCCTATAAAAACTTACCTCCAGAGAGGACTGCGACTGGAACTCATCATTTGAACTACTTTTGGTACCACTTTTGATATTTTCACAAAAAATAAATGATTAACATTACATTTGCTTGTCTGTTATTTGTTTATTTATAACAGTAACGTTATGTAGTTTTAAGAAATGGTTATGGGTAGGTTTAGGTGTAGGATTAACGTTAGTGGCTCAAAATAACGTTTTAATGTTATATTTTTGCTAAAATTGTGTTTTATTATGTTTTATTCTTTTAACATTCTTTATAAAATGGGTAGGTTTAGGTTCGGGTGGGGTTTAGGGATCTTACATTTATAAAGAAAAATTATAAAAAGGGAAAATATACATAAATATTTACAAAAAAAATCAGATACACATTGAAAAGCAGCTTCATGAGCAAATTTCTATGGATAACTGACTGGTCAGAGAACACGTTCTATCTGTACATATTTGAGGTTGTTTTTACGTAAATTTAGATACGTATCGAACATGTAATTACGTCCAGATAATACGTAAACGACACTGTAAACACGTAAAGGCACATACATATTGGACAGTTTTAATTTACGTCTAAATATGTACGCTTTGATTGTGAGATCAGGCTGAAAAGATATAAAGCAAGTTTAAAAAGTCAAAACTAAATTAAATATTAATTATTCTCTTAAACCCTTATGAAACACAAACATTTTAAATTGGTACAATTATGACGTCACAATTTCTCCTCAACACACCCCTTAACGTGTCATCGTGTCATGTTAGGTTAACACAGTACCCATAGCATGGGATTTTAAATAATATAATATAAAGAAAACATATAGAATAAAAAAAGAATAGAGCAAGCTAGTGTTAGAGGTCTTAACAACATACACACACACACATACAATTGCATAATTTATGAAAAGAAAATACAAATACAAAAAGATTAGAAAGGTAGTTAGATTTTTTTAAAGAATAGAATTAGAATAGTGCGTGTTAAAGTTAGAGGGTCAAATAAAGATGGAAGAGATGTGTTTTAAGCCGATTCTTGAAGATGGCTAAGGATTCAGCTGTCCGGATAGAGTTGGGGAGGTCATTCCACCAGGAGGGAACATTAAATTTAAAAGTCCGTAAAAGTGACTTTGTGATTTTGTAACATCATATACTAGTCCATTCAAAAGCTCGGAGTGAGTATGATTAATTTTTTAATGGAAATTATATAAATTAATACTTTTATTTAGCAAGGATGTTTTAAATTGATAAAAAGTGACAATAAAGACATTTATAATGTTACAAAATATAAAATTTTAGATAAATGCTGTTCTTCTGAGCATTCTATTCATCAAAGAAACCTTTAAAATTCTAATCAGCTGTAATAATACATAACAATACATTATTTTTGAGCAGCAAATCAGCATATTAGAATGATTTCTGAAGGATCATGTGACAGCAGTAATGATGCTAAAAATATAGCTTTGAAATCACAGGAATAAATTACATTTTTAAATAAATATTTTTTTATTTTAAATAGTACAAATATTTCAAAATGTTACTGTTTATGCTGTATTTTGGATCTAATAAATGCAGGCTCGGTGAGATGAAGAGAATTCTTTTTAGATACAGTATTAAAAATCCTACTGTTCCATAACTTTTGACTGGTAGTGTATGTTAGCCTATAATTTGAAGTTAAAGATATTAATATTAATTAGGTCCGAGTCCGAGAAGATTATTTGACATTGATTTCACATTTCTTGTTTGTATGAAAGCTTAATACAAATAAAAGGTGAACATTAATTTATTTGTGCAGTGATTTTTTTTTTTCTAAAATATTATATGGTTTTATATGAGGGGTAATAGACTTGGCAAATTCATTTTTCATAAGTTTGTATGCACAGTCTTATGTTGTGTCTGTTGTGTGTGTTCTTGGAAGTGTTTACAAGCCTTTTTCTTATTAATTTTTTATAGTGTTCATATCGATATTGGAATTATATCATATCGACCGAAATTAAGAAATATATTGTGATATAAATTTTGGCCATATCATACACCCCTACTCCAAAAGCAGCCTTTTAGAGTTTTCGGATGCAGCCCTTGTCTTCAGGATGCAGGTTGATGATGAGAAGGTGATGCAGGGCTGATGAGGAGACTGGAAATGCTCCAAACAGTGGACCAATACAGAATGCACATAAATGGAATGATATAAAGCTGAAGGATGTGGATTCTATTTTAGATTGTGATAGACCAGATATACTTTATAATTTATAGAGTTTTTTGTCTCCTGAAAGAATAAAACTGATTGTAGAAAACACAAAATGTGAAATTTGGTACAATTTGTTTATGCCATTTTGTATATTACTACTTAGAAAAACATAAATATGAAACATAATTCAACCAATAATCAAGAAAAGTGCTTATGACACATAGTAAAATAGGATTCTGGGGGTAATGTGTTTGCAAAGCAAACTCAAAATGACACTTGTAGATGCAAAAAAAAAAAAAAAGGACAATTTTATTGCTTCCCTTAAAAAAATGCAATAACTCCTGTTTAGAAGCTGTTATTTGAAATATTCTTTTTCTTTTTTTCTGGTACATTTTGGCATCTAGTAGTATCAAACAAAGCAAATCATGTATTTTTATGTAAACGCTTGTATATGTATTATATTATATTTAAATCGAACATATTTCTCCTTATTATATACATGTATGTGTGTATTTATATATACATATAAATATATTAAGTAAACATAACATAAACTTTTATTTTGAATCGATTAATCGTTTTGCAGCCCTAATTACTACAAATTACCTTTATTTATATAGCACTTTATACAATAATAGAACTAGAACCTGTTCAGTGTCCAGCTGCAAACTTGTTCAATACCAAATAATAATAACAAGTAATTGTAAGTATAACCTGTGATCTATTGTTTCGTGGTCATTTCTCTACTTTCTCATGTCCAGTCAACTGTGTTATGTTTGTCAACTATGTTTTCATATGGTCAACTGTGTTACTGATGAGTTTATCATTTTCAAAAATACTCAGTTGCCTAATGTACAACCTATTTATTTTTAAGACATTACCCACTGTTTCCTTTGTTCCTAAAGGTATATTTCTTTCAAAAAAGCATATTCAAATTTGATTTATTTGAAAAAATGTGATTACAATTTAACTACTTTTGTGAATATAGAGATCTATTATGCCTCTAAATATTTTCCCCAAAAAATATTACTAATCAACTTGTTTATGAAAAGATATTTATCAACATACCATATGCTCAGTAGTTCCATTTGTTTAGTTTTTTTTTATTTACCTGTTTGTATGCACAGTGCAGTGTTCATGTTCAAACTGTTTATTTACAATGTTAAAGTATGGGATTTAAATCCTGCCATGATTCAAAACTGAAAATACAGTTCTGAAAGGTTGAATCTAAGTGTTCTAAAACTCAAAATCTAACAAAAAAAAGTTTTGCAAGATCGAAAAATAAGATTTGCAAGCTTGCAAAATGTAAAAAAATAAAAATATCTCTGCAAACATTGTTGTTTTTGAGATTTCCTTCTTCAGAACTGCAACATTTTTTTTACGATGTTGCGCAAAGAATTTTTCAGAGTTTCAAATTTCTCAGTGTTCTCCCACTGTATTAGATTGTTTTCAAGGTTTGAAACCTTGTAAATGGTGATCTGAAAACTGGTGTGCGAATAGGTGAAAAAAGTTTTGAAACTCTGAAAACTGAGGTTCAAAAGGGCGAAAGTTATTACATTACATTACATTTGCACATTTGCAGACAATTTTTTCAGAGCTGAGTTTACAACACCCACTTGGCGGAGATACGCCCACACAGTTGCGAGCTTTAGCAAAATTAGCTATTTAGACCAAAATCATTTTTTGCACCAGGCTGTAAACATGTTTTTTTCTGCTGTAAAGTTGGGAATTTTAACATGGGGAGTCTATGGGACTGACTCCCTTTTGCAGCAAGCCTCAAGCGGCCAGTCCATGATTTGCAGTTTTAGTCACTTCCTTATTGGCCTCACGAAAGAGAGCGGGAGGTTGGCGCTCGGTTGTCATGCAGCTCTGCTCTGAAACTCAGACTGAGCGAAAATGAAGCTTTGCAACCTCGCAACTAAAAAAAAAGCCTGGAGGGAGGGCCTTCTGCTCTTGGCCAATGCTTTGCTGTCTGCTGACGTACAGTCCAATCACCAGTCGTATTTACTGGAAAGGTGGGATTGACCGACTGCTCCGCCAATGACAAAAGCGCACATGATACGCAAAATAAAAGGTCCTAAAATTTTAAAAAGGTTACCGACTTGTCGCTGGAATTCACCATACAATTGCCAGTAGCCACTGAGTTTACCACTGATAGTCTGGCGGTGCATCAGTACACTGTAAACATCATAGCCCAAATAAGTTATATGAACTTACTTTTCCTCTTTAAATTAAATTGTCATTTTAAGTTTTGGATACTGAACTTATGTTTATAAGTTATTGAAAATTTAAACGTAAAGTAATGTGTTGTCTTGACTACTTCTGAGTTTTGTCTGGCTTGTAAAAGTTCATTTAACTCGTGTCTGTAAGTTATATGTTGGGGGAGGGGCGATACACGGAGAGCGCGAAATACAGAGAGAAGTAATCGCCATTTTTAGTTAATGCAGCTGCCTGGAGACCTTACAATTCGTGTCGAGAAACACAAAGGATGCGAGGAAGGGGAGTTTTTTGTTTTTTTATTTGTAATGATAAATGAATTATGTTGCATGTTAGCCAATTTGACTGTGCTTCGCGAATGTAATACGACAACACAAGTTTTTCCCTCGTTAATTCACTGTTTCCAGAGCCTCAAACGCTAAAATATTTATATCACTTTGGTTCAAAGTGCTTATATTTTAGTTGGTCTTTGGCCTGAAGTCTGTAGGTATTATTATTTATTGCACTGACCGTGCTTAGCAAGTGTAAGACCGTGGTCAGTTGATCCGCCGTCTGTGAACACCCGGTCAAGCCTGTCGCCGCCCGCATTTTGCTGCACGTCTGTTTGTGGAATTAAAGTGTCGCGATACATTAAGCTTACAAAAAGCGTCTTTCTCAGCTTTTTGGCCACGCCATGCATTTGTACTGTAATTAAAAAATAGACATATTCAAATCCAGGCAGTGGCTGCTTGACCGGGTGTAACTTACACAGATAAAGACACACTTGACTGGGGCAATATAAAGACACAGGGTTTTACCTCGCTAATTTGACAGTTTGCTAGACCCTCAAATGCTAAAATAGCTTAACATTTCTCTTCGGTTTTCAGTGCTTATATTTTAGTTACTTTTAAACGTTTCTGACAGCTGTTCGTCTACTAATTTTTGTATAGCACAATTTCATATGCTTAGTTTATATTGCTTCTGCTGATATGCTACTGCTTTTCTGCACCATTACAGCTGTTGATTCCTCTTCAAAGTTATTGTCAGCTCAAGATATAAGGTTGTCACCCTGCAGAGTTTTCAAGAAGCTGATTTTAAGGACATTCATGTTACAATGAGGTACAGTTAACACACCCTTACTGATATTAAAATCTTTTGCTGTTTAACTTGTATATTTGTTGCAGGCCTAATGCAGTCACACAACATATTTAATGCAGACCATGTAATTCTTTTTTGTACAATTTCATATGCTTAGTCTATATTGCTTCTACTGATATGCTAGTGCTTTTCTGCACCATTACAGCTGTTGATTCCTCTTCAAAGTTATTGTCACCTCAAGATATAAAGTTTCACCCTACAAAGTTTTCAAGAAGCTGTGTGAAGGATGTTCATTTTACAATAAGGTAATTGTGAACTTGCTCATTTTTAAATCATTCTTTATTCTTGATTTTATTACTTGTGACATGACCTCTATACATGACCTCTTTAATCATTTATGTTATAAGATGGCATGTGATTTACATATGTGATTATTTTTCTTCTGTACTTGCTGCCCACTACTAGTCTCTTTGGCTCCATTTTTCCTCCTGTCTTGTGTCTGTTTCAGATGAGCACAGAGTTCACCACTGATCGTCTGCAGTCATTCTTGGATGGACTAGATGCTTTGGTGTCTTTTAGAGCTGTACAAAGCATCTGTATCATCAAGCAGGAGCTTGAGCCTTAGCAGTTATACAGTGCCTTGATAAGGAGGTATGAATAAAAATGAACCCAATTTGATCAGTTAGCACTAATATAAGTGTTCTAATGTGTATATATATATATTGGAGTCACTCAGTCTTGTTTATAATTGTATGTAGGACACAAATTGGAACAGAAGAAAAGCTGCCTTACTTGGCCTTCTACGTTTCCTGTCAGAGGAGACTTCTGAAATAATCAAGATGTGTGATGTAAGAAAATATATTAAAATCTTGTGAATGTACTGATGATACTGAATTCATTGTAGAGCAGTATGTGTAGGGAAAAAGTAAATCAGCTTAACTGTTACAATATATTTATTATTATTATTATTTTATCCCAGAATCAGTAATAATTTATGCTAAAATGCTTTTTTGACTGTCAGTTAATCTAAGTACTACACTATATATCGTGCCTAAACATGTCATCAATAATATAATGTACAAATATAACATTTTATATAATTTTTTTTTTGCTTTATCTGGAATCTCAAATGCTGAATGTTGGTCAAGTGTTTACTATAAGGAAAAACCTTTGAGCATTTATTGGAAATAGACCAATTTCACATGTCTGTTCTTATTGCTTTTAGTGAGAGTTTACTACATGAGTATTGTTTGACACAGTCAATCACCATGTATTGTGCAAATCATTCAAAGGTCAGAAAGCTACATGTACTTGTTTATGTAGAGAACACTTACAATCTTTAAAGTGATTGATGAGCCGTTATTTTGCCTGCCACTCCTCATTTTTCCCCAATTCATGCCTTTTTCTTTCCCCCTCAGTTACATTTTCTATACCTCTTTTATACCACTCATCTACCTTTCTTCTAGTTCTTTATATTATTAGAGAATCCTTGATGTTTTGATGAAATGGATGTTTAAGCACTTGTGTTCTTAAATTTTTAAAACCTGTTTTCCTACAAGAATTGTATTTTCTAACCAATGTTAAAGCTTGTACATTACTTGAATTTATTTCAATAAATTTTTTACATTTTTGAGCAGACCAGTTACAAGTCTATTTATTATGAGCTGATTTGAGTTTTCTTGAACTGATAATGTAACATAGTAAGTTGTTTTAACTCAGAGCATCAAGTTGAAACAACAAATGACCAATAGTTTAATAAATTGTAAAACTTAACTTCTTGAGTTGAAACAAAGAGTATCTTTAAGTTGAGTTAACTCACATTTTTAAGGCAGCAGGTGAACTTTCGTTTATAAGTTTAACCAACGTGAAATGTTTTACAGTGTATACACTCTCACCTCTAGGGTGACCACCTGCTAATAAGCCCAAGGGGGGACAAGGGGTATGTTTCTGAGGGACAATGTGGGACACTGCCTTGCGAGGCGGTGCCCCCACCCCATGGGCAGACTCACTGATAGTGGTTTACCCATTTCTAGCACATACCACCTTACATGGTATATTAATAATGCCCTATTCCCCTAAACATGTGTAATTACTGATGTATGCTCATGACAGAATTGACAGTCAGATGCACTTCCACTTACGATTTACTTTAGCTATTTAATTTTATTTATTTTTCATTACAATTTATTCACTTTAAATAAATTAAAATATAAAATTATAGGATTAAAATGAATTGTAGTTGCTCAACACCACAGGAACAGTTTAAAAAAAAGAGTCTAAATGTCGGGTCTCGGGGCTAATCACCTGTCTTTTTGGTGTGGGTGTGTGTGTGTTGGGATGGTGACAGCTCACCACATCTGCCTGTTTGTGTTTTCCCCGCCTCCCTTGTTCCCCGTTGTTAACCATAATTGCTCGCCACCTGTTCTCTATGTCCTTCTAATTTTTTCCCCTTTATTATTCCCTGTGTTTCTCTGTCTATTGTCAGACTGTTGTTATTCGTTCCAATAGCTCCGATCATCTAGCAGTTCTTTGTACTCACCCTGTCGTGTCTTGTCCTCAGGCTCCAGTGTGTTTGGCTCATTTCTCTGCTCTAGTTCTTACAAGCCCAGAGCTCCTAGTAGCTTCTGCTGTTCATCCTGTCACTACGAGTGAATCCTGTGAAACGTGACTCATCTGCTGTTCATCCTGTCACTACGAGTGAATCCTGTGAAACGTGACTCATCTGCTGTTCATCCTGTCACTGCGAGTGAAACCTGTGGAGCGTGACTCTTTCTTCTCTGTCTCCGCTTTGTGAATAAAGCCTTGAGTTTACCCGCACCTGAATCCAGCCTGCTTTCTCCTGACAGAACAGTCTGACCATATCACGGATTCAGCGGGATCTGGTCCGCTTCGCGCGGCTCTCGCTCAACAGGGAGTGTTGATCGGGCAGCATGCCACTCAGCTCAACACCACCGCGCTGGATGTGGAGGTTCTCAGTGCCCGAGTCTCCGAACTCCTCACACGGGTGGACGATCTTCAGCAAGAGGCAACGAGCCGGGGTCCCGTTCCTCACACCGGTATGTCACACGAGTCCGAACCCCATGCCAACAATCCGCCGGTCTACGATGGCGATCCTAACGCCTGTCAAGCGTTTCTCTCCCAATGCTCGCTGGTGTTTTCTCTGCAGCCCCGGCGTTACGCTAATGAAGAGACCAAGGTGGCTTACGTCCTTACACTCCTCTCGGGCCGTGCCCGCGAATGGGGTATCGCCGTTTGGAGATCGCGGGCTCCCTGTTGTGCCACTTTCGCGGTTTTCAGTCAAGAGATGGCCAAATTGTTTGATCGCTCTGCTCAGGGTGACGAGGCGGCGGCCCAGTTATCACGACTGTCTCAGGGGAGGAGCTCCGTGACTGACTATGCTATCCAGTTCCAGACTTTAGCTGCGGCATGCGGCTGGAATGAGAGCGCGCTGCGCGCTCGTTTTCTTGAGGGGTTGGATTTCGCCATTTCGGATGAACTCGCGGCCATAGAGCTCCCGCGGGAATTGGATAGGCTCATTAGTCTCGCGCTCCGCATTGAGGGTCGTCTCAGCCGGCGCCGCAAACAACGGCAAACACCCGCCCCGTGGCGCCACCTAGAGTTCTCTTCAGCCAGTTTAGCCAGCCGACAGCCCTCGGAGGAGGAGCCCATGCAGTTGGGTCGTCTACGGCTTACACCACGGCAGAAGCAGGAGCGTCTGTTGTCGGGGGCGTGTCTATACTGCGGCAAGGGAGGCCACTTCGCCCTTCAGTGCCCATTAAAGGGCCAGGGTCCACCAGTGAGGCGGAGCGTCCTGGTGGGCACGGTTCTCAGCTCAAGCTCTCCTGCAACACGCACTCAGCTGCCGTTCCAACTCTCCTTCCAGAGTCATTCACACACTGGACTCGCCCTTGTGGACTCAGGGGCTGAGGGGAACTTCCTTGATGCTGCCTCTGCTCAACGTTGGAAGATCCCGCTTGTTCCTTTGGCTAGCCCCGTTTCAGCATGGTCATTAGCTGGCCGTCCCCTTACCACCATCACCCACGTCACTCCCAAGATAGACCTCCATATTGCTGGCAGTCATCATGAGCGGATTGAACTGTTTATTATTGATTCCCCTAAGGCTCCTTTAGTTCTGGGACACCCATGGTTGCACAAGCACAATCCCCACATTGATTGGGTCTATAATTCTGTTTTAGCCTGGAGTCAGTCTTGTCACGTGTCATGTTTGGGTGCTGCTTTTTGTCCTGTCTCTGTGTCTTGTGTTCCTCAGGAGGATCCCTCTGACCTGACTGGTGTTCCGGCGGAGTACCATGATCTTCGGGCGGTCTTCAGTAGGGCCCGGGCCACCTCGCTACCTCCGCATCGCCCCTACGACTGTGCCATTGATCTCCTCCCGGGCTCTTCTCCGCCTAAGGGTCGTTTATATTCCCTTTCAGGTCCAGAGAGAGAGGCCATGGACAAGTACATACGTGAGTCACTTCAGGCTGGGCTCATCCGCCATTCCTCCTCTCCCGCTGGTGCAGGGTTTTTCTTTGTTCAGAAGAAGGACTGCTCCCTGCGCCCTTGTATTGATTACAGAGGTTTGAATGACATTACTATCAAGAACAGGTACCCCCTACCTTTAATGTCTTCTGCTTTTGAATTGTTACAGGGAGCTCGGGTCTTCACCAAGTTAGACCTGCGCAACGCCTACCACTTGGTGCGCATTCGGGAGGGGGATGAGTGGAAGACGGCATTTAACACCCCTTCGGGACACTACGAGTACTTGGTTCTTCCGTTTGGTCTGACCAATGCTCCAGCCGTTTTCCAGGGACTCGTCAACAGCGTGTTGGGTGACATGATTAATCAATTTGTCTTTGTGTATTTGGATGATATTTTGATTTTTTCTTCTTCTCTCCAATTACACACCCAGCATGTCAGACGGGTTCTCCAGCGGTTACTAGAGAACCAGTTGTTTGTCAAGGCGGAGAAGTGCGAATTCCACGCTGAGTCTGTTACGTTCCTTGGCCATATTATTTCTACGGAGGGGATCAAGCCTGATCCCGCTAAGATTGAAGCTGTTGCCCAGTGGCCGGTCCCTGACTCCCGGAAGGCTCTGCAGCGTTTCCTGGGTTTTGCCAACTTCTACCGGCGTTACATCCGGAATTTTGGTCAGATCGCTGCACCGCTGACAGCCTTAACCTCCACTAAGGTGTCTTTCAGGTGGAACCGGGAAGCGCAGGTAGCCTTTGACATTTTAAAGTCCCGTTTTGTCTCTGCACCTATTCTGATGGTTCCAGATCCGGAGGCCCAGTTCATTGTCGAGGTTGATGCTTCTGACGTTGGGGTTGGCGCAGTTCTATCTCAGCGTTCCCTCCATGATGGGAAGGTTCATCCTTGTGCATTCTTCTCACGTCGTCTCAGCCCTGCAGAACGTAACTATCTCCCTCGCCCTCTCTCGCCTGTTCGGTGCTCCGGGGGGGGAGTTTGCGGCCGAGGCCATCCTTCCTGAGGGGGTGGTGGTCGGGGCTCTTTCGTGGGGTATCGAGCAGCGAGTTGAGGAGGCCGGTCGAGGGGTGCAGGTGCCGGGAGAGTGTCCGGCGGGCAGGTTGCTGGTGCCGGCTGCGCTGCGCTCTGAGGTCCTTGAGTGGGGTCACTCATCCAGGTTAGTCTGCCACCCAGGTATTCGGAGAACGTTGTCTGCCATCCGACAGCGTTTTTGGTGGCCTACTATGGCCGCAGATGTTAGACAGTTTGTGTTGGCCTGCCCCACATGTGCCCAAAGTAAGCCTGTCAATCGCCCTCCTGATGGTCTACTGCATCCTCTCCCTATCCCTTCCCGTCCTTGGTCACACATTGCCCTTGATTTCGTCTCTGGGCTTCCTCCGTCGAAGGGAAACACTGTAATTCTCACGGTGGTGGATCGCTTTTCCAAAGCGGTTCATTTTATTCCCCTGCCCAAGCTACCCTCCACCCGGGAGACCGCCCAACTGGTGGTGGATCACGTCTTCCGTCTCCACGGGTTACCGGTGGATGTGGTTTCTGATAGGGGTCCCCAGTTCGTCTCCCGGTTCTGGAGGGAATTTTGTAGACAGATTGGGGCCTCTGCTAGTCTGTCATCTGGTTTTCATCCTCAGACCAATGGGCAGTGTGAGCGGGCCAACCAGGATCTAGGAAGAATGCTCCGCTGTCTAGCATCCAACAATCCGAGTTCCTGGTGTCAGCAGCTCTCCTGGGCAGAATACGCCCATAACACCCTTCCTGCGGTCGCGTCAGGTATGTCCCCTTTTGAGTGTGCTGTTGGTTATAATCCACCTCTGTTCCCATCACAGGAACCCGACGCAGCGGTTCCATCCGCCCTGGCTTTCGTCCAGCGCTGCCGTCGCACCTGGGAGAGAGTCAGGAGGATTTTGGTCCAAGCCTCTGACAGAACCAAGGCTGCAGCTGATCGTCGCCGGTCCTCTCCTCCTACCTATGTGTGTGGTCAACGGGTTTGGCTCTTTACCAAGGATCTGCCTCTCCGGGCGCCTTCTCGTAAGCTGGCACCCAGATTCATTGGGCCTTTCCGCATCACCAAGGTGGTTAGTCCGGTGGCGATCAGGCTCAAGCTCCCTCCTACTCTTGGTCGGGTTCACCCGGTGTTTCATGTTTCCAGGGTCAAGCCTGTGTTCTCTTCCCCCCTTAATCCTGCTTGCAGTCGCCCCACCCCCCCACCCCCTCGTCTTGTGGATGGATCTCCTACCTATACGGTTAAGAGATTACTCGATGAGCGGCGCCGCGGCAGGGGGTTTCAGTATCTTGTGGACTGGGAGGGGTATGGTCCAGAGGAGAGGTGTTGGGTGCCGTCCCGGGACATTCTGGACCGCTCGTTGATTGAGGACTTCCGGCGGCATCGAGGTAGGCCCCTTCCTAGAGCGCCAGGTGACGCTCCTGGGAGGGGGGGTACTGTCGGGTCTCGGGGCTAATCACCTGTCTTTTTGGTGTGGGTGTGTGTGTGTTGGGATGGTGACAGCTCACCACATCTGCCTGTTTGTGTTTTCCCTGCCTCCCTTGTTCCCCGTTGTTAACCATAATTGCTCGCCACCTGTTCTCTATGTCCTTCTAATTTTTTCCCCTTTATTATTCCCTGTGTTTCTCTGTCTATTGTCAGACTGTTGTTATTCGTTCCAATAGCTCCGATCATCTAGCAGTTCTTTGTACTCACCCTGTCGTGTCTTGTCCTCAGGCTCCAGTGTGTTTGGCTCATTTCTCTGCTCTAGTTCTTACAAGCCCAGAGCTCCTAGTAGCTTCTGCTGTTCATCCTGTCACTACGAGTGAATCCTGTGAAACGTGACTCATCTGCTGTTCATCCTGTCACTACGAGTGAATCCTGTGAAACGTGACTCATCTGCTGTTCATCCTGTCACTGCGAGTGAAACCTGTGGAGCGTGACTCTTTCTTCTCTGTCTCCGCTTTGTGAATAAAGCCTTGAGTTTACCCGCACCTGAATCCAGCCTGCTTTCTCCTGACACTAAACTCACAACTCCAGAGGTTTACGGAAGAGAAGGGGGAGAAAGGATGGTGAACTTGCATGTAAGTAAAGGCAGGCACATGAAAAAAAAAACAGTTGGAAACAGGACACACCTTCTCTTTTTTAATTGATGATGGCAGTGCCTCACTTTCTCCATTTTTCGAAAATGGAAAGCGTGCATCTAAAAGTTCCTTCCCAGTGTGTCTGGTATGCACGTGCGTGCGCTGTCATGACAACAACGAAAAAGTTGACAACAACCTAGTCAGCAGTTCAACTGAGGGGTGGGTGTGGCAACAGTAGCGTGCTGAACTGTCCAAGTACTCCGCGCTGCAGACTGTAGCGCGGCGACGTCACGTATGTACGTCACATATGTACGTGACGTGTGTTTACCGCGCATGCGCAGTAACGTATATGTTTTTACCGTAAATACGATTGTGCACAGTATGCGCCGTACTGACTGTCATTAATGCGCATATCCAGGTTCATTCACTTCCGGATGTTCGTAAGGTATGCTAGATATGAGATATTAATTTTGTTTTCTTAAAAATTTGCATTTAAATTGCTTTTAATTGTAAGAATGCTTTGGTCATAACCATAGAGAGTGTCATTGCAAATGTGTGCGATTTCAAACACTTATGACATGTTTTATGATATAGTATTCGAATGCTGGTCTTTCAAAGTCTTATTTCGCCTAAAATGAACCATTAAAGATGTCTTAAAATAGAGCAGAAAAACTTTATTAATGTTAGTAATGCCATTCCCTTATGAAACAAAAATATATTGCAGTATATTGGAAAATATCATGTAATATATTAGGCATATATTCTTATATATGGGATTTAATATTTATTTTTTCCAATATATTGCAATATATTGAAAGCGGCAATCATTTGTATATTTTGCAATATATTATATGATATATGTATCATCAATATATTATTCAATATATTCAAATATATAATATATTAGAAAATAAAAATGGAAAATAATATATTACAATATATCACAATATATTTTAAGAAATATATTGGTAAATATATTTTCCTTTCGTAAGTTGCAAAAAATAAATCATATTTGAAATCTTTTTCATTAACATTATCAAAGATTTATAGATACTGTAACACATGTATTGTTCATTGTTAGTTCATGTTAATTAATACATTAACTAGTGTTTACCAATGACACCTTATTGTAAAGTGTTACCTCTTAAACTGACCTTCATATGTCTTAATATGACTCTTTGGGGACATTGTCAGTGAGAAGAAATTCAGAGAAGAGAGCCCACTTCATGTGGCTAGAGTCCTGTAATTATCTGTTTTTCTTTCTCTGACAGACTGTATAGCCCTCAACTGTAAAATTTTCAAATTGAAAAAAACTTCAAACTTTCAGGCCATGCTTTCTCAAGCCAAGCCAACCTAAATTTTGACTTGAGAAAATGTATTAATGTAGTTGATGTTAATGCTGGTTATAATTTAATCTCTTAGGTAGTTTACAGACAAAGCAAATAACACTTTTTCTAACACCATGCTATAATATATTTAAAAATACATTTAAAATATTTTCCTTGTATGGCTCTTCTGCCTTTCTTCAAAATGATTTAATTTTGCTTTAGTATTGTTTGTTCTTTTATGCAAATTAGGTGTCGTGAACTGGAGTGCATTGTCTGAACAATACAACCTGAGTTCCCGGGCGTCATGTTCTCTGACCCAGTGCCTCCGGTGCAGTGAGATATTTAAAGACTGTCCACCTGGCTGTGTGAGGAGTAGCAGGAGGAGAGTCCTGTGTGGGTTTTATCCATTCAAAGAATTTGAGGGCTACTGAGGGCTACTGCTTGGCTTATTGTTTAATCAGTGATGGAGGAGAATTTCAGATTTTTTTTTCTTGTGTCATGTCTATAGTCTTATTCTATATTTGTATATACAATTATATTTTCTGTTTTGTTCTTTGAAATAAATAAAAAAAGATCACTGTCATCAGTTTTTTGGAGGCACCTTGCATAAAATGGGATGCAGACACTGAAAATATACTGTATGTAGTCAACTGAACTTAACTTGAACTTACTTTACTGGCTTAAATGTTTCACATGCAGAATTGCCAAAGCAAAAGAAAAATGTCCAAATTTATAGTTAAAAAATAGATAAACAAGAACCATAGCAAAAGAAAGATTAAAATAAGAAAGGCAGTGGTTTACACTTAGAGCAAATGGCTATAGATTCTATTTATACTATGTTAAAATAGCAGGATTTTCTGCTATTTATATTACTTATTGCAAATAGTGGCAATTATTTGCACCTCAGTATTGTAGTACATTATAAAACAGTATGCAATAATGAGTGTAAATTATAATTTTAATTCAAATTATTAAATGGATGCCAGCATATTAGGACAATGAAGCCCTCCCTCAAAACTGTTTGATTATTTCCTTCGTTTTTATTTAAAATAAATATTTTTCTGATGTGATTTGAAATTTGAAAAGGTAGGGGAAAAAAAAGGCAGATTGGGACCGGATCGATTGCATCAAATTGTGAACAAGACACGTTTTACCATCTGCTCAATAAGAGCCGACGACTGTACTTTATCTGTTTTTATTTTGACTAGCTCAATAAGAAATATAAGGTGCCATTAAAGTGTAATATTACAATATACACAGTGAAGTAAAGTGCAACAGAATGTTAATATATTGTAAGATACTACACAGATATTACAGAATAAACTTTAATTCCGTATAATTTTACCTTAGATGAAACATGGTTAAACATGGTTGTTTTTCCCGTCTTTTTTACACCTTAATGTTCTTTAATACTTTAACATTTTATTAGTTTTCTTTTAAGTATGCGCATCGTTTTAATGCACGCACGGCCCGAAAACAACTAACGTCATCACGCAATGCAAATTACAAGCGTATGCGCGGTAAACACATACGTGACGTCACCGCGCTACAGTCTGCAGCGAAGGGTGTCTCGAACTGTCAAGTAATGTTTGTTTGGCTGCCTGGGGCTTGAGGATATAGAGCGACCAGCTTTTTTTGAGCAAGCATTGATTATGCGTGACACAGTCTCAGTTTGTGGGATGCATGAATTGGGCTTCAAACACTGTGCGCGCACGCGCTACGCGGGACGGGTGGTCACCCTACTCACCTCACACAGCGAACCACTCACTTTCCTCAACTCAGTTTCTTTTTCGGGGGGCGGGGGGTTGGTCCTGTAGCTAATTTCACATAATGATTACAAATTACAAGATCATGATTTTTAAAAAGGTTTTATTGAAAAAATTGCCTTATTAAATGAACTGTTATTTATAAGCTTTTTTTCCTTCTGGGTCCTGAAATTGATGAATTTTGGTAAATATTTAGCTAAATGTGTTTTTTTGTGTGTGCTGGTAGTAGGTTAGTGCTGGCAACCTTGTCTGGTTTAGGCCTGTCATGGAAAAATAATGATGACAATAAAACTGCCAGTAGGTGACAGCAAAACCATGGTTTAAGTATTTATTGAATCGTTCAAATCAAACTTTTCATTCAAAACGGCTGATTCTATTAGAAAGGAAACAAGAGAGTCCATTTGAATGGACTGTTGAATCACTGGCTCACTTGATTCGTTGAAAATCTGATGAATTCAAGGAACAAAACTTGAATTTTACTTGGAAACTTGGATGTTTAAGGGCCGTTCACATGTCGCGCCTAAAAATGCATGGAAAACGCGTCGCTTTCTCCTTTCCAAAGCACTCGGGCAGTTGCGCTCCTAAGGCGTCTGCTGTTGTTAAGCAACCATGACCTGCTCTCTCCATGAAGACACGGAAATTTCAGCAAAGGATAAATGAATTTGCAGCACTAAAAATCGCTTGCAGTAGCTCTGCTACTAAATTTATTTCAAAATTCCTTCATCTTGGCTGAGCTTTCAACGTTGTTACGGGAAAGGATGAAGCTGATTGGTTGGTTCTTGTCACATGACCTGCGGTGTGCTCGCGGCTCTATGAAAAGTTGAGATGTTTTTAACTCGATGCGGCGTGGACGCACCTGGAAAAAACGAGCGCGTCACACTATGAAAGGCCAAGAGGGTCAAATACACGTGAATTTTAATGCGTCACAACACGTTAAATATGTGTATTTCACGCGTAAACAACACGTATTTAATGCGTTAAATACGTATTGTTTACACGTGAAAAATCAGCGCGTATTTAACGTGTTAAATACACGTGAAGTACAAAAATCAGTTTGAACGGGTCAATGTCATTGGCTGCTGAGGACTTGGGTCAAACCACTTCTGTGAGCTTAGAGGGGTGTACCATTTATAGACAGGCAACCACCATTTAACATGCTATAGATCAGCTTATTCAGCCTTATTATTTTGTCTTTTTTTGTATAGCCTATAGAAAAAATATATTTAAATTGCAGTTTTATGAAATATTTATTTTTTACCACTCATGCCTTTTTGTAAATAAACATATTAGCAGACATTCTAGCTTTAATAGTGGTTGAACTTAAAGGCTTAGTAATTAAGCAACAAATCTTTTTTATGGATGGTAACTGTAAAATTATTACTAAAAGTTGATTAGTAATTAGTTAGTTACTGCAAAATAAATATCATTAAAATAACTTAATTACTAGTTACTGCTCAACTCTGACTTTCAGTGAAAAAAAATAGTTTGAACATTCTCCTGCTGAGAAATAACTGATAAAAATGTAAGAAAATTTTGAGTGCTCAAGAGACATTTTTTTTATATCCATCTTATTTGACATTTAATATCTCAGGCCATAAATAAGGTAAGTTAAGATGTATATGTTTAAAATTATGTGGTGATAGTATAAAGTTTATAAAAGTTACAGTATTTTGTAATGAAACAGGGCTTTTTGTTTAGCTCTTGACTCGCCGAAGTATACTATTTAAATACTGTTGCTTTCTGAGGGCCATACACAAAAATACCAACTCATAACTCCACGAATATAGCAAGGAGAGTCAAAAGGTATAGTCTGATTCTACTGTGGCGATCCAAGGGGCTGTAATATTTTATTTTGTCCAGCAGGTGTCTCGGGGTAACACTTTTTGTGTCTTTAGGTTAAGTGCTGTGATGCAGGTGTGGAAAATTCATTGTGATTAACCATGCTGCTTATAAGATGCTGGCTTTCTTACCCTCGGGAGGGAAGGAGATTGGGGCTTGGTCTCTGCTGGTCTTGCTGTTTGGTGGTCAGGCTGGACTTTCTCACGCTCTCCAGTCCAAGGCTTGATGTTGTGTTTTCGTATCTTTATATTTTTTATGTTTTACCTTAATGTAGTTATGTTTGTTTTCTGATTAAAATACATATTTGTGCAAATTTGATTATGTTGTATGGACTCTCCATTCATGTTGCTACTCCTTGAGCCAAGTGGTTGTAACACTACGTTCTGTCAAATGTTTAATAGAGCTCTCCAACTGATTCATGGGTTGATATGAAAGATCATAATGTATTGTTTTGATTTTGGACTCATTTCAATCTTGAGAATCTGCTGTAAATAATGATATACCATTTTTCACAATCAGAGCATGTTTCATGAAGTTATAAAGGTAATACCATGAGAATATTGCAGAATGTGCGCATTTGGAGGTTTTTTTTTTTTGTTTGTTATAATTCGATGATGGATATCTTCAAATCTAAATGACAGATTATTGTATAATTGGGCTCATTTTAATCGAAAGAATTTTCAATTTTCCATGAGCTATGCATGTTTCATGAAGTTATGAATGGAAAATAACCTATGCTTTTTTCTCAATTGAATGGTTTCATGTGTGTGATAATATCGTAAGTAATATATTTAGATCAAGTGAACAAATTACAATTCATCCAATTTAAAATTCATCCTTTAAAACCCATTTTAAAATCAGACATTGCATTACCATGTAAATGGTACATCAATATCATGTTACAAAATGTTTTCATTCATGAATTATAAAAATTTAAGTTTGGATTGTGCACTACAAAGTCTATGTTCAAAAATGTTAGTGCCAGTTAAGGGGCTAAATGATGGTGCATAATTTTACACTGAAATCTTGTTTTATGAAGTTACAAGTAAAACGGTGACATCAATAGGCTATAGGCCTATTATTATTATTATATGGGTCTGGGGTTGACTTCTTGTACAAAACTCGCTCCAGTTTATTCAAAGCCTCAAACAATTTCTCAATGATGCTAACTTAAGTCTTATAATATCACCAAAACATTTGAAACAGATAAACTTTAACTTACCTTATTTGTGTCCTGAGATATTGAATATCAAATAAGATGGATATAAATAATTTCTCTTGAGCACTAAATTTTTTCTTACATTTTTATCAGTTATTTCTCAGCAGGAGAATGTCCAAATATATATATATATATATATATATATATATATATATATTTTTTTTTTTTTTTTTTTTACTGAAAGTCAGAGTTGAGCATTAAGTAGTAATTTAGTTATTTTAATAATATTACTTTTGCAGTAACTAGTAGTGTAACTAATTACTAATTATATTTCAGTAATAATTTTACAGTTACCATCCATAAAACAGATTTGTTGCTTTACTTCTAACCCTTTAAGAGTGACCACTATTAAAGCTAGAATGTCCACTAATGTGTTTCTTTACAAAAAGGCATGAGTGGTAAAAAATAAGTTTTTCATAAAACTGAAACTTTAATATATTATTTCTATAGGCTATACAAAAAAAGAAAAGAAAAAAGGACAAAATAATAAGGCTGAATAAGCTAATCTATAGCATGTTAAATGGTGGTTGCCTGTCTATGAATGGTACACCCCTCTAAGCTCACAGAAGTGGTTTGACCCAAGTCCTCAGCAGCCAATGACATTGACCCGTTCAAACTGATGTTTAACTTGTACTTCACGTGTATTTCACGTGTATTTAACGCGTATTTAACACGTGAAATACACGTTAAATACTCGCAGATTTTTCACGCGTATTTAACGTGTTGTTGACGCGTTAAAATTCACGTGTATTTGTCCCTCTTGGCCTTCCATACCATATCACACCGTCGCTTCCATTATGAGCGCGCATACCGCGCGCACATTGGAAATAACAAGCTTGAGCGCGCAAAAGATGCAATAAGTGAACGGCCCCTTACTATGCACTGTTGTAGCTACAAAATTAATAGCACATTTGTGCTCGCGCACATGTGCTGATACTCAAGAATTGCTTAATGTTCAATGAATATAAAAACGTAAAACATTTTTTTTCATGGCTTAAATTATAAGGACATTCTAACTGTATTTATTAATTCTAACAGGCTTCATTGCGCAGTGAATGCTTTTGGACTCTTAGGACGTGTTTTTGTTGGGTTTTTGCTAAGTCGGTGACTCAAAATGTCTGCTCTATCCTCTCTCAATCCGTCACAAACAGAGGACAAAGGAAGCAATAAAAAACAACAAAAGAGCAATGATATACAAGTGCTATAACAAGTCTCAGTTAGCTTACACGTAACAAAGGCTTTTAAATAATATAATAAAGAAAAAAGAAAACAGATAGAATAGAAAAAGAATAGAGCAAGCTAATAGAGGTCTTTTTTTGCCTTTGTTAATTGTATAATAAAAGAAAACCGATAGAATACAAAAGATTAGAAAGCTTAATATTAGGGAGAGCGGGGTAAGTTGTCACATGGGTAAGTTGTCACACTGTCCATAACTCCAAAACTTGAGGCTTTATCTCAGATATCAAATAGCCACTTAGTGTGACTTCTTCTTCTATAGTCAATTTCCTGTTCAAATGTGGTCAAGATCGCTCTAATCTGAGTTTAGCTCAATTTTCTTATTTTTTGGCTTAAAGAGTAAAAAAATGCACTCTAAATTTTATGCAATACAACTTTGTTTGGTATGAATGTTAAAAATTATTATTTTGCACAAAATAGAGGAGACAATAACGTGTCTTTTGATACTTTAGCTGATGTGCTATATTGAGCTAACCTTGAGATTTAGCCAACTTTAGCACACAAGTCAGTTTGGGGCAAGTTGTCTCAATGACTTTGGGCAAGTCGTCACATATGATACTTGCCCCAGTACAAAAAAACACATAGAACATGCTAAAAAAACATTGAGATTTATTTCTGGAAACTGGCTTTGCACTATCCTATGTCACAGATCAACCCATTCAGAACCCTACCCTGCCAGGCCCCAGCAGCAAGTCTGTTCTGTCTAGCATGCCCAGTTATGCTTCTGCTATCATCAGCTCACCCTTACCCAGCAATGCTATTGCTGACAGCGGGCTACCGACTCCAGAGCAATTCTTAGAAATAGAAAAGCAACTAGAAATAGAAAAGAATAAGGCTGAATCTAGCTAAAAGTGGTTTCAAAATTGTTGTATGTGAGTCAAAATCTGGACCTACTAAAAACAAGGCAGTTAAAAGAAGAAAAATAATAGAAGAGTCATCATCAGATGATGAAGAGTGCTTCTACCTCGACTTTGTGGAGCCATTTTCAAACATTCGTCCAAAAGAGTCCTGGGTAAAATGTGTAAAAATCAACAAATGGGCCCATGATGCTTGCACTTCAGTCCAGGCAATTTAGGTGTACCAAGATTTGTGACTCTGAAGATGAGTCAGAGGTTAAACATGTTAAGTTAAGCGAGTTATCTGCAGTATTTCATTCAGTTATCATGGATCTATGTGCAAGCCAGAGAACGTTTGAGTTTAAAATTCAAAGTAAAGTGGTCTTGCCACTTAAATGTGTTTTGATTGAAATGTGTATTGTTTGGATTGAAATAATATTTTTTTCCAAATTCTCTAGGCATTATTTTTTTTACATTTCCAGTTCTGGTTGAATGTTAAAGTTAAAATCCAAAATTAGAATTAAATAGTTGTGTTCTTATTTTTAGATAGTCTAGTGTGACAACTTACCTGCCGATGGGGCAAGTTGTCACAAACGCACATTCTATTCAACAGTCTACAACTCCTTAATGATATAAGATATGAAAATTTAATGAAAACAACATTTGTGCCCAAGACTTCATTCTTTCATTTGGTATGACATTTATATCATTGTGATGTACGGTGCTCATTAAATGTTAGACAGTTTGAAAAGTATGACAACTGACCCCGCTCTCCCCCCTATTCTTTTTTTTTAAGAATAGTGAGTGTTAAAGTTAGAGGGTCAAATAAATTTGGAAGAGATGTGTTTTAAGCTGATTCTTGAAGACGGATAAGGATTGAGTACAGACAATCCAGTAAAGATTTACCCAAACGAAAGTCTGAGACTACAGAATATCCTCAATGCAGAAAGCACTCTCTTTCACTCACACACACATACACACACACACACACACACACACACACACACACACACACACACACACACACACACACACACACACACACACACACACACACACACAGTATCAATTTTAGTGATGTGGTGGAGAACAAATAGTTTATCATATGTTTTAAACATTATATATTTATTAGCCTACTTATTTATGTTATATATATACTTATATGTTATATATATACTTATATGTTATATATATATATATATATATATATATATATATATATATATATATATATATATATACTAATTATATAATATATGAAAATACGGATGTTTAGATTATAATTCAGGTTTATTTTTTATTATTTTTACAAAAAAAAAAGATTTTAAAATGTCTCAATACATATAGCCTATAGTGATTGCAGAAAAAAGCCATGCATTCATAAATTTGTAATAGGCAATTATTTATAATTTTACTGAAATATTTTAATGAAAGTAAAAAATACACTGTACACCTTTCTGAATATTTAAATATAATATCTAAATATTCTTTTGGATGCACTATAGATGAATTGTTGCACAACACCATTAAAAAGAGTGTTGCACTTCTGAAGAAGGAAAATTCACAAACAAAATTATGTTTGCAGAGATTAAATTTTTTTTTACCACTTTGCAAGCCTGCAAAGCTCTGTTTTCAGAGTTTCAAAACTTTTTTTCACACATTCGCACACAAGTTTTCAGATCACCATTTACAAGGTTTCAAACCTGGAAAACAATCTAATACAGTGGGAGAACACTGACAAATTTGAAACTCTGAAAAATTATTTGCGCAACATCGTAAAAAAATGTTGCAGTTCTGAAGAAAGAAATCTCAAAAACAACATAATGTTTGCAGAGATATTTTTATTTTTTTACATTTTGCAAGCTTGCAAATCTTATTTTTCGATCTTTTTTTTTGTACGATTTTGATTTTTCGAACACTTAGTTTCAACCTTTCAGAACTGTATTTTCAGTTTTGAATCATGGCAGGATTTAAATCCCATATTAAAGTGGCTAACAACAATAAATATTCTTAGTGGGAATAAAACTGCCTCTGTTTTTTGATCTGTGCATAGCTGTAGTTGAATAGTTAGACCTAATATGCTACTGTACTTTAATGTTGGTCATTATGGTGGTCCTTGGAAAGCCAATTATTTTCTGAGGTTGTACTTGTAATCACTCAAATGAAGTTAGCTGAACTTTGTCTTACTTGGCAAAATCACGGCGACCGTGTCCTCAGATGGTCTGGGAGAGAATTCAACAATCTAGGAGCGGCTGAGCAGAAAGCCCAATCTCCTATAGTATGGAGCTTGGTCCTAGGGGGACCAAGTTTAGGACATATGCTGAAACAGAATGGAGGGTCGTGTAGAGAATTGTGGAGTGAGGAGTTCCTTGAGATGCGGGGTGGGGTGTGTGGATATCCTGGATGGTGAGGAGGGAAACCTTCTTTTTTTGGTGGGTGCATGGATATCCTGGATGGTGAGGAGGGAAACCAAACCTTGTACTCAATCCTGAATGAGACAGTGAGCCATTTAATTAATTTAAGGATGGGAGTGTGCAACGAGTTGGGCAGGGTCAAGAGCTGTGGGAGAGGAGCGAGGCCGGTGGAGTAATTGATAATGAGAAACACGTGCACCACTCACCGATCTTTAGTCCCACGGAGGAGCTCCAGAGTTATGTTTAAATGTTCACCGTTTCATGCCTCCTTCTTCCTGACCTACAAATTTTGTTACAGAGCATTATGATCATATTTGTGCACCCTCATCAGGTCTGAATGTACTGCAGCTTCTGGAAGCTTTTGCCAGGGATCCCGATGAGGAGCACATTGCAATAGTCCAGCTTGGAGGAAACAAAGGTGTGGACAAGCTTTTCTGCATCTGCAAGTGTAAGCATGGGGCAAATTTTTTGGCGCTGTTCCTCAGGTGGAAGAAAGAGGTCTTACACAGATTTTTTGATGTAGTCCTCAAAGGTCAGATGAGAGTCCATTTTAAGACCCAGGTTGGTGATATTGAAAGTGAAATATCCTGGCCAGAGAAGGTAATGCTGTTAATTACAGATTATCAGACTTGGTTTGGAGTGCCAATTAGGATGGCTTCACTCTTGGAGCTGTTTAGCTGCAATAAGTTTTGCTTCATCCATGCCTTCTCCAGGCAGGTGGTAAAAGTGGAAGATGGGAAGACAGCAGATGGGGTTGAGTTGGTCCTGACGTAGATTTGAGTGTCATCAGCATAGCAATGAAAAGAAATTCCATGCTGGCTGATGACATGACCGAGGGAAAACATGCAAAGGACAAACAGAATGGGGTTGAGCACTGAGCCTTGAGGGACACAACAGGTAACATTATGTGTCAAGGACTTAACCAACCATGGCTACATGCTCAGTTCTCCCAGTGGGGTAAGATGTTTATTCCTCCAGTGCTCACTCGCCATTGAGACTCAACTGCAATTATATCCCAATGAACAATCTAAAATTGTCTTTATCATTTCATCCCTCACAGGTCCCGCTCTACAATGGGCTGAGACCATATGGACACAAGCCGGTCCGGCCACCCGATCCCTAGACAATTTCATCGCTCACTTCCGGGAGGTATTTGGCACCACCGACGGCGATTCATCAGTGGGTGATAAACTATATAATTTGAAACAAGGGAAGATGAATATACACCAGTATTCCCTGCAGTTCACTGTGGCTCAGGAAACCACCACATCCTGGCTTGCTCCCTTCGCCCACCATGGCCAGCGGTGAGTTATATCTCACCGCTGTATCAACCATCACCTATTAAGATGAATCCACTCACCACCATTGTACAACTTACTGCTGACAACTTCACTCTTCAAGTTACCGCCCTCCTCGACTCCAGGTCAGCCGGGAAATTTATTTCAGGGAGCCTCTGCCACCAGCTCAAGCTACCAGCCAACACAACCAAAATCACCTACCAAGTAATCACTATCACCGGAAAACCCCTTAAACACCATCATATCCGATAGAATGTGGGCCCACTCCAAATGTCTATTGGCTTGTTACATGAAGAATCCATTACCTTCCTAGTGTTAGAAGAATCAACGGAAGACATCATTCTTGGTCGTCCGTGGCTGGTACAACGTAACCCAGTTTTCTCCTGGTCAACAGGCGAAATCCCCTGGTGGTGTGACCAGTGTTTCCCATCCTGCTTCCCTCACAGACCCTCACAGCCGTTAAAGACCTCCGAAGTCTTACCCATCAATACCACCTCCGATGAAAGCCCTGTTGATAAACGCTCCATTGAAATCCCCCCCCTGCTACTAAGAGTTCCGAGACATCTTCTGCCCGCACAAAGCCTCACAACTTCCTCCTCACCGCCCTTGGGATTGTACCATCGACCTGATTCCGGGTGCGCCAGTGCCTCGCGGGAAGATCTACCCGCTCTCCCTTCTGGAACAGAAGGCCATGGAGGAGTACATTGAAGAGGCTCTAAAACAAGGTTACATAGTTCCATCCACATCCCCTGCCGCTTCCAGTTTCTTCTTCGTTTCCAAGAAGGGCGGAGGCCTACCACCCTGCATCGACTACCGAGCATTAAACTAAGTTACAGTCAAACCACTTTGTTATAGTTTACATAGACGACATCCTCATCTACTCCCGGAGCCTGACCGAACATCGCCAACATGTAAGGACAGTTCTCACCCAGTTACGAAAATTTTAATTATTCCTCAAGGCAGAAAAATGCACCTTCCATCAACCATCCGTTCAATTCCTGGGTTACTTTATCAATAGTTCAGGCATTCACATGGACAAGGGGTAGATTCAAGCTGTCACCTCCTGGCCACTCTCATCAACCATAAAATAACTCCAACATTTCTTAGGTTTTGCTAATTTCTATCGCGGTTTATTAAGAATTATAGCTCCATTACCAGTCCCATCACAGACCTTCTTGGCAACAAACCCAAATCTCTGTTCTGGACTCCAGCTGCCACTGAAGCCTTCACAACCCTCAAACAAGCCTTCACCAGAGCCACCAACCTTGTTCATCATGACCCAGACCTCCCTTTCGAGGTGGAAGTGGATGCCTCGACCACTGGAGTTGGAGAGGTATTGTCGCAGCGGCAGGGGACCCCTCCAAGACTCCATCCATGTGCCTTCTTCTCCCAGAAACTCAGCCCGGTTAAGAGAAACTACGATATCAAAAACTGGGAGCTATTAGCCATCAAATTGGCTCTGAAGGAATGGCGACATTGGCTTGAGGGAGCAGCACATCCTTTCACGGTATTCACTGACCACAAAAATTTACAATATCTCCGAGAAGCTAAATGTCTGAATCCTCGCCAGGCTCGATGGGCCCTATTTTTCACCCCATTCCACTTCACTATATCCTATCGACCAGGTCCTTGCAACACTAAAGCTGATGCCCTCTCCCACATTCACACATCGGACGAAAATACTGACGAGCCCGAAATGATAATCCCGACACAACTCATAACCAGTTCGAGTCAATGGACCTCTCCACCAGTCGCCTCCGAAGTCCCTCCTCCAGCTCCGCCGGGCTGTCCCCCGTACTCAGATATGTTCCTCGGACAAAACGCACCACACTAATACATACTATTTACACCTCACTAGGCACTGGCCACCCAGGGGCCAATGCGACTCTCTCGCTGCTAAAAGACCGATTCTGGTGGCCCAACATGGCAGAAGATGTGAGAAGATATGTCCGAGGTTGAACCGATTGCGCCATCTTCAAAAGTCCCCGACATCTTCCAGCTGGTAAACTCCACCCATTACCCATTTCAAACTGTCCCTGGTCACACCTAGGAGGGGACTTTATCATGGATCTACCCCCCTCTGATGGTAATATCTGTATTCTGGTCATCATTGATAGGTTCTCTAAATTCTGTCAGCATATTCCCTTACAGGGTCTACCCACAGCCCTCGAAACTGCAGAGCTCCTCTTCAATTGGGTCTTCTGTCAATTCGGACTCCCTGAACACATTGTTTCGGACCGTGGACCACAATTCATATCCCGGGTATGGAAATCGTCCTTCTCACTCCTAGGTGGGACTGTAAGCCTCTCCTCAGGTTACCATCCACAATCCAATGGCCAAACAGAAAGGAAGATACAGGAAGTAGGTCGTTTCCTCCGGACCTTCTGCCATGGCCACCAGGACTCCTGGAACCAATTCCTGGGCTGGGCCGAGTACACCCAGAATTCCCTCCGCCAACCATCCACGGTTCTTACACCATTTCAGTGCGTACTTGGTTACCAGCCCCCACTCTTCCCTTGGTCTGGAGACCCCTCTGACGTTCCTGCCGTCGACTACTGGTTCCGGGAGAGCGAGAGAGTCTGGGCCAAGGCACACCATCACCTCCAGCGGGCAGTGCGCAGACAGAAGATGGCAGCTGACCTGCGTCGCGCACCTACTCCCACCTACCAACCGGGACAGAAGGTCTGGCTGTCCACTCACGACATCCGACTGCACCTGCCCTGCAAGAAACTGAGTCCCAGATTCGCCGACCCCTTCACTAGAACAAGTCAACCCAGTCACCTACAAACTCCAACTACCCTCCTCAATATAAAATTCATCCCACATTCCATGTATCACTTCTAAAACTTTTTCACCCTCCTGTCTCCACAGAGCCTGGCCGGACAGAGGAACCCCCTCTCCCATTACTGTTAGAGGAAGGAGCCGTCTACAAAGTAAGGGAGATCTTAGAATCCCGGCAACATGGTGGGAGATTAGAGTACCTAGTCGACTGGGAAGGTTACAGCCCAGAAGAACATTCATGGGTCCCTTGAGATGACATCCTAGACCCTATGCTCCTAGAGGAATTCCATACCTCACACCCAGATTGCCCTGCTCCCAGAGGCCGAGGAAGACGGGGTCATCGGGGTAGTCGGCCCTCAGGAGCGGGCTCTGGAGGAGGGGGTACTGTCACAAGTCGGTCAGACTTATCACAACGCACTCCCTCACCTGAATATTAATCACCAGCACCTGTTCACCATCCAATTACCAATCTTCCCCAGCACTATAAAGGTACACACCTCGGATTCTCAGTGGTCCGATCTTGTGACTACTCAGCGGAACATTTCCTTGCTAGTTACTTGAGTTGACTCCTACTCAGAGGTGGGTAGTAACGAGTTACATTTACTTCGTTACATTTACTTGAGTAATTTTTTGGGGTAACTAATACTTTTCGGAGTATATTTAAAGATGGGTACTTTATACTCTCACTTGAGTAAATTTTTGGGGAAAAATCTGTACTTTTACTTCGTTACTGTGGGCGACGCTCCTCTCGTTACTTTATCTTAATGCAATAAATGTTATAAATGCTTCAGTTTATTCCAAACGCGCCGTCTACTTTTCCCTGGGCAATGAGCGATGCCCATTCGCGAATGATTCATTCTTTTGAGTCAATTCTGTTCAAAGGCTTGATCAAACCAATTGGCAAACGAGTGAATTGGTTCATGAATCAGTTTGAATGAGTCGTTCAGTTCCCTGCCGCACGTGCTGAGTGTCTTAAGTGGTTCACTCGGAGTTGTAACGTTAAGAACAGAAAGAGCGTTGAAAACGTGGCTGGAACTGCACTGAATTGAAAGCAAATCTGCAAAGGCTATTATTTGCTAGCGATGGAGATCCTTATTAGATGAACACCACGTGTGCTGTCTACTGTTTAACAGGTAATAACTTGGGCTACATTCGATTACAGTACACGCTAAAATGCCGGTGCTTCCTTCACTCGCTCACTGACTGAATACCTCTTTCTGGCGAATTCTCTCGTCAGAAACAACAAAGTGCAGATGTGTGTACGAATCTTTAATTAAGATATTGATTTCACAGTGTTAACAGTTCCAGTGATTTTAATGGGAGTTTCTGAGAGTGATTGAAATCTAGACTGTCAGTGAAAATGATCTTTAATAATGTAAATGTTATTTGCTCTCTTTCTGAACAATGAAAGATTAGTTGCAATATTTATATCACATTAACTTTCAATGTTAAATTCACATTTAATATAAAGTCAGTTGTATTAAAAATATGTTATGGCATGACACCTATATCTGTTACTTAAGTAAACAGACAAGGTTTTATAATAAATTACATAAATTTGAGTAAAGGCTGATGAAATATCAGAGGTGGAAAGTAACGAATTACATTTACTCGCGTTACTGTAATTGAGTAGCTTTTTTGTGTACTAATACTTTTTAAAGTAATTTTTTAAATCTGTAATTTTACTTTTACTTAAGTATATTTTGTTTGAAGTATTGTACTTCGCTACATTTTAAAACACATTAATTACTGAGTAAAAAAAATAAAAATAAAAAAAATAAATCGCTCCCTGAAAACTACGGCATAATGGGCAGGAGGGCAAACTGGCGCTAAAATCACAAGAAAGATGCAGACGGACAAAACAGGCGTTAGTGGTGCAGACGCCGCTGAAAACGAAACCCCGTCATATTCTGAAGTTTAACTCAAAGGAAATGAAGTGAACCCCTGGTCATATGTATGCTCTATTATGCAGTGTAAGCTGTACTTGCCTAGGAAGACCAAACTAGCAGCTTATAAAATCTCGACAAGACATCAACCCCTCGCAAGAATGTAGAGGTAAGCTAAATAATTGCATCGTTGCATTGGTGGTTAAAATGAAGCTTTGACATTTTTTTAAAAAAAATGTTTTGCACAAATTAGCTAAAAAGACCGTGGTGAGGAGTGTGCTATTTTTGTTTTAATGATGTGCGCGCGCATTTATAGTGCGTTCTTTCACTGTGTGATTCAGTCTCCTAAAATGCATTTAGAATGATCACAAAATTGAAGATATAGGGGCAGAAAATTCACATATTTATATAATTTCATATATTAAATCAAAATCACACAAAGAATGCCATCGTTTCCTCCAAAAATCATCATGAATATATACATACATATATATAACAGTTCAGTAAACAAGTTAATTAAGAGACTTGCGTTTTAGACACCATATTGCCTTTTTTAGCTCTATTTCTACAACAGAAAATAATTCCAAACACAGCCACCAAAGCACAGTTTTGCGTCTCTGAGCAACGTGACAGTGTTTCGTTCCTGAATGAATCAACCGTTTAAATGATTCGGTTCAATCGCAATGACTCACTTATTAACAGTGACTTGCTGACACATACTGGCCATTTTAATTTCACATTTAAAGTATCTTTTGATTTTTTTAAATAATTAATTTCTTATTTCAAATGAGTATTCAACATTTTATGTCTTGTATATCAATACATTATTCATGCATTTGTAACTGCAGGTTAAATGCATTCTTGTCCTGCACTAAACAGTGTAATACATCTAAATGCCACTTCCAATGAATCTTCTGCATTTCCTCTGCATTAAAAGATGAGTTTGTTGATACTGATTTGCCTGGTAACAGCCCAAATGTTTTATTATTCTAAATAACTGATTCCTTTAATTAAAAACAACTAGTTTGAGATTAATAGACCTATCCCAGGGGTGTCAAACTCAGTTCCTGGAGGGTCGTAGCCCTGCAGAGTTTAGTTCTAACCCTGCTCCAGCACACATATCATGTAGTTTTCAAATAAACCTAAATGATTAGATTAGCTGGATCAGGTGTGTTTAATTAGGGTTATATCTAAACTGTGCAGGACTGTGGCCCTCCAGGAACTGAGTTTGACACCCCTTGGCCTGTCCCCTTTTTGACTCCCTCCCACTGTTAAAATGTAACTAAGTAATTTTTACTCTGAGTAAATTTTAAATGAGCTACTTTTTACTTTTACTTGAGTTGATTTTTAGACTGGTACTTTTACTTGTACTTAAGTAAAATTTCATTAATGTAATGGTACTTTTACTTGAGTAGAATATTTTTGTACTCTTTCCACCTCTGATGTTATGTTATGTTATGTTATCTTATGTTATGTTGTTATGTTATGTTATGCTATGCCATGCCATGCCATGCCATGCCATGTCATGTCATGTCATGTCATGTCATATCATGTTATGTTGTTTAGTGCTTTCAAATGATTAATCACGCATCCAAAATAAAACAGTTTGTTTACATAATATATGTGTGTGTACTGTGTATATTTATCATGTATATATAAAGACTCTGAGTAAAGTTTAAATGAGCTACTTTTTACTTTTACTTGAGTAGATTTTTAGACTGGTACTTTTACTTGTACTTAAGTAAAATTTCATTAATGTAATGGTACTTTTACTTGAGTAGAATATTTTTGTACTCCTTCCACCTCTGTGAAATATATACATTTATACACGCACACATACATTACATACATTTTATCTATATATCTAAATAAAAATAGGCTCAGTATATATGACCCAAAGTAACTAGTAACTAACTACTTGAGTAGATTTTTATCCAATACTCTTTTACTCTTACTCAAGTAACTATTCAAGACTAGTACTTTTACTTTTACTTGAGTAAATATTTCTATAAGTACTTTTACTTTTACTTGAGTACAGTTTTTGGGTACTCTACCCACCTCTGCTCCTACTAATACTTACCTATTGTGTTTACCTTCTCTCTCAGCGATCTGCCTTCTCCATCCGTGGTCCCAGTTACTCTCCAGTGTTACCTCTATCAGTATCTCCTCTACTCACCATCGCCGAGGTGTGTGCTCATCATCCTCCACTCTGGTCTCCTTCCCCAACTACTCTGGTCATCCCATCCGGCAAGTGCATACCCATTGGCAAGGATCCTCCTTCAACCTCCATTTACTACTCACCCAATGTTATATTCTGCCTCCATCAATAAATACCAGTTTACATTAATCCTCTGTCGCAGTCCGTTTGTTACACTTACAGTGCTACTTCATTTGTATTTGATTTTGAATGAGCAGAAATCTGTAAGGAATAAATTGATCTGTAGATAAAATAACTGACGAAAATGTACTGTTATTTTCCTCAGAAACAAACTTTGCACAGCAGAAAGCAGCAATTACACCTTATTATGCTGACAACCATGTTATTAGTTTGGCATGCGGTAGGAAAAAAAGTTTGCACACAATAGCCTAAGCGACTTTGAAACTCTACTGTTATTTGATTTATTTTTTTTATTTCAATATAGGCCATGTTATGAACATTACATTTCAAACATACTGAAATACTTTAGCCATGGAGCAAAGGCGGAGTGGTGTTTCTGGTATCAGTGAGCACGGAGTGGAGCGGGAGGGGGAAATGGTGAAGCCGGAGCGGAGCTGGAGCAGAGTGATTATTAAATGCTTGGAGCGCGGAGGGGAAATAGTTGCCGCTCCACTCTGCTCATATACTCTGATTGGGAAACCTGATTATCATCGCCCCCCCGTCCTAAATCGCCGCCCTTCACCAGGCTCCTGACAGGAGTGCGTGTGTGAGAGAAGAGGGGCGCTGGATGAGTCAGGGCTAGCGGCGTGTGATGGGGACACCTGATGGAAATGGAGCCTCATCACCGCCTCTTAGCCTGAACCCTGACACCCGCGTCCTGAACGCCCCTCAACTTGCACGTATCAGTGTTTCTGAATATATTAAATGAAACGGGACAAATTTAATCTTGACAATCTATGTATCATTATAAAGATCAAAGCCTCAAGCATCGACAACAGATCACTGGTTTTCAATGGAAAGCTTATAAAGACTGTATTTGCTACATTTGTGTAAGCAGTACACATAATAACATGATTATTAGAAACGCAGTACATACCAGATCCGTCATAATAACGAGTCATAAACAAGCAATAACGTTGTAATATGGATCATAATTCCTTTGTTTACGTTTCAGTTCTTCAGCGACAGAACTGTTTGCGTCCGTTATGGAATAACTCGCGCTCAGAAACTGCGTCTTGGTAGTAAAAAAACGGCATGGTTTTGCAGCGTACAGTGTCACAATCAGAATGAGACAATCCACCAGAAAAAATAATGAATGAAAGATAGGCGGAAAAGAGTATATTTGAATTTTGGTGCTCTCTGCTGACGGCTTGTGACGCGCTCTGACACACCTGTCAGCTGATGGAGGCGGAACTTATAGCGATCGCCTTTTTCTTTGTTTGTTTTATTTTTCAACAGTTTTTATATATGTGAGAGTGTGTTTTATGTTGAATGTGAATGTATCTGCATGATTACCATCTGTACCATCTGCTATTACTGTATGATCACGGCTATCAAAGCGAACGCTTCTATATGAATAGAGAGAGTGGATTATTTACTTTATGGCGCATTTGTGTTATTACCATCTGTATAAGTGGCCATCAGCACATCAGCACTTATTTGCATCGTAATTCATTGTAAATGCTGCATTTCTAGCAATCTCAGGATTTTCTGTAATTGTTAAAGTTAAATCTTTTTTTATTTTTCTTATTATTCTTATTTTTGTCACTCAAATTATTCTTATTGTATTTAGTTCTAGTGTTCTAGTGCTCAAATAAATCACTTATATGATGTCTTAAGTTTCTGTCTAGTGTTTTATAATTGGAAAAAAACTGTGCAGTGGTATGTTTACTGACTAAATAGTTTGTAGAAGCCTTCAATACTATTGGGAAATGTATTTTTTTATATTTGGGGGGTGGGGGGTGTAGACATAGTCTCATAAAAATATTAGCAGGAGTCTCATTTTTCATGATATCTTATTTGGATTTGAAATATAAACTCATGAGACATGTGGCTTTCAACCCATTACTTTTCTAGATTGCTCCAGGACTGATTTCATGTATTTTTTATATCAAATAAAAAAAATATTTAAGTGGGGTAAAAAAAATTCAAGGCAATTCAGTGTCTATAACTTTTAATATTTTAGAGCATTATCAAATCTGGTTGATAAAAAGTAAAGCCCATAGGGTCTTCTTTTTAAAGACACCAAAATGATGTTTGTAACACACTGAAGTAGGAAACTGTTACAATTATAAGTTAGGTAGAGCACTTTCAGCTGTGAGTACCATAATGGGGAGTGCTGGATAACAGGTTAAAAGCCCAACGCGCCTCTCCTTGGGAGACTGAACTCTTCCCCATGAATGCATACTGGTGTCCTCATGGGTCCAGGAAGGGTGTGTTGAGGGACTCCCACACCACCAGAGACGTGAGCTGCTGGATCCGAAGTCCGGACGAGAACCGCACCCGTTTACACGGCCGTCGGGGCCAGGATGCCGGGACGTCCATCCCCTGCAAGCGCCGTAGCCAATGAGAAGAATGCGGCCGCTAGAAGAAGCCGCTGCCCCTCGTGCCCCGGACCAGAGAGGGAAGCGCATGCAGCCGCCGGACTCTGCCCCTTACCTGGACCCTTCCTCCATGAACACTGCCTGACCACACGAACCCCACAGCACGACGAGGACACCAGATCCCCTGTTAGTTTTGGACACTCTCCCCCTTTGGCCACTTTTATTACCTCTTTTGTTTTATTTTCTTTTAATAAAAGCCTCTCCGAGGCCTGACGACATGCCCATTTCCATCAGGTGTGCCCCATCACACGCAGCCAGCCCTGGCTCATCCAGTGCCCCTCCTCTCTCACACAACCACTCCTGTCAGGAGCCTGGTGAAGGGCGGTGATTTGGGACAGGGTGCCGATGATAATCAGGGAGGAGGCAGATGACTCGTCACATTACACAGTGCGATACGCAACACAACGTATAAAAAGACAGTACAAGTCAGGGGTCGGCAACCTATGGCACTTACTGTTGGCATGCAAAGGTATAATCACTGGCACGCGAGCAATAGGGAAAACTGCATACTGACATACAATTTGAGGTAATAACGTCTCATAGTCACACAGTCTGTTAGGAGCTATAAATACTATTAAAGTGTGAGAAATAACTTGTGCTAGTCTACAGATGCGCGCGCGAACGCTGCACATACTAGGCGATTCAGATCAAAGCCTCAGCAGTCTTAACAGCGCTCGTCAATGTCAAAATGACTGAGAGGTCCAATCAAATCAAAGTAGGCGGGGTTTATTGTTCACAGAAGCAGAGCGCAAAGCGTCAGTTTAACGTTAAAGAGAGCAAGGTAAGATGAAGCTGCAAATCATTTAATATTAGTCAACTTTTAATAATACGTTTTACGATAGAAATGTTTGACAGCTAGATACAGTGATGAAACATTTTTTCAAATATGGCCATTTTGAAAGAGAGGAGGAGAGATATTTAAATGATCTGTGTCTGTCTCTCTACAAACAATGAAATGATTTTGCCCCCTTGTTGTTGAGAAATATAATGTAGCGATTCAGTATTAATAAATATTAGCGATTAATAAAAGTCGCGTGACAAGTTTATGAGCTTCAGTGGTTAACCAGAAAAAAAAAATGGCACATCATGCCGAGAAGGTTGCCAACCCCTGGTATAAGTCATTATAATCAGTGACTATTTCCCAACTGGATGCAACAAATGTCTAATTTGTAATGGGTTTTATTGGTTTTGTCTCATTTAGTGATGTTTGGATTGCGAAAAAATCTTTCTATTTAAGTGGATCTTCTTAGTGAACCGATTTAACCAGTTCACCAAAACGAGCTGAATCGTTTGAAACGGTTCTCGTCTCCAGTTCGCACTAATCCACAAATTACTTAAATTGTTCAGTTTATAAATGTGCATTACATTCCCTCTGACATGAAATAAAATATCCTGCAAAGTTAATATAGTTTTGCATTTTTCATTAGTTTTTATTTTTATTTAGTTTTGAATTTTTTTTTTCAAATTCAGTTTAGTTTTTAAAGTGGGTTTGCTAGTTTAGTTTAGTTTTTATCTTTTGAAAATGCTTAGTTTTAGTTTAGTTTTTATTAGTTTTAGTCTTTTTTGTCATTTGGGTTATTATTCAGGGGCAAGATTAAAAAAAGTCAGAAAAAGTATTTTGTAATAATAACTCAACAAAAACATCATACAATTTAAAAAAATATTCATTCAAAAATAAAACCAGTACATAAAATGTACATATGGGCACAAATATGTAAACAGTCTCAACATTCCGCAGTAAGTGCGAAATGTGTAAGTGACGTGTGCCAGTAAAAAACCAAAAGAGCCAACAGACTAAAGAAGACATACATGAACCGCATGTATTCAACCAATTTTTGGGCCACAACAAGACATTTCTGTCAGATTGTCACACGCTTGAGGCATTCGGCCAATCACAATGCACTGGATAACTGGCCAAAAATGGATACTTTCCGAAGGTGGGGAATAGAGGAGAAACAATAATGTGCATTATGGGCATATTTTTTTTTTTTTTTACCTTAAGTCGCATAAACAGATTGCATTACACCAAATAAACTAAATATTGTTCTTTTTAGCAGCATCATATGACCCCTTTAAGCTAAGAGTAAGGGCAGGGTTGACCTCATTGCTACAGATGATGTCATCTTGGAACTAACTATGCACAGTGATTGGCTGATAGGGAAGGAGTCTCTGTCAGAGATATATTCATAGAAATACTGTAGAGCTTGATACCATGTTGCCATATTCAGATAAAGGTTTAAAAAGGGTGTTAAATGTGGTTTTAAAATATTCACTTTCAAATAAAGATTATAAAATGAGAACAATATTCTCAAAACCATCATTTTCAACATCTTCAAAAAAAACAAAAAAAAATTTGATCACTATTCACCACATACACCATCAAATGACTGTGACACATTTCATTTCATACAGTAATTGCTCTGCAGTAAATCCAGTCAAGGTTTTGCCGATGATATTTTGTTTTATGCCTGTGTTAATTATGAGTAGCTAAAACATCACATTGTCATTGTCTATGAAACAGTGCCACTCTGAGGAAAATAAAGGCAAATTGCATTTATTGAGTCAGCTATTTCATTGCGCATAAAAAATATATATACTTACACTATTACATAGTCCTACCTCCGGGCCTAGCGACCATATGCATTTACAAAAATAAAAACATCAGAAAACAGACATTCTTTTATATTTTTTTATTATGTCAGATAGAACCTTATAGAACCAAGTTAGAATTCGACTTTGTAGATAGAACCTTTTTGTTTTCTAAATAAAGAGTCCCACACTTGTCTGCACACTTGAATCCTTAAAGCAAATAATCACCAAGCTTTCGATCAAACGACCATCCTCAGGGCATACAGACAATAAATGTAGCAAAGTCAGATAGAACCTTATAATTCCAAGGCGACATCATATAAAAGCAAACTTGTGTTCCAGGACACATACATGTTTCATAAGGTTTCAAAGTCATGTCCATGATGTCCATGTCCAAAGTCACAACCATGATATGTCAGCACCATTGAAAGGAATGAAATTATTTCCTTACTAAATTAATTATTTGTGAAGCCAAACACTTGCTCTATCTACTCTTTGGTCCCTTCACCCATCCTTCCCCCCTGGGTACATGGTCCAGGTCACTAAAAGTTGACAGAGAAATGCCAAGAACTGAAGTTGCTATGCTCACATTAAACATTTACAATATCTTCAGGATTCAATATCGTAATCTTTTCATGTTTGGTGTCAATTTAAAGGTCTCTGTGCTATTGGTAAAACAGTCTCAATTTCACAGTAGTCATTTATATTATGAGAAAGATTGAAAACTTTTGAAGAATTGTGTTTAGGGGTCTGTGAGAATGTTTATCTCCAGCCTGGTGTGACCCTGATGTGATCACAGGAACCTAAAGAACCAAAAGCACTTTTATGTTTTTACAACTGATTTGTAAAGTCAGATCAGTAGTCAATTCTGTAGTCAGATCAGCCCATAGTGTGGAGTGTATCTCATATGCTCCATACTTTGTATATTTCTGAAGTCAGGTATATTTTTATTTATTCAAAAATGTAATTGTGTTGAACACATTGTGCCCATAGAGCACACTGAATAGTTGTTTGTGCTACTACCTGCGCACATTGGCTAGTTAAGTTTCTTCTCTAAAACACCTAAGTGCTTTGCTATACATTTTAGACCATGTGTCTTAAATTAGAATAACTATTACATGTGTGACCAAGGTTTTTTTGTTTGTATTTTGTAGTACTATGTAATTTGTTTGTCTCCTGCGTGGATCACGTGGTCATTCCCCATATGGCTACAGTGTCTGTGCAGGAGCAAGGTTGCCACGCGGTTACAATGTGATTCACAATTGCACTATCCTTTCTAAATTGGCTTCTAATTATTTCATTATGTAATTGACATGATACAATTTTACCTGACTAATAATAAATTGTTATATTTGATTCATCCTAAAGTCTTCTGTAATGTCAATGTCAATGTCACCTTTATTTATATAGCGCTTTAAACAAAATACATTGCGTCAAAGCAACTGAACAACATTCATTAGGAAAACAGTGTCAATAATGCAAAAATGATAGTTAAAGGCAGTTCATCATTGGATTCAGTTATGTCATCTCTGTTCAGTTAAATAGTGTCTGTGCATTTATTTGCAATCAAGTCAACGATATCGCTGTAGATGAAGTGTCCCCAACTAAGCAAGCCAGAGGCGACAGCGGCAAGGAACCGAAACTCCATCGGTGACAGAATGGAGAAAAAAACCTTGGGAGAAACCAGGCTCAGTTGGGGGGCCAGTTCTCCTCTGACCAGACGAAACCAGTAGTTCAATTCCAGGCTGCAGCAAAGTCAGATTGTGCAGAAGAATCATCTGTTTCCTGTGGTCTTGTCCTGGTGCTCCTCTGAGACAAGGTCTTTACAGGGGATCTGTATCTGGGGCTCTAGTTGTCCTGGTCTCCGCTGTCTTTCAGGGATGTAGAGGTCCTTTCTAGGTGCTGATCCAGCATCTGGTCTGGATACGTACTGGATCCGGGTGACTGCAGTGACCCTCTGATCTGGACACAGACTGGATCTGGTGGCCACGGTGACCTCGGAACAAGAGAGAAACAGACAAATATTAGCGTAGATGCCATTCTTCTAATGATGTAGCAAGTACATAGGGTGTTATGGGAAGTGTTTCCGGTTCCGGTTTACCTAATTAATGCAGCCTAAAAATCCTTTAACGGATTTGGATAATAAAAGCATATTAGTATGTTATGTGTATGCCAGGTTAAAGAGATGGGTCTTTAATCTAGATTTAAACTGCAAGAGTGTGTCTGCCTCCCGAACAATGTTAGGTAGGTTATTCCAGAGTTTGGGCGCCAAATAGGAAAAGGATCTGCCGCCTGCAGTTGATTTTGATATTCTAGGTATTATCAAATTGCCTGAGTTTTGAGATCGTAGCGGACGTAGAGGATTATAATGTAAAAGGAGCTCATTCAAATACTGAGGTGCTAAACCATTCAGGGCTTTATAAGTAATAAGCAATATTTTAAAATCTATGCGATGCTTGATAGGGAGCCAGTGCAGTGTTGACAGGACCGGGCTAATATGGTCATACTTCCTGGTTCTAGTAAGAACTCTTGCTGCTGCATTTTGGACTAGCTGTAGTTTGTTTACTAAGCGTGCAGAACAACCACCCAATAAAGCATTACAATTATCTAACCTTGAGGTCATAAATGCATGGATTAACATTTCTGCATTTGACATTGAGAGCATAGGCCGTAATTTAGATATATTTTTGAGATGGAAAAATGCAGTTTTACAAATGCTAGAAACGTGGCTTTCTAAGGAAAGATTGCGATCAAGTAGCACACCTAGGTTCCTAACTGATGACGAAGAATTGACAGAGCAACCATCAAGTCTTAGACAGTGTTCTAGGTTATTACAAGCAGAGTTTTTAGGTCCTATAATTAACACCTCTGTTTTTTCAGAATTTAGCAGTAAGAAATTACTCGTCATCCAGTTTTTTATATCGACTATGCAATCCATTAGTTTTTCAAATTGGTGTGTTTCACCGGGCTGCGAAGAAATATAGAGCTGAGTATCATCAGCATAACAGTGAAAGCTAACACCATGTTTCCTGATGATATCTCCCAAGGGTAACATATAAAGTGTGAAGAGTAGCGGCCCTAGTACTGAGCCTTGAGGTACTCCATACTGCACTTGTGATCGATAGGATACATCTTCATTCACTGCTACGAACTGATGGCGGTCATATAAGTACGATTTAAACCATGCTAATGCACTTCCACTGATGCCAACAAAGTATTCAAGTCTATGCAAAAGAATGTTGTGGTCAATTGTGTCAAACGCAGCACTAAGATCCAATAAAACTAATAGAGAGATACACCCACGATCAGATGATAAGAGCAGATCATTTGTAACTCTAAGAAGAGCAGTCTCAGTACTATGATACGGTCTAAATCCTGACTGGAAATCCTCACATATACCATTTTTCTCTAAGAAGGAATATAATTGTGTGGATACCACCTTTTCTAGTATCTTGGACAGAAAAGGGAGATTCGAGATTGGTCTATAATTAACTAGTTCTTTGGGGTCAAGTTGTGGTTTTTTGATGAGAGGCTTAATAACAGCCAGTTTGAAGGTTTTGGGGACATGTCCTAATGACAATGAGGAATTAATAATAGTCAGAAGAGGATCTATGACTTCTGGAAGCACCTCTTTCAGGAGCTTAGATGGTATAGGGTCTAACACATTTTGTTGGTTTAGATGATTTAACAAGTTTATACAATTCTTCCTCTCCTATGGTAGAGAATGAGTGGAACTGTTCCTCAGGGGGTCTATAGTGCACTGTCTGAGGTGATACGGTAGCTGACGGCTGAATGGTTGCAATTTTATCTCTAATAGTATCGATTTTAGAAGTAAAGTAGTTCATAAACTCATTACTGCTGTGGTGTTGGGAAATGTCAACACTTGTTGAGGCTTTATTTTTCGTTAATTTAGCCACTGTATTGAATAAATACCTGGGGTTATGTTTGTTTTCTTCTAAAAGAGAAGAAAAGTAATCGGATCTAGCAGTTTTTAATGCTTTTCTGTAGGATATGTTACTTTCCCGCCAAGCAATACGAAATACCTCTAGTTTTGTTTTCCTCCAGCTGCGCTCCATGTTTCGGGCTGCTCTCTTTAGGGTGCGAGTATGCTCATTATACCATGGTGTCAAACTGTTTTCCTTAACCTTCCTTAAGCGTAAAGGAGCAACTTTATTTAAAGTGCTAGAAAAGAGAGAGTCCATAGTTTCTGTTACATCATCAAGTTGTTCTGAGGTTTTGGATATGCTAAGGAATTTGGATACATCAGGAAGATAACTTAAAAAGCAGTCTTTTGTGTTAGAAGTGATGGCTCTTCCATACTTGTAACAAGAAGTAGAATTTACAAGTTTGGCTATATGAATTTTGCAAAGAACTAAATAATGATCTGAGATATCATCACTTGGCTGAATAATTTCAACACCATCAACATCAATTCCATGTGACAGTATTAAATCTAGAGTATGATTTCGACAATGAGTAGGTCCTGAAACGTGTTGTCTAACACCAATAGAGTTCAGAATGTCTATAAATGCTGATCCCAATGCATCGTTTTCATTATCAACATGGATATTAAAATCACCAACTATTAAAACTTTATCTGCAGCCAGAACTAACTCAGATGTAAAATCACCAAACTCTTTAATAAAGTCTGTATGGTGCCCTGGTGGCCTGTATACAGTAGCCAGTACAAACATAACAGGGGATTTATCATTAACATTTGTTTCTTTGGATAATGTTATATGAAGTACCATTACTTCAAACGAGTTATACTTGTAGCCTTCCCTCTGAGAAATCCTGAAAACGTTGTTATAAATTGAAGCAACACCTCCACCTTTGCCTTTTAGACGTGGCTCATGTTTATAACAGTAATCTTGGGGGGTGGACTCATTTAAAATAATGTAATCATCAGGTTTTAGCCAGGTTTCTGTCAAACAAAGTACATCTATATTATGATCAGTGATCATATTATTTACAAAAAGTGTTTTCGTAGAAAGGGATCTGATATTTAATAAGCCAAGCTTTATCATTTGTTTATCCATATTGCTTCTGTTTTTTATTTGTTGAACCTCAATTAAATTGTTAATCTTAACCTGGTTTGGACGTTTTTTGTTTTTTCTAGTTCGGGGAACAGACACAGTCTCTATAGTGTGATATCTAGGTGAAAAAGTCTCTATGTGCTGAGAATTAACTGACCTCTGTGACGGGAGGCAGCTAGCAGACGGTCGGTTTAGCCAGTCTGTCTGCTTCCTGACCTGGGCCCCAGTTAGTCAAGTATAAACACTAAGACTATTTGCCATATTTCTAGAGAGAAGAGTGGCGCCACCCCAGGAGGGATGAAGACCATCTCTTTTAAACAGGTCAGGTCTGCCCCAAAAGCTCGTCCAATTGTCTATGAAACCTATGTTATTCTGTGGGCACCACTTAGACATCCAGCCATTGAGTGATGACAATCTGCTATGCATCTCATCACCACGGTAAGCAGGGAGGGGACCAGAGCATATTACAGTGTCTGACATCGTGCTTGCAAGTTCACACACCTCTTTAATGTTATTTTTAGTGATCTCCGACTGGCGAAGTCGAACATCATTAGCGCCGGCATGAATAACAATCTTACTGTATTTACGTTTAGCATTAGCCAGCACTTTTAAATTTGCCAAGATGTCAGGCGCTCTGGCTCCCCGTAAACATTTGACTATGGTGGCTGGTGTCTCTATATTCACGTTCCGTACAATAGAATCACCAATAACTAGAGCACTTTCATCAGGTTTCTCAGTGGGTGCATCACTGAGTGGGGAGAACCTGTTTAATGTTTTGATCGGAACAGAAGAGCGGTGTTTTGACCCACGACTACGCTGCCTCACCGTCACCCAGTTGCCCTGCTGCTGGGGCTCTGTTTCCGGAACCGAACAATGTACAGGAATCCCTGAGCTAGACGCATCCAAAGCCGTATCTAGAGCCCTAACATTTTTACTATCCTCAATTAAAGTTTGGATGCGTGTCTCTAATTCTGAAATCTTCTCTGTCAGCCTAACTATTTCCCTGCATTTATCACATGTGAATCCCTCATCAGCGACAGAGATAGATAAACTGTACATGTGGCAAGAGGTGCAAGAAACAATGATAGGAGAAGCCATTACTCACCGTGCTTGATGAAAATTCTTACTGCGGTTGTTTGATGAACTTGTGAAAAACTGGAGCGAGGGAGAGGAGAAAAGAAAACAGCGATAGGTTCGAATGAAGACGCTAATGACAAGCTAACGAGTGCTAACGCTTTTCCATAATCATTATGACTAGTAAACTGCGGCAGGCAAAACGTGTATTAGTCTACCTACACCCTCTGACTAACATCAGACTGGAGAGTTTGTGATCGTAAGATACACGTAAAGCTAGCGTGAGACTTGAAAGAGACATTAGGTCCCCAGTGAACGGATAATTGAAAGTATAGTGAGTCCGGAATAATCAAATATCTAACTTGATACATAATCAACCTTCTTGATAAGTTTTTAAATAGAAACATTGTCTAAATTCAGTGATCACTTAAAACTTGAGTCAGATTGAACACAGAGCTAGACAAAATTCTCATAAATTCAGAAGAGCAAGTAAAAGACAGAATATGTATTAAACCTTGGACCAGGCCGCTGGATTCTGCTATTTTGGCCGGCGGGTGGATCCTTACAGTATCTTCCAATTTCTGAAGAAATTATTTGAAACATTTAAATCATTTTATTCTCCTGAAGTAAGTTCTATTAGCATCTAGCATCAACAGAAAAAAAATGGCTACTACATTAAATTTGTCAACACCGTCAGATATCGCCATTTTCTGTCTGACCGTGGTGTTAGGGCAATGACAGAGGTGACATTCAAAGTGAAGTCATCATATTTTTGTGTCTTTCAAGTCATTTTTTATTATATTAAATATAAAATAGTGTTTAATTTCCCCAATAATGTATACATACTAAATATACAGCATATATTGTTTGTGGATTGATAGTCACCACTTCTAGCAGAGTTAGGGTTAAGGGAACATAAGATTCAGGGAACATACGTCTGAGGGAACACATAACACTGGATAAAACATATCCATGCATAATACAGTTTGTATTCTGATCATGTGTTTTGATCATTTTTGGATCATTTGTTAAGATGTTTAAATGTAAATATTAAGATCCTGGTGAATGTAAATGGTTAGAGGTATTTTATTTGTTCATTTAACAAAACACCCTTTTTTGTCCCACTTCTCAAGGATCAGTGAACAGTTATTGATTAATGTTATTAATTACAAGCGATGCTTTCATTCATCAATGGACAATCTCAGATAAGTTTTCTTGCATTCATCATACAAACATATTAAAACATTCCCTGAACAGCTTGTTCATTTATAAAGGATTTAATGACTTACTATACTGCAAGGCTGGTTGTACTTTATTTTACAGTAGGCTATGTGTATACTTACAGTGAATGTACCTACAAAGGTACTGGGTAATACAAAGAAACTAAATTGTATAAGGTTAGGTTTAGGGGTAGGTTCAGGGTAAGTACCAATTTATTACCTTTATATTGTAGTTACTATAATAACTACGTAGTATGTACTGTACATGAGAAACAGGACTGTAAATTAAAGTGCAGTTGAAAGGTTTTATGGATGTGAGACCCAAAAATGAACCTTTATTTTTAAGTGGGTGGTTATGTAAAATGCACGCAAAACGATGGAGAAAAAAAATTCCCTACTGCATGTATGTAACAATTAATTACACTGTGTTAGTTTATCTTTTAATTCCATTAGCGCGACTGAAACAAACTCTATCCACTAGATGGCGTCAGAGCACATGGACTAATGGTTCCCAACCACGTTTCTGGGGTACCCCTCGCACTGCACATTTTACATGACTCCTTTATTTGACACACCTATTTTGGGTCTCAGTGTTACAGCTGTTTGATAAATTAATTTTATTAGTTAAAGTAATAGGAAAACATATGATTACTTGATTTATTGATCAATTTTTTTACAATGTATATAGTTCTTGTAAAGGTTTTGCATTTGCTAAACATTTTAGTATAACTGTCTGTTAAGATTCCTTCTTCCTTTTGAGTGCTCCAAATAGAAATTTTTAATTAAATATCGACCTTTTCCATTTATTACTCATAAATTTATCATTTACAACCCCTGGATCAATGTTGACCTCTGAATTCTGTGTGTGCAATTTCATACCTGACACAATATATAAGACATTATTTATTATAAAACTCTCAAATTAACTGTTATGTGCCTACTCTATTAAAAGAGAGAGAGAGAGAGAGAGAAACACAATATGACAGAACATGGCATTACCTCTATATCCCAACAGGAGGGCATTGAAGAGTTTTAGTGCATGTGGGTCATCTGCTTTCACTGATGATAACAACCAAAGAGCATGACGAACATATCAAAACCCACACCAAATGCTCTAAACCAATAAAGACATCCATGGTACATTAACTTTATTGCACACACAACCACAAGCAATTTAAGATTATCAGCTGCAGAGATCCCCAAGAAATGTTTCATTTGCAGCAGTTTCCTTAGATGTGTTAATTTACCATAAAAATGATAGTTCCATAATTTTAGGCACTAATGGGGAAAATATGCTGGAAACATATAACAAACACACACATACGCACCCACCCACACACAGATGTCTCCCCTCATTCTTAAGAAATACAGATTAGACAGAGAGAGAGAGAGAGAGAGAGAGAGAGAGAGAGAGAGAGAGAGAGAGATTGCTTGTGATAACTCTGAATCACCCAATACTTATATCCCTACACACACATAAAATGCTTCCAAACACTCAACATCAGCATGATTCAGGGTTGCCAAGCAACTATTTGGATTTCTCTCCCTCTCTATCCCTTTTTCATTCTAATTTTCAGCAAACACATCTGCTTAAAGTCATTTAACATTAATTCCAGAAATCCTCCATCCAAAAATGCCCCTCCCCACAATCATTCCTCTTGAACTACCTATGAATTTCGTTGTGATGGTATGAATAAACTCAAAAATGATTGCAGTATCTGTTTGCAAACAAGCTGCCCTTTAAGAGACTGGATTGAAAATTAAATTTTAAATGTTTACATTTGACTTTTTCATACAGTTAGTGAATATAAGCATGGGTATTCTTAACTGTTTAAAAGGGTGACAAGGATTACTGAAATTACTTAATTATGGTAAAATGCACATACACATACTGGTTAAAAAGAGAGAGAGAAAAATGTATAGCCTGAATACACTGTAAGTCACTTTGGATAAAAGCGTCTGCTAAATGCATAAATGTAAATGTAAATGCAATTGTGACTTATGCCACACACATTCCATTTCAAAATTCCTGATGTTATATAATTTACAGAATGTGCAAGAAATCAACCTGTGCAAAAATTTGCAATTAAACATGCATGGTCACATGGTGGCCATTATTTGCATTTTGATGTGTATTTGGTTTGGGCCACACACCAAATGATGATGGTACCAGACATGTACCCCACCCCCCTCAAATTCCCACACTGTACAGCAAAAAGCATTGTCGCTTAGTTCTAGTTTAGATGCAGATGTTTGTTGGTATAAAGTGCACAAGATCTGATTGTTAATAGGCAGCTATCATAATTAGGGGATTATATAAGATAAGATGACACGATTTGTATAACCAAATGACACATATTTTCATTCTAAACATCCCAACAGATATTTAATATTTAGTTTTAGGGGGTCTTAATAATATAATAATTATTGTAATGCACAACATATTCTATGGCATTCCAGGGCCCAGTTTTATTGTGGGACCTCTATCTGACTACCACGGTGTAGACAGTTTTCCTATTCATTACAATACAGCTTTGTCAAACAACGCTGAAAGTTCTCTTCAACTGCATGATGTCAATGTCAATGTCACCTTTATTTATATAGCGCTTTAAACAAAATACATTGCGTCAAAGCAACTGAACAACATTTATTAGGAAAACAGTGTCAATAATGCAAAAATGATAGTTAAAGGCAGTTCATCATTGGATTCAGTTATGTCATCTCTGTTCAGTTAAATAGTGTCTGTGCATTTATTTGCAATCAAGTCAACGATGTCGCTGTAGATGAAGTGTCCCCAACTAAGCAAGCCAGAGGCGACAGCGGCAAGGAACCGAAACTCCATCGGTGACAGAATGGAGAAAAAAACCTTGGGAGAAACCAGGCTCAGTTGGGGGGCCAGTTCTCCTCTGACCAGACGAAACCAGTAGTTCAATTCCAGGCTGCAGCAAAGTCAAATTGTGCAGAAGAATCATCTGTTTCCTGTGGTCTTGTCCTGGTGCTCCTCTGAGACAAGGTCTTTACAGGGGATCTGTATCTGGGGCTCTAGTTGTCCTGGTCTCCGCTGTCTTTCAGGGATGTAGAGGTCCTTTCTAGGTGCTGATCCACCATCTGGTCTGGATACGTACTGGATCCGGGTGACTGCAGTGACCCTCTGATCTGGACACAGACTGGATCTGGTGGCCACGGTGACCTCGGAACAAGAGAGAAACAGACAAATATTAGCGTAGATGCCATTCTTCTAATGATGTAGCAAGTACATAGGGTGTTATGGGAAGTGTATCCGGTTCCGGTTTACCTAATTAATGCAGCCTAAAAATCCTTTAACGGATTTGGATAATAAAAGCATATTCGTTTGTTATGTGTATGCCAGGTTAAAGAGATGGGTCTTTAATCTAGATTTAAACTGCAAGAGTGTGTCTGCCTCCCGAACAATGTTAGGTAGGTTATTCCAGAGTTTGGGCGCCAAATAGGAAAAGGATCTGCCGCCTGCAGTTGATTTTGATATTCTAGGTATTATCAAATTGCCTGAGTTTTGAGAACGTAGCGGACGTAGAGGGTTATAATTTAAAAGGAGCTCATTCAAATACTGAGGAGCTAAACCATTCAGGGCTTTATAAGTAAAAAATATTTTAAAATCTATGCGATGCTTGATAGGGAGCCAGTGCAGTGTTGACAGGACCGGGCTAATATGGTCATACTTCCTGGTTCTAGTAAGAACTCTTGCTGCTGCATTTTGGACTAGCTGTAGTTTGTTTACTAAGCGTGCAGAACAATCACCCAATAAAGCATTACAATAATCTAACCTTGAGGTCATAAATGCGTGGATTAACATTTCTGCATTTGACATTGAGAGCATAGGCCGTAATTTAGATATATTTTTGAGATGGAAAAATGCAGTTTTACAAATGCTAGAAACGTGGCTTTCTAAGGAAAGATTGCGGATGATATACAGATGATCAGTATAAAACACATAACATAAAAAAACAACCACACACAGAAAGAAGCAGTATGTAAAAGGGAGATTAGGGCACTTCCAAGGGCTTGGCGAGAGGGGAAGGGGGGCCTGAACGTGATTTCTACCGAGGGGACAAACATTGGGTTCATAGCTGTGCCCTTGGTAATAGAACACAATCCTTAGAAGCCCCTGTATTAGCAAAATATTAATCTAACAGCTGAACATTTTACCTTACTCTCAGTGTCACCACTACGAAATGCTCTCTTTTTGTCACCTTTTAACTCATACCTTAGGAAAAAATCTGATAGCTTTAGTCACAGTTTCATTCTTTTAACTGACGGTGGAGCCGACAGTACCAAACCCTCCATCAAGGATAACATCTCGGAGGCACCAAAAAGCTTTCTTCTGAACCATATCCTAGCCAATCCACAAGATATTGCCCATGGCCATGACCACCACGACACCAGAAGTCCAGAATCTCTTTCACAGTGTAGGCAGTTCTGTCGTCCACAATCACTGGCTGGGAGGGTTTGTCAATGGGACCAGGCTCTGTGGAGGAATCAGAAACTGGAGGGTGGTAAAGTTTAAGACATGGAACGACATGAATGCAGTAGTGAGCTCATTGGTATGAAACTGGATTCCCTTGACAGATGATGGTGAAGGAAACATTGAACCTGGGGCTCAGCTTTCTGCAGGGCAGGTACAGCTTGATGTCCCTGGTTGAGAGCCACATATTCTGGCTGGAAAAACTTGGAAGGCTGTATCAGATATACTTTTACAATTTTTAAGAAATTAACGACAGTAACAGGACACATATTCTTCAGCACACTGCACAGCAGTTTTACACTGAAGGTACAGTTTTACAATTTAAATTGCATTATATTGTTTTGCACTTACTTAGCATAGTTGTATGACAATAGTAAACATTTAATTTTTCAGTTTAAATCAGTTCATTTTTGGTTTAGCACATTACATTTCTAAGAGATCTAATAATTTAAGGGTATTGTAATTAGGTAATGTGTCCCATCTGTTTGTCTGTGTCCCCTCACAGAACTTCAAGTGTACTGATCTTGCTCAATTATTAGGCAAGGAAGATGATCAGATTTTGGTCTTGACTTTCTTGAACATTGCAAGACTGAGGTGCAGGTCCGAAGTCATCTTGCTGCTCTTGTTTTTAATTTAATTTACATGGATGCTTAATTAACAATAAGTTATGGAAGAAAAAAATAGTTTTATTGAGACTGATCATCCTATCTGGTCATTAACAACAACAGTAATACCAGCAATGGAACTTTAAATCAGACTGGGTTCAATGGTCAGATTGAATAAATCAAGGTCAACAACAGGCAATGGTCAATCAACAGTGGCAGGAATATCAGAGGCAAGACAGGAACAGAAACTATACTGGGCAGAAGTCAGGGCAACAAGCAAACAATCAGCTATATAGAAGGCAAGTTCACAAGGGCAAGCGGCAGAGAATTAGAGTAGTCAAACTTTCCAGGGTCATACACAGGAATAAACTCAGAATGGCAGGGAAAGCACTCTCCCATTTTGAATTGTTATTCTCCAATGAAAGATTAGATTTTAGTATTTTATTTAAAATAAAATATTTAAAGGATTGATTATAAAGATTTAATAATACAAATAATTTTCACAGCCTTCTTTGATCATATTTACCAAGAGTATGAATAATTTTGAGCACAATTGTATGTTTGACTATATCTTAGGGATGCAAAAGGCACTGAATTTCTTGGAATGTCCCGTATGCTTTCATTCAGCTGAGCAGGGAGACCCTGGTGGTGCTGCTGGACCTGGATGGGCTGCCACAATAGAAAGCCTGGTATGGCCTCTGCCAGTGGCCTCTCCTGGGATGGTCTCCAGAGTTTTCCAGAGAAAAAAAAAATACATACCCACACACCAACCCATTATACTGTGCTTAAAGTGCATACTCTTCAATGGCATGTATAAAAGTGTGAATATTAAAGTGTAAATTAAACTATAAGCATGGATGACAGATCTCTATCAGGTTCTATAACTTATTTAGCTTTAATGATTTGTCTACATTTGATTTAGCATTTAGTGTTTGATAACTTTATAAAATTTCTGTATATTTACTATTTGCTGAATTGCAAAGGTAAATATTTTATTATAATAGGTTTATGTGAAGATTGATTTTAGTTCATTAAAATTATATATATATATATATATATATATATATATATATATATATATATATATATATTATGTTTATGTGAAGATTGATTTTAGTTCATTTAAATTTTATATATATATATATATATATATATATATATATATATATATATATATATATTAGTCAGAGTTAAGTCAGGGCAGCAAAATAAAATCCTCAGATAATTTACCATCCTCAGAAACTTCTGTCACAGCAGCAGCCACAGCTACTGCTACTAGAGCCTTCTTGAACACACTGGAACAAGAATATAAAGGTTTTAACAGGATTACATTGCACAGTTGTTGTAACAGGCACAGGCCTGTTGCCACGTTTTCTCAGACTGAGTGTAATATTACTACACACCACCAGAGGCGCCAGGAGACTATGGTATACTGTATATGTATGGTATATACCCAGGTGTATAGTAGAGCAAGACAGATTAGTAATTCAGCATTAAGGATGCAAGATGCCGTTAAAACCCAAAGAATATAATATCAAGTAATGAATATTCTAATATCAAGAATAATTCCATCAATGGACTATATCAGATAAGGCTTTTATGTTGATTTCAACTCATGCACTGTTGTTACAACAATTTATTTATTTATTTTTTACCCTTAGGTTTCCCAGTCCCTGAAGTCTATTTGTTCAGTCTGTTTCTTTCTAACATGCTCATTGTTTGTTTGTTGTTTTGTTTATATAAATTTGCAAAAAACACATTTTTATTGGCTGACAGTTTTGTGTGAAATATGCCTGGTTTAGATTATATCTATGTAGCAGTCTTTAAAAATCAGGCCTATAGCAGTCTTACACTTAAAGTGGTTAAGGTTGTTATAGAGTGGCACCCGAACAGAGACCATCAAACGTATTTTAGTGTTTCAGTGTTTATTTCACTCAGTATGGCAGACCAAAATGCTCTGGAGGGGGATGGGTCAACACCCAGACTGGATTTTTCATCTGAGCCATTCACCACACAGATAGATCCTCTCAAGGATCTGATCAACACTTTCAGCGACCTGTACATTGATTCTGAGGAAAAGGAAGAAAAGCTTGGAGACAATATTCCTGATGAAGACAACAATCCGAATGACTTAAGTCTACCACCGCCACCACCTCCAGAAACAGATGAAGTACCAGGTCACACCCATTTCCCTTTAGTTAAATTAAATTAAAATGTATATTTAAATTATGCATTTAGCAGACTCTTTTATCCAAAGTGACTTACAGTGCATTCAGGCTATCAATTTTTACCTATCATGTGTTCCCGGGGAATCGAACCCCCAACCTTGCGCTTGATAGCACAATGCTCTACCAATTGAGCTAGAGGAACACTTAGTGACAGCATTATTAGAATGACTGACAGACAGAATTACTTCACTGGAAGGCCATGTAGAAGAATGCGTCCAGGGGGTGAGTGATTGTTTTTCTTATGCTGAGTTTGAGTCTAAGTGCAAGGCCAATGGAGAAAGAACAAATTACTGTATGGCAAGGGAATGTGACAGAACTAAGAAACAGTTGGAGATCACCATTCAAGATCTAGGCCAGTCTATCATTGATTGCTTGAAATGATGTGACTTTCAAATTGATCAGAAACTCGATCTCTTGTTCTATCCATGTCTACTCCAGTTCACCATAATTCAAATCCTTCAAACCCTTTTCCAATAAAGATCCTTATGTTTGAGGTGGAAGAGTGAAATGCCAGAGAAGGAAGTTGTCCAAGCTATTCTACAAAATTGCAACTCACGTCTTGCAAGTTTGCTAAGAGGAAATGTTAAAGAGGTCAGAGAGTTGGTTAGAATAAGAACATAGATAGAAAGGGATTTTGATGAGTCCAAGAGATACTGGAATCAGGTCAATGTTGAAGATCAAATGAACAAACCTCAATCTTCTCAAGATTTCCAATGCAAACCTCCACACGTTAATACCAGAGTAGTCCAATCCAGTAATAACTCAGTGCATACAAGACTTCAAAGCTATGGTTGATACTGGCAGCACTTTGTCTCTTATTCAAAAATCCTTCTGGAAACAGCTATGCAAAGGGGACCGATCATCCTAGGTATGGATTTTCTGCTCGCTTCTGGCATAAAAGATTTTCAAAAAACACAGTATAGTTTACCTTCAAAAGAAGAAGCTACTGAAGAGAACACATACCTATTTCTAATCAACAAATGCCATTCAACAGTGAACTTTTATCTTGTTTCCTTTAAGAGCAGCAAGAGCAAAAATTCTGGTTGAGGAAATATTCACCAGACAGAGTACCCCAGATTATCTAGTCTGACCACAGACAATTCACCTCACACCTCATCAACCAAGTTTGCAAGCAGTGGGGTGTTATACAAATATTGACAATGGCCTATCATCCCCAAACAAACCTGACTGAGCATGTAAGCCGGAACAAAAATAATGATAGCTTCCTATGCATGGGACCAGCATTGCCATTGGGATAGATAGTTGTCTGAGTTTCGATTCGATATTGACACAGCATGGCATGAGAGTACAAGATACACACCTGCAAAAGTGCCACTGGGGTGCAAGTTGAAAGGACAATTGGAGAGAGCCTTGCATAGACCACCTGACCCCTATAACCTTGCCTATCCAATCCTTGAGCGACAACAAAACCTCATCAGCCTAGTAAATGAAAACATTGAACAAGCCAATGTCAAGCAGAAATCCTATTAAAACCAACACTGCAAACAGACTCATTACCAGGTGGGGGATGTAGTTTGGGTGCAGACTCGTCCTTTGTCCAGAGCAGATGAGGGGTATATGACAAAACTTAAGTGGAAAGGGCCTGCGGAAGTTGTTAAATGTCTCGGACCTATTAATTGTTCTGCTGCTTTTCTCAATGAACTTCATAATGTTAAAACTTACCATGTACAAAATTTAAAGGGGTCATATGATGCGATTTAAATTTTTCCTTTCTCTTTGGAGTGTTACAAGCTCTTGATGCATAATGAGGATCTGTAAAGTTGCAAAGACTAAAGTCTCAAATCCAAAGAGATATTCTTTATCAAATTGAGACTCTGCCATGCCCCCACGTCTACGTCACTTTGTGTAAATTTTTGTGTAATGACGCCCAAATGTTCTTGCAAAGAAAGAAGGCATGGTTTCAATAACCACAGTTAGTGTTGTAGCAGCCATGTCAGGGAGAGGCTGTGTGTATAGGCGAAAGCAAAAGCACTTTATTTGGCCTTCCAAAAGTAGATGCATTAAGGAATCTTTAAGATTACTTACAACAGAACAGCAACACATTTTATGGATGACCGTTTCGTGAACCCACGAGAGAAGGTAATTCTGACTTTGCAACGATAAAACATATGTTTTGTTATTAGTTTTAGTATGTGCTATTGACTGTTCAGATGTGGAGTTTTGCGCATCGTGTCTGTGTGTACGCATGTATGTGTGTGTGTGTGAGTGAGAGACAGAGTCACACAGTGGAGTCAGCTGTCTTAACCGTCCGAGGCTGATGTACTGCAAACACATATGAGCTTAATCACTGTGTCTGTCATATGACTTTGTTCCCCTTTTTGGCCTTGAACGGATGGGTAAATCTAAGGACATTATTAACTGTCTTTACATTTATTTAGAAAGATGAAGCTCGCGATTATGGTAAGGGGAGTTATGTTTCCAATGAGTGCTTGCGGTGTTCGGCCAATCACAATGCACTGGGTCAGTTGGCCAATCAGAGCAGACTGCACTTGTCGGAAGGAGGGACTTTGTAGAAAACAACGCGTTTGAGAGAGGCGGGGCATAGAGGACCTACAATAATGTACAGTATTTGAAAAATAATGTGTGACAACATATTCTATTACACCAAATACACAAAATAATGATCTTTAAAAAAAAGCATCATAGGACCCCTTTAAAGACTTGTCATGGTTATAACAAGCCTCCATCTGAAGGGCTGTAATAGCCATATTTTCTCTGAGTGTAATATTACTACACACACCAGAGGTGCCAGGAGACTGTATTTTATATACCCAGGTGTGTTGTAGAGGAAGAAAGATTTATGGGGCATGGCGTATGGCTTCTGTGTTTGCACAAACCACATTGAGTATTGATTGGGAAAATTTAGGTTTTAAGCTCAATCAAAGTAAGGAGTATTTTCTTTTCTTTTCTTCCCTTCATTTATTTTATGTATTTTTTGGTGTGGTTTTTATATGGGTTTGTAATCAATGTATAATATCAATTGTGCTGGAACAATGTTTTCATATTTTCAACAAAATATTTCATATTTAGTTTAATTTGATAAAAGATTTAATTGTTTGATGTCTGTAATTCTTTAATGTCATTCATGGCTTTAATATTCCTATTCACTTTATTTATGGTTTAGAGCTCCACCTAGTGGCAAGTTTGACGTTGCTTTAATTCTGTAATTTTCCGGAATCAGTAGCTAGTGAGTGCTCCATGCAGCAGCTAAAGATGGCTCTCTTTAATCGCCATATATATCGGTAATCTTTAACCTTGTAACAGCATCGCTTGTAAGTATTTATAGTTTTACATTGATGTTCATAATACTTGCATATAAATGTGAACTGTTACATGTAAAGATAGTATTAATAATTTTCTATCAGGCTATTGCATTAGCCACATTGTGCTTTAGCTTCGTATCACAGAATACTATATTAATGTGGATGTTGGTATTGCTGTGATTATTGTTAATTCCAGGACGTTATTATTGAAATATGTTTATTTGTTTATTTGTAGTTTCACTCCGTACCCAAGAACATTAAACCTGTGGGCAAACGAACTTCTTGTCTTCAGAGTCGTGTGAGGGAAGGGAGTTTATCTGACTGTCAAACGTTTAAACCATGTTGAGGACAGTACAGTGAAAAAGCGGCTGCAAGAAAAGTTACAGCAGTAGTTTGTGAAGATTCAAGTAGATTGAACGAGTATTGTGTGCGCAATGGAGTCCACATCCTCACTCAAAACCAGATCCCATGTGTCATGTTCACGATCGGGAAGCTCCTCTACAAATGCTGCAGCTGCAATGGCCAGAGCAAAAGCTGAAGCAGCCAAGGCACGTTTAATGTATGCAGATGAGGAAGAAAGAATAAAGGTAGAGAAAGCCAAATTGGAGGCAAAAATGGATAAAATGGTGTTAGAGCGAGAAACAGCTGCAGCCGTAGCCGAAGCAGAGGCTCTAGAAGCAGCTGTTGACACCAGCGTCCATAGTAGACATGATCCTCCACTGGAAACAGCTCCTGTTGATGTTATGCAGCGGACATGTGAGTACGTTGAACAGATGAATCTACATGCAGTCACAGAATCAGCATTAAAAGCAGAGCCACTCTCTCCAGATGAGACAATACAGCCCCACACAGAGTTATCGTTAAGAAATTCTGTTTCTGCTACACGTTTAAAGGCAGAGAGTTGCTCAGACGATGCTGAACTTGATCACATGCAATCAAGAAAAGATTCTGCTCAACCATCACGATTCACTAAAGGCACATATCATCCTTCTGGTAACACAGCAGAAAATAACCAGCGCAGAAAATACACACGTTTTGCTCAAAGTAGCACACCTCAATCTTTCCAACAAGACAAGACAGACATTTCAGATTTTGTCAGATATTTTGCTCGCCGTGAACTTGTTAACACAGGTTTAATACAGTTCAATGATCAACCAGAAAGTTTCAGAGCCTGGCAGCGGTCCTTTCAAAATGCCGTAAGTGGTTTGAACTTGACACCTAGTGAAGAAATGGACTTGTTAGTCAAATGGTTGGGAAAAGAATCAGCTGAACACGCTAAACGCATGAGGTCAGTACACATTAATCAGCCAATGGAGGGTCTTGACAGAATATGGACTAGACTGGAAGAGTGTTATGGTGCTCCAGAGGTAATCGAAAGAGCACTTTTCAAGCGTGTTGAAAATTTTCCGAGAATTTCAAGCAGAGATTACTCAAAGCTTCACGAATTGAGCGATCTTCTTATGGAAATAGAGTCAGCTAAAGCTGATGGATACCTTCCAGGCCTGTCATACCTGGACACAGCTAGGGGCCTCAATCCCATAGTTCAGAAGTTGCCATTTAATCTACAAGAAAGTGGCTGTCACATGGATCTGGTTACAAAGAGAGGTATGGTGTTTCATTTCCTCCCTTTGAGGTCTTGGTTGACTTCATAAGTCAGCAAGCTAGAATAAGGAATGACCCTGGGTTCAATCTTACTACTCAAACGGATTCACTTCATAAAGCAGACAAAGCTAGCTGGAAGCCAAGCAAATCAAGAGAAGTCTCAGTTAACAAGATAAATGTGTCTTCCCCTGTTCATTCCCCATTCACAAAAGACCTCACTTACTAAGAAAATGTCGTTCCTTCCGTGAGAAACCTTTGGAGGAACGTTTTGCATTTTTGAAAGAAAAGAGAATCTGTTTCAAGTGTTGCTTAGCCACAACACAGACAGCTAAGAACTGCAAATTTGTAACCAAATGTTCTGAGTGTGGAAGTGAGAGACACATTTCTGCACTACACCCAGGCCAAGCTCCAAAAGCTCAAGAAGCAGCCTCCTCATCCCAGCATGGCGGGGAGGAAGTTTCCACGCCACCGACAGAAGTGGAAGCGCATTGCACTGAAGTTTGCAGAGGTGACCTTATTAATAAGTCATGTTCAAAGATCAGCTTGGTGAAAGTCTATCCCAAAGGCAAGCCTGAGAAAGCACTGAAAGTCTATGTGATCCTTGATGAACAGAGTAATAGATCATTAGCTCGTTCTGTATTCTTTGATGCCTTCAAAGAAGATGGCCCAGCTTCTCCGTATACCCTTAGAACTTGTTCTGGAGTGACAGAGACCGTCGGCCGTAAAGCATCTGGCTACCAAATCGAGTCTGTAGATGGAAATGTAATCCTCACCCTACCAAGTTTGCTAGAGTGCAACAACATTCCGGACAATAGGGCAGAGATTCCCACACCCAGTGCTGCTCTCTATCACTCTCACTTGAAGCCTATAGCTCCATTCATACCAGAGTTAGAACAAGATGTTCCTATCATGATTCTTCTGGGTCGTGACATTATCAGAGTCCATAAGGTTCGCAGACAGGTAAATGGTCCTCATGATGCTCCTTATGCACAGAAGCTTGACCTGGGATGGGTGATAGTTGGCAATGTTTGTCTGAACGGCATTCACAAGTCTACCACTGTGAGTACATTCTTCACTAACACAAAAGAACAACGCCCATCCATCTTTGATCCATGTCCAAATGTTTTTCATGTGAAAGAGAGAAACAGTAGTGATTGGAGAAATTACAATGGGATGTGTTCTGTAGAGCAACTTGTTTACAATCACAAGGGTGATCAGTTTGGTCAAGAAGTGTTTAAGGTAACCTGTGATGACAACAAAGTGGCCCCATCTATCAATGACCTGTCATTCCTTCACATTATGGAGCAAGAGCTGGGAAAAGACGAAAGAAGCAGCTGGGTAGCGCCATTGCCTTTCAAAGCTCCAAGGTGCAGACTCCTTAACAACAGATGTCAAGCCATGAAAAGGTTGTCAGCCCTGAGACGTAATCTAGAGAGAAATCCAGAGATGAAACAGCACTTCTTTACCTTTATGAGCAAAGTTTTTAGTAACAACCATGCTGAAGAAGCTCCCCCTCTCATGGAAGGAGAAGAGTGCTGGTATTTGCCTCTCTTTGGGGTATATCACCCTAAAAAACCTGGGAAAATAAGAGTCGTCTTTGATTCCAGTGCCCATCATGAGGATGTCGCGCTGAATGATGTTCTTTTATCTGGACCAGACCTGAACCATACCCTTCTTGGGATGCTAATGCGATTTCGCAAGGAAGCTGTGGCCATAACAGCGGACATTGAACAAATGTTCTACTGTTTCTTAGTGAGAGAGGAAGACCGCAATTCCCTAAGGTTCCTGTGGTTCCGAAATAATGACCCATCTGAAAACATCATCGAGTACCGCATGCGGGTCCATGTTTTTGGCAACAGTCCATCTCCGGCAGTAGCCATCTATTGTCTCCGGCAGTCGGTCAAAGATGGCGATCCTGAGGTGAAGAACTTTGTGAACCGTGACTTCTATGTTGACGATGGTCTGAAGTCTCTTCCTACAGTTAAGGCGGCAGTGGACCTGCTCAAAAACACACAGAGCACTCTTGCTGGTTCCAACTTACGGCTTCACAAGATCGCTTCAAACAACAAAGAGGTTTTAAAGGCCTTCCCACCTGAGGATCATGCCAGTGATCTCAAAGACTTGGATCTTGGATCTGACATGCTTCCTACGCAGCGCAGTCTGGGACTGAGTTGGAGTCTGAAGTCTGACACCTTTACTTTCGAGATAGCTACTGAAGCAAAACCCTTTACTCGTCGAGGTGTCTTATCCACCATTAATAGCATCTTTGACCCCCTTGGCTTTGTTGCTCCAGTTACAATTAAGGGAAAATCAATCATGAGAGAACTTAATAACCAGAATCATGACTGGGACTCCCCTCTTCCCAAAGAAATGGAGGAAACATGGGACATGTGGCGACTTTCACTTAAGGAATTAAGTAAACTCCACATTCCAAGATGCTACACAAACATATCACCTTCTACAGCTACACGAAAGGAGTTATTTGTCTTCTGTGATGCATCAACAAAAGCAATAGCTGCAGTGGCCTACCTTAGATTGACAGATTCATGTGGAATCAACCATGTTGGCTTCATCATGGGTAAAGCAAAACTCAGCCCTGAGCAAACAGTGCCCCGTCTCGAGTTTTGTGCTGCGGTTCTGGCAGTAGAACTGGCAGAGTTCATCACTTCAGAAATTGACATACCCTTGGATGACACTACTTACTTTACGGATAGTAAAGTTGTGCTGGGCTACATATATAATGAGACGCGACGCTTCTATGTGTATGTCAGCAATCGAGTCCTCCGAATTCGCAAGTCTTCACATCCAAATCAGTGGAGGTATGTGCGCACAGATGTAAACCCAGCAGACATAGCAACAAGGTCTGTCACTGCTGCTCATCTCCAAGACACCAGTTGGCTTCAGGGACCAAAGTTTCTGATAAACAACCCTCAGATTCTACCTGAAGATAAAACGCATGAGCTTGTGAATCCTTCTTCAGATGCAGAAGTACGTCCTCAAGTCTCCACATTGAAGACCTCAATGATGGGTAAGAGTCTTGGAGCACAACGCTTTTCCAGATTTTCCACTTGGAAGTCCATCACTCAAGCTATTGCACGTCTTCTTCATATATCTTGTCAATTTCATAAAGGCTCAACAACAGAAACATCAGGTTGCAAGGGCTGGCATTACTGTACAAATACTCCAACAGTTGAAGAACTCGTATGTGCTGAAAAAATAATAATCAAAGCAGTCCAACAGGAGACATATGACCAAGAATATAAGAGCTTGGGAACCGGGGAGAAGCTCTCGAGAAAAAGCCCGCTTAAAGCCTTAGACCCGTTCATAGATGCAGACGGCCTGCTAAGAGTAGGAGGACGATTAACAGAAGCACAGATTGAGCTTGGTGTAAAAAAGCCCCTTATTATCCCTGGGAAACATCACATTGCAACACTTTTAGTCAAACATCATCATGAAAAAGTGCAACACCAGGGACGACATTACACAGAGGGTGCAGTGCGTGCTGCTGGCTATTGGATAGTTGGTGGAAAGAGACGCGTTTGCAGCGTCATTCATGAATGTGTTGCATGCCGAAGACTTAGAAGAGAACCACAGACTCAAAAAATGGCGGATCTTCCAGCAGATCGTGTATCCACTGACCCTCCATTTACGAATGTGGGACTAGATGTTTTCGGCCCATGGAGTGTGGCGGCACGACGGACCAGAGGTGGTCATGCGCAAAGCAAGAGGTGGGCAGTGATATTCACCTGCATGAGTGTGAGAGCTGTGCATATTGAGCTTATTGAGTCTTTAGATACATCTAGCTTCATTAATGCCCTACGGCGTTTTCTTGCTATTCGAGGGCCTGTGAAGCACATCCGCTCAGACAGAGGAACACATTTTGTAGGTGCTTGCAAGGAGCTTAACATTTCCTCTAATGTTGACAATTCCTCTGTTACAAAATTTCTCGTGGACCAGGGCTGTATCTGGCAGTTTAACCCGCCTCATGCGTCTCATATGGGTGGGTCCTGGGAGAGGATGATTGGACTTGCTAGAAGGATACTAGATGCAATGTTCCAACAGCTTGGACCTTCAGCACTAACACATGAAACACTCTCCACTCTAATGGCAGAAGTTGCAGCTATAATCAATGCCAGACCTCTTGTCCCAGTGTCAACTGACCCAGATGACCCATTCATACTCACACCTAATGCACTCCTAACTCAAAAGGTCACAATTGCTCCTGCCCCAGCTGGTGATTGGGTCAAAGACCTTCATAATCGTCAGTGGCGCCGGGTTCAGCACTTGGCACAGACTTTTTGGGATAAATGGAAAAAGCAGTACCTGACTCTTTTGCAACCAAAGAGAAAGTGGCACGCTAGTAAGCCTGACCTTGAACTAGGAAGCATTTTGCTCTTGAAGGATGAACAGCAAAAAAGGAATGAATGGCCTATGGGGCTTGTTACTCAAGTCTTCCCAAGCAAAGACAACAAAGTCCGTAAGGTGGAAGTCAAGGTCTTCAAAAAGGAAGGTCCAAAGGTCTTCATACGGCCTATCACTAAGACAATCCTTCTCCTCGCTCCTGAGAAACTTGATTAGGTTAATCCAAATGACTTTTGGTTAGTGGCGTGTTCCATGCCAGACGGGGAGTGTGCTGGAACAATGTTTTCATATTTTCAACAAAATATTTCATATTTAGTTTAATTTGATAAAAGATTTAATTGTTTGATGTCTGTAATTCTTTAATGTCATTCATGGCTTTAATATTCCTATTCACTTTATTTATGGTTTAGAGCTCCACCTAGTGGCAAGTTTGACGTTGCTTTAATTCTGTAATTTTCCGGAATCAGTAGCTAGTGAGTGCTCCATGCAGCAGCTAAAGATGGCTCTCTTTAATCGCCATATATATCGGTAATCTTTAACCTTGCAACAGCATCGCTTGTAAGTATTTATAGTTTTACATTGATGTTCATAATACTTGCATATAAATGTGAACTGTTACATGTAAAGATAGTATTAATAATTTTCTATCAGGCTATTGCATTAGCCACATTGTGCTTTAGCTTCGTATCACAGAATACTATATTAATGTGGATGTTGGTATTGCTGTAATTATTGTTAATTCCAGGACGTTATTATTGAAATATGTTTATTTGTTTATTTGTAGTTTCACTCCGTACCCAAGAACATTAAACCTGTGGGCAAACGAACTTCTTGTCTTCAGAGTCGTGTGAGGGAAGGGAGTTTATCTGACTGTCAAACGTTTAAACCATGTTGAGGACAGTACATCAATATATAATCTATATTTTTCTGTGTTGTATGAGATTGTTTGCTTAATGGCATCACTGCTGATTTTAAGTTTATGTATTTTATTGTAAAATGGCTCTTTATTGCTACTAGCAGTTTTGGTTACCATTTATTGCTCGGAGTTCAAAAGATGATGTTCATTCATGAACTGTATCTTTACTTCAACTTGTGGCTCTCTTGAATCTCATGCACATGGATTGTAAAGATTTAACTTTTCTTTTTGGAGTTGCCTACATGTGGGATTTATTCTTCTTGGATTGGAGTTGTTCTATGTTCAAGACCATTATATCCATCTTTACTGGACGGTCTCTTGCGTCAATGGCCTATATCAGATAAGGCATTTATGTTGATTTCAACTCATGCACTTGTTGTTACAACTGGCTCTATATCAGGTGTTTTTGTTATTTTTTTTACCCTTGGGTTTCCTAGTAATTGAAGCCTATTTACAGCTCAGCCTGCCTACATTCGTTCAGTCTGTTTTCTTCTAATATGCTACATTTTTGTTTGTTTATATAAAATTGCAAAAACACATTTTTATCGGCTAACTGTTTTATGTGAATTATACCTGGTTTAGATTATATAGATTATATGTAGTTGGCTGTTCCCTTCCTTAAAAATCAGACCTATAATAGTCTTACACTTAAAGTGGTTGAGGTTGTTATATTGTGAATGTCACTTCCATTCAGTAGTTGAAATCAGGTAATTCTGATCTGAAACTTGCCATACAACCATATATGGACCTAAAAAAGAATGGAGAAACAGGAAGAGGCAACAGGGCCAACACCCGATATCCTGGAAAAAACACATACCAGAATCTGTCTTGATCAAATAAACACTTCATCTACTTTTGTTTGTTCAACAATTTTCCTTAGCCATTTGACCTGCTAAGAATTAAAAAACGACTGAAATGTTTACACATTGTAACAAACTCTGAGGTGGATCAGGCCCCCATTCTAGTCCATCATGGAGAACTGTGGTCCACACACTTTATGACCAAAGACCAACTCATTGGGACAAAAACCTAGACTGAACCACCTCACAGGCCACCAAAAATAACCAGAGCAATCCTTCCTCCCAGTCACCCATTAATTCCACACAATAAGCCCATAGCAGAGACTTCAAGGTTTGGTGGAATTGTTCCAAAGCCCTTTGACTTTGTGGGTGGTATGCATTAGAATGGTTTTGCTTAATACCAAGCAGCTGCAAGATTTCCTGAAACATATAAAAGGTAAAGTTTGATCCCTAGGAATCCCAAACACAGAAATAAATTGTCTGTTTACATAGATAGTCTATCTATCTATCTGTCCGTCCGTCTGTCTGTCTAGCCTCATGTCCTGCAAAGCAGGCTTCATCTTCAACTCTCAGCACAAACGTCTAGGTTAAACATTCAAACTAACATTGTGATATGCTTGAACTGATTTATATCTTTGGATTTTATTATAGGCAAGTCAAACAACAACAAAACCTTATATTTAATTAACAAAAAATTATCCAAACATCTTTCTAAATTTACTTCATTAAAAAAAACTAAACTAAATATGATCACTTTTTCATTACATACAAAACTGTACTATTTTAATAGCTGAAACCGAAGTATAAGCAAATCCACTCAAATCATCTGTGAGCATGGTCTTGATAAATGTATTTAAAGCCATTTAACATGTACATGAAATTTTTAGAAACACTGGACACAACTAAAGGGCACCATTGTGTAGCAGCAAGCATCAAAACAAAAAAGGAACCTCAAGGTTGATCTAAGAAAATGTGTGAAAATGTATTCCTATATTTAGCCTGGGGCCCCCAATTCACTCAATCCGCCCCTGGGTGCATCTCTACCAGACAGCCATTTTCTTAAGAAGAGCACATCCTCAACTAAACAGCCACTGCCTGCACTTAGGAATCATTTTCCTTTTTTTTCACAACTTGAATTAGGCTTCACATTCTGAATTTGAGAAACATTTTTGCTCATAGCCCGAGTAAAAGCACAAGTCACAGTGTATATCAACATCAGCCTGTACTGTTATGGAAGGACAATCTGTTACACAAGGAGGAGGTGGCACATCCCTCCAAACAAGTCCTCCCAACTAAATTATTATCTAGCAGGGCTGTGAATCTTTGGGTAGACAGCGAATAGATTTGATTCACAATTCATAGGTTTTTGATTTGATTCGAGAATGATTTTTGCAAATCCAGAATGATTTAATTCAATTAAATATTCAATTCTTAATTTCTTAAGTGAATTCACACGATTATTTAGACGCTTCCTGTAAATTCTTTAAATGCTTAGTCAGGGGGAAAATTACACAGCAGCCTTTATGGTTAGAGAACCATAGGTTAGAGAGAAAGAGACACTTTTGTCCATTGTGTCACGGAGACGAACCCCATGATTCCCTCTGCTGGCACCCTCACCTGAATACTGACACACACGCATCCATCCATTCATTTACACTGACTACACTACATTTCCCACAAGCCCCGTCCTTGGACTCTGATCACCATCACAGGTGCAATTCATCAGGACTGTGTATATAAGCTGGACTATCACAACAGTTCAACGCGAAGTCTTGATTTGCTGTGTCTGTCATTTCTGAGCGTTACTACCCGTGTTTGTTTTCCTGTTGCCGATCCTGTTTGATATCCTTTACTTACCTTTGCTGCCTACCTTCCGACCCTTGCTTGTTACTGGATTTTGATTCTCTGTTCTCCCTACGTTGCTGATATTGCTGGTACTGACCATTGCCTGTATGACTACGAGTTTCTGCAATAAAGCCTGCATATGGATCCCATGTCGAGTTCTGGGTCATTACAGAAGACTTCGCCAACACCAGATCCAGCGGCTTATGAAGGTCTTCATACCACCATGGCGGCCCAAGCCAGTCAGATCGCTGCTAACCAGTTTCAGCTGAATCGACTGACGTCTATCACTGAGGAACTCGTCAAAGCCGTTCAGAGTCTCCATACAGCTCCCGCGGCCACACCAACGCCGGAGGCGTCCGCCACTGCCCACGCTGCAGGGACGCCGTCCCAGGTTAATCCCCGTCTCGCTTTCCCTGAGAAATTCAACGGAGACGCCAGCAAGTGTAAGGGATTTCTTTTACAATGCTCATTGTTTGTTGAACAGCAACCCACGCTGTATACTACTGATACTGGGAAGATCGCCTTTGTTTGTTCACTGCTGACTGAGAAAGCACTGGAATGGATTACTGCTGTATGGGGCTCCGATGGATCTGCATTCTCTTCCTTTCATGACTTCCTACATCAGTTCAGGGCAGTATTCGATCATCCTAAGGAGGGAAAGGGAGCTGGAGATTGCTTATTGGAATTATCGCAAGGCAGAATGATGGCGGCTGATTATGCTCTACGATTTCGCACACTGGCGGCACAAACCAACTGGGTGAACGGCACGTTAAAGGTACTCTTCCGCAAGGGTCTGAATTATGATCTTCAAGCTGAGCTAGCATGCAGAGACGAGGGCAGAGATCTTAATAGCTTCATTGAGCTTACCATTTCCATTGACAATCTGCAACGTGCCCGACGATCCAGTTCTCGTAACACTGACCGCCCAGTTTTCACGCCGTCTTATGAATCTACTGAGCCCATGCAGATTAACACTTACCATCTGTCTGTTGAGGAGAGAGATCGACGCATCTCTAATAGACTATGCATGTACTGTGGCTTGCCTGGCCATCAACATAACAACTGCCCTACTCATGCATCTACCTCCTCACAACGCTCGGTGAGTACTCCTCTCACCTCCATGTGTGATACCCAGTGTGTGAACATTCCAGTAGAATAATGGATAAACGACAAACAAATTATTACCTCTGCTTTACTCGATTCTGGGACTGCTGGCAATTTCATTTCTGAGGAGTTTGCTAAGAGATACGACATTCGACTGATTTCATGCTCTACGTCTCTCTCAGTAGAGACAATAGATGGTCGGCCATTGGGTTCTGGATCCATCACCCACCTCACTCGCAAAATCTTGATGGCGGCTGGTTTACTTCACAAGGAGAGGATTCAATTCTATGTTCTCCCCACATCTCACACTCCCGTGATTCTGGGATTACCCTGGTTATGTCTGCATAATCCACAGATTTCCTGGAGAGAGGGCCAAATCGTAAAATGGAGCAGTCATTGTCAACAGAACTGTCTTTCTCTGGTCAAACCCATTCCTGTCTGTTCCGTGTCACTCTCTCCAGCACGAGAGTCCATTCTCGACCTTCCAGAGGAATATGCTGATCTTATGATGGCTTTCAGTAAGGCTTTCAGTAATGGCTTTCAATGCAAATATGACAAATGTACAATCGATCTTCTGCCAGGGCATTCTCCTCCAAAGGGTCGCATCTTCCCCTTGTCTCAACCGGAGTCCGAAGCCATGAAGGATTACATCAATGAAGAACTCCAGAAAGGTTTCATTAGACCGTCCACATCCCCTGCTTCATCCGGGTTCTTCTTCGTGAAGAAGAAGGATGGTGGTCTCCGTCCTTGCATTGATTATCGTGGACTAAACGAAATGACTGTTAAATTCAGATACCCACTTCCGTTGGTTCCTTCAGCCCTTGAACAGCTTCGCACTGCCCAATACTACACCAAGCTGGATCTGAGGTGTGCTTACAATCTCATTCGCATTAGAGAGGGAGATGAATGGAAGACAGCCTTCTCCACAACCACTGGACACTACGAATATCTTGTGATGCCGTTCGGACTGGTCAATAGTCCATCTGTGTTTCAGTCATTCATCAACGAGGTCTTCAGGGACATGCTGAACAAATCTGTGATCGTGTATATTGACGACATCCTAATCTATTCCAACACACTCCCTGAACATGTACAACACGTCCGATCAGTTCTTCAGCGCCTCATCAAGTACCAGTTATATGCCAAGGCTGAGAAATGCGAATTCCACGCGACTTCCACCACATTCTTGGGGTACATAATCAGTCCCGGAGGGTTGGCTATGGACGAGAGTAAGGTCAACGCCGTTCTTAACTGGCCTAAACCCGCAACCCTCAAGGAATTACAGCGATTTCTAGGATTCGCGAACTTCTACAGAAGGTTCATCAGAAACTTCAGTACGGTTGTCGCCCCAATTACTTCAATGCTCAAAAAAGAAACTCACCGACTACAATGGTCCGAACCCACTCACAAGGCATTTCAAACCCTGAAGCAGTGATTCAGCAACGCGCCCATCCTCTGCCACCCTGACCCTTCATTACCTTTCGTTGTCGAGGTGGACGCATCAAACACCGGTATCGGAGCTATCCTGTCCCAACGTCCAGACCCCTCTGCTAAGCTCCATCCCTGTGCCTTCTACTCAAGGAAACTCAACTCAGCGGAATGCAATTACAGTGTCGGGGACTGGGAACTTCTTGCCATGAAAGCAGCCTTCGAGGAGTGGAGGCACTGGCTAGAGAGATCCACGCACCCGTTTACAGTACTGACAGATCATAAGAACCTGGAATACTTGCGCACCGCAAAACGCCTTAACCCTCCCCAAGCTAGATTGTCCCTGTTCTTCACCCGATTCGACTTCTCTGTAACTTATCGACCCGGATCCAAGAACACCAAAGCGGATGCTCTCTCACGTCAATTCGAGGAGGAGGACATTCCAATAGATCCAGAACCCATTCTGCCTTTTCATGTAGTAGTTGCCCCCATTCAATGGGACATCATGACTCTGCTGCAACAATACAGGGAGCAGAATGAAACCCCTGTGGCCTGCCCAGTCGACAGAATCTTCGTCCCTGAACATCTTCGTGATCAGGTCATCAGTCAAGTTCACTGCCATCCATCATCCGGTCATCCAGGTATCACAGCCACCATTAATCAGCTGGAGAATCGCTTCTGGTGGGAATCACTACACAAGGACACAACCAACTACATACAGCAGTGCAACAACTGTACCATCAACAAATCATCCAAACAATCTCCCACCGGCCTCCTTCAACCACTCCCCATTCCACAACGACCATGGTCTCACATTGCCATAGACTTCATTACAGATCTTCCCAATTCACAAGGCCACACTACCATACTTACCATCATTGATCGATACTTCAAGGCCTGCAGACTCATTCCACTAACCAAACTACCCACAGCTCTCCAGACTGCAGAACATCTTTTGGGTCTTTCAGTTATACAGCTTACCTGAAGACATCGTGTCAGACCGAGGACCTCAATTCACCTCTCAACTATGGTCAGCCTTCTTCAAAGCCCTGAATGTCAATGTCAGTCTCACCTCTGGTTATCATCCCCAGGCCAACAGACAAGTGGAGAGGCTCAACCAGGAATTGAATCGCTTCCTTAGAACCTACTGCAATCAGAATCAGGGCGATTGGGCGCGATACTTACTATGGGCAGAATATGCACAGAACTCCCTTCTCAAACCCTCAACTGGTCTGACTCCCTTTAAATGTGTACTGGGGTTCCAACCGCCAATGTTCCCATGGTCAGGGGAGCCAACGGACGTGCCAGCCGTAAACGATTGGATGACACGCAGTGAGGAGGTTTGGAATCTGGCTCATGTTCACCTTCAACACGCTTTTCGAAGGCAAAAGGAGCAAGCGGATCGCAGAAGGTGCCCAGGTCCCAACTACCAGCCGGGTCAATGGGGGTGGCTATCAACACGGGATCTTCGTCTCCGGCTTCCATGCCGCAAACTGTGTCCAAGGTACGTGGGTCCATTCTTGCTCAAGCCCGCTGCTGACACGGAGACGAACCCCGTGATGGCCAGCAGAGGGCACCCTCACCTGAATACTGACACAGACGCATCCATCCATCCATTCATTTACACTGACTACACTACATTTCCCACAAGCCCGTCCTTGGATTCTGATCACCTTTTACAGGTGCAATTCATCAGGACTGTGTATATAAGCTGGACTATCACAACAGTTCAACGCGAAGTCTTGATTTGCTGTGTCTGTCATTTCTGAGCGTTACTACCCGTGTTTGTTTTCCTGTTGCCGATCCTGTTTGATATCCTTTACGTACCTTTGCTGCCTACCTACCGACCCTTGCTTGTTACTGGATTTTGATTCTCTGTTCTCCCTACGTTGCTGATATTGCTGGTACTGACCATTGCCTGTACGACTACGAGTTTCTGCAATAAAGCCTGCATATGGATCCCATGTCGAGTTCTGGGTCATTACAGTAAGATGCTAGTTTAATAATGCTATTACATGACATGGCATATGCAGAAATGTATGTATGCCGAGATTTTAAAAAAGAGTTTTAAAAGCATTACGTATAGGCTAACATTTTGTCACACCGGGTGCATAGCCATCAGTTCAGAAGTGACAAAAATGTCAAATGCAATAAGTTTCTGTATTATTATTATTATTATTATTATTATTATTATTAATAATAAAAGGAATTATTTTCTGATTTCTTACTTTGTATTTGCTATAAGAAATCAAATACACTGCTGGACAATAGTCAATCATTTGTAATCTATAATTTTTCCTAATGGCAATTCTATGATTGTAAATAGAGAAAATATACTTTAGAGTTTCTGTACTGTAATAAATGTCAATTAGCACGTCAATTAATAATGTCAATTAAATGCATGTTATTTGTTTGTTTATTGCCTTATTGTTTCACCAGTTCATTCTGCTTCTTATTTCGCTTAGCTGCAGCGATAGATGCCTTTGTCCATATTAAGCATTTCCTGGCACGTCTTAAGTTCTTTGAGCTTGGGATCATTTCTCTTTCAGTGCGGAATGTGTCAGTGAGACCAACTGAGTGTGAACGCAATCTTGTGACAGTCACAGGCGGTAAATAGTGGTGCACATGAAGGAGAGATGTGAGGGCATGAACACTGTTCAAGGTCTCCATTAATTAGTGCTTGTAATAATTTCATGTGTATATATATATTGAAAGCATTGATTCGCTATAGAAATCGTGATTCATTCAATTCTTAGCGTTTTAACCTCTTAAGACCCGAGATAAAAGTTTAAGGATTTTTTTTTTGTTTGAACATTGTTTAGAACATTAAAAATAATGTAAAAAAAAATTAATCATAGGTTATGCTATGTCCTCGGTAGAGGACATCGGGATTCATTTTCTTAAAAATAAAATAAAATAAAAAGACATGAATGAACATGCTTAGGCAAAAACAATAGATTTTTTTAATCACCAATTTATTATTTATTTTAGTTTTCAAAACAGTTTTTGTTTTTGTTTTGTTTTTTTACCACAGTTTGTATAAATATGTTAATAATTTTTAATAGGTTTGTATAAACTATGTTATAACAGAATGATTCAATATACCTTTTCTTTCATCAAAATGTGTGTAAAATGGTCATAAACAGGTTTTCTCATTATATAAAATGTATCTATAAATTAAATGTAATTATCATATTAATGTGTTTTTGGGGCAACATGTAATGAAAAAAAGTAGTGTAATAATGGGAGTAATAATTGACAAGATTTTCATAATAATATATAATTTCATAAAATATTGAAATATAATTTCTTTCCCTATTAATTTATGTCACCCAAAATGCGTGATAAACATGCTTTTAGTCCAGGTGTCCTCATATGAGGACATGTATGAAATCAGCATCCTGTTTTGTAACAGAAAGTCATATTTTGAATTGAAAACCCATAACATTTCCCTGAGATGTTGATTTATGACAGACAATTTAAAAATGAGAAAGATTTTAAATGATTATAGGAAAATATTATCATATTTCCATAAGAGTGTCACTAAATTAATTTCAGACATTTTTGATGACCAAGGAGAGGGAGTGGTCTTGGTGAAAAAACCTATCATTTAGTACCCTGAAAAGTCCTGAATGTGCTCTGTACAGGACATGAAGACTTAAAACTGTGGCATGTACAGTCTCAGAGAAATTCACAAAAATATAATGTCCTCATGAGGCTGCAGGGTCTTAAGATGATAAATCGATTACAGTCCAAAATCAACTCTTCACGATTCAAAAATGCATGTTTCAAGATCGATGCATATGCATGGTCAGGGTTTGTAATTGATGCATCAAGAAATGAGTGAATCATTACACCCCTATTACCCAGTATAACAGCAATACATGCCACTGGCAGAGAAGATTGCACACCTGCAACAACTTGACTGTTAACTTAATCTGATACAAGTACAAAAGTGTACAACTGAACATGCAAAACTTAATACAATTTGTTTTAACACCTCATTTCCGGTACTGGAACTCTCCTAAAAGGGTAAAACAGATTCTAAAATAAACGTCTCTGAAGTGCCAGTGTCTCTGAGAATTTTAACTGGGACTTTGTTTTAACATCTCTATGAGTCAAAACATATTCATCAGCAAGGACAGCTGTGATTTCTGCATTCTAAACATTTCTCTCCATTATAAAAACAGCCTGACCTGTAGTATTGCGAAAATCTACAACCGCATGATTCTGAACAGGGTCCGGCAAGCAATCGACCCTCATCTGAGAGTAAATCAGAACGGCTTTCGAGAAGGGCGAACTGCTACAGCCCAGATCTTGGCACTCAGGAGATTGATAGAGGAGGTGAGGAAGGACAACCTGACTGCAGTCCTATGTTTCATAGACTTCAAAAAGGCATTTGATTCGATTCACCAAGGTACGATGGTGAAGATCCTGAAGGCATACAGAATTCCTCCGAACCTTCTCTGGGCAATAGAGTCCATGTACTCAGGAACAAGGGCCAGGGTGGTGACCCCAGATGGCAACAGTGAGGAGTTTGACATCCTGGCTGGAGTTATGCAAGGGGACACACTAGCCCCCTTCCTCTTCATCATAGTCCTTGATTATGCGCTCAAGAAGGCAATCAGTGGGCGAGAGCAGGAACTTGGCTTCACGCTGACACCAAGGAAGTCAAGTCGACACCCGGCAGTAGTCTTGACAGACCTTGACTATGCAGATGACATCAGTCTGCTCTCCGACAACATGGAACAAGCACAGGAACTACTACACAGGGTAGAGCTAGAGTGCACCAATGTTGGCCTTAGGATAAATGCAAAGAAAACTGAGGTAATGACCTACAACGTTCCACCAGAACATCAACCTCTGATAACAGCAGGAGACACTGTGCTGAAAGAAGTTGAGGACTTCAAATACCTGGGCGCATGGGTCAAATCAACTGAGCAAGATCTAAAAGTGAGGAAGGCACTTGCATGGAGGGCCCTGAATGGCATGAACAGTGTATGGAACTACAACCTTTCCCGCCAAATCAAACTCAGCTTCTTCTACGCGACGGTAGAGTCCGTTCTCCTCTATGGCAGTGAATGCTGGACCCTGAATCCAACCTTAGAGAAGTCCCTGGACGGGTGCTACACCAGGATGCTGCGTGCAGTGCTTAACATCAGCAAGAGTGAGCATGTAACCAACAAAATCCTGTATGAGGGAGTACCAAGAGTGAGCAATAAGATTGCTGTGAGGAGAATGAGACTTGCTGGACATTGCCGAAGGCATCGAGAGCTGCCAGCCAGCAAGCTGGTGCTATGGGAACCAACACATGGCCATCGGTCAAGAGGACGTCCCACGCTAACTTACGTGGACATACTCAAGAGGGATGCAGGAGCCCAGAGCACCAATGAACTGGCCAGCTGCATGGAGAATCAGGATGACTGGAGGCAACGATGGAAGGCTCGTCTGAGGACGACCTAAAGAGAGAGAGATTTTCAGGTAAAGTGTTTTTAAATTGTTCCAACAGCAACAACTCAATGATATATATATATATATATATATATATATATATATATATATATATATATAATATAATATAATATAATAAATATTTTTTATTTTTTCGATAAGAATCTTACCACCCAACAACTCAAGGAAAGGAAAGAGAGTATCTAAATCATCCTCATCCTCATCATAGCACAAGCTATATCAAAACCTTTTAGGAGCTAGATTAACAATTGGGAATTGCAAGCACTCAGTGTGGTCTCCACAATAAATTGGGCCATCCAGTTAGATTTGAGATTAAGATCACGTGCCCGAAACAGGTGCTTTTGCACAGAAAGCCTCTATCAAAAATAATGTAGATGCTGAGGAAAAGGATCCCAGAAGATAAAGATGTTGCGTGTTTGTTATAGTTGGTTGATTACAAAAATATGGACAAAAAAAGGAGTTCTGTGGCATAGAATTGCTGAGAAAATTGTAATCAATGGTAAGCCTATTGTCTTTTTAAAATCATAAACATTAAAGATCGTTTGTGTTTCTGGTATGTAACAAACTTTATCTTAATTTACTGTTGTATGTTGTACAGCAGGCGGGGTTAAACTCACTGACAATAAATCACTTTTTTTTTCCCCGCTGACTGGGAACGAGAATGCTCTTTGTTAAATTGACTATGAACCCCAAGCTCTGTAATAGCCAATCAGCGATATCTCCACCCAGTCTCAGCAGGAAGAGTGCCTGGACAGGAGGACAATAAATTGTTATGGTGTTCCTTCGAATGCAAAGTCAAGAGCTGTCTGTGATGAAGGACTATCTGGGCATGAAAATAAACATCTTTCAGACAGACTGAAATAAATCAGCCTTTCAGATGAATGAGTGAAAATATCAGAATAATGGGTAATTATACTGAAAACCTGCTTCACCAGAGCATGTTTCAGTTGTCTTAGATATAGAATAGGGCCAGCATCCCAGCATTTTTTTTTTGGCAGAAGAAAATAACAGCTGTAAAAGCCTGTCACGATCTGCTGCTGGAACAATTTCCACAGTGTGGTTCATTAAAAGGCTCTCTATTTCTGCCCGTAACATTGGCACATCTTTTTGATAAATGGCAGATGAAATAACACCACTGAAGCATGCTTAAAAGCAAATTGGAATGTGTATTTGAATTAGATTTTTTGAAGGCCCACGCTGAAATGATTCTGAATACTTCCCACACTTCTGCATAAATCGATAGAGGTTGACTTGTGTTGTGTGCTATATGCAGGAAAAAAAGTAATTCCCTCACTCGCCAACAGCTGTCATGCAGACATTTTTTCGCCTGCTATTACAGCGGTATGATTCTTTATTGACTTTACTGCATATAGACAAAGCAAAAATGGGTCAGGAAGGTTTGAGAAGCACAACATCGAGTTTGAGGTGTTTACCTGGCCTCCAAATTCCCCAAATCTCAATCCATTCGAGCATCTATTGGAAGTGCTGAACAAACCACTCTGATCCATGGAGGACCCCCTCGAAACTTACAGGACTTGCAGGATCTGCTCCTAACATCTTGGTGCCAAATATCACAGTATACCTTCAGGGGTATAGTGGAGCACATGCCCAGATGGATCAGGGCTGTTTTGGCAACAAAAGAGGGACCAATGCAATATTAGGAAAGTTGTCATAATGTTATTCCTGATCGTTGTAGATAGACACAAGATTTGTTTCACAGCTGGCTTGACTGTATACTTTTAAGCTTGGGCTGGCTTGACCTCAGTGTGAGTAACATAAGATAACATGACATAGTTAAGATACACAGAGGCATGGCCATAAAATGGAACCCTGTCTGCTGCTCTACTAAAAATCAAAAACTCAGCTGCAGTCAAAATGAGTGAAAGAGGAAGAATTTATTATTTTGTCTTCTTTTATCTACTGTCATGTTCTGAAAATCTTTTCTGTTAATGCACTCATCATGTCTCTTCTACAAATGCCCTTTTGAAAAGTGGCTGCTTAATTGGTACTTTGGTTTGCTAGACTCACAAAAGAAATGACATCATTAGTGTATTGTAAAACAGTTGAAAGCCTGCGTTCAGGGGCTTGTTTCACCAGCTGTGTGAAAATTACATCTTAGCCTAATTGCAGTGTAAAAAGGCACTAAGTTACAACTCATGCACTAGTAAATATTGTTGTGCTGCACCTATTAAAATTAACTTGTATACCTATAAACAGGGTTGGGGAGTAACGGAATACATGCAGCTTAGTTAAGCATTTAAAATACAAAACATGAGTAACCGTATTTCATTACAGTTACATTTTAGATGGGTGAAAATCAAATTACAGTTACATCCTGTCACAGATATGGACAGGATATGCGTTTCTGTTCTCCTGCCTTAGTCTTCCTTTGACCTAGTTTTCCTGAGTTGCCCTGTCTAGATCGTTCTGTTCACCTGTGTTCACTCCAGAGCATGTGAGTGGAGCGAGGAGCGAGCGGGGAGTGGAGCATGCGAAATCTAGTCGGAGTGCGGAGCGGGTTTATATTCCGCTCCGATAATGCTCACATCACGAGTCTAGGACATGCACAAATCCACCCAAATTCTTTTAGGTCTATGGTTGGCTAGTTCGAGGTTGCATCAGTAATTTATGTTCAACACATGGATGTTTAGCTTTTTAGTTTGTTTGAAGCCTCAGACTGACATCACTCCAACTTTTAATTTGTGTTCAAAACTTGGATATTTGCTGTTGAGTTTGTTTGAAATAAATATGTTCTATTTTGTTGTTGCTGTGAGTTCTTTATAGGATATGTGCTGTGTCGTGGAGCGGGTTTGCTGCATGTTGATTTTCCTTTCTGCGCCTATGTTAACAGACACACTGCCTGCGGAATACGTGCCTAGCAGGTATCAGGTGCGGTCCAACCACACCGCAAATGCAGCCCCGCGACAGAATAGAAGAGAAACTGATTTTTTCAGCAGCAGTCACACAACAAAACCGTTCCACGTCTGCCACACTGGAAGTGTGTTCCAGGTGTACTACGGTTGAAAACAGCAGGTGTTAGGCATGCAGAGGAATTTTGAATTTGAGCGAGCGTGAAGCGATTTCGCTGGAGCAGGATGAAATTGTAGGTGAGCGGGGAGCGGAATTGAGAGGAGCGGTCTGTTGCGACTTTGAGCGGTGGAGCCGGGGGAGGAAACACCCACATGAGCATGGAGTGGAAATTCTAACGCATTCTCATCCCAAGGCGTCATATACTGACCCTCTTGACATTTCGTCAACATCCTACGCATATGGCACCCTCTAGCATCAATATTAGAAGCAGATTATGGGTTAAGGTTAGGGTTAGGGTTAGGGTTAGACCGCTAGGAGGCGCCTTCTGGCCCATTTTTATCTGCTTCTAATATTGACGCTAGAGGGTGCCATGTGCGTAGGATGTTGACGAAATGTCAAAAGGGTCAGTATATGACGCCTTGGGATGAGAACGGTCTGGAAATTCTCACCCCTCAGTTCCGCTCACATGCGCTGGTTCACTCAAAGTCATCAGTCAGTTTTGGTATAAGTAGTCCTTGTTTCTGTTCAGTCCCCACCATCTAATAATGTTGCCTGTGTTGATGTTTGGTTATGGATACCATGTTGGAATAATGAAATGAAAATTCACCTCCCTTTCTCCCTTCCTTTCTTGGAATATGCCATCGAGTTCAGTAAGCTTGCCATTTTAATGGTGTTGGAGGACACTACACTGACCTCACTGTTCTGGAACAGGGGAAAATTACCATCACCCCATCAACCTCCCAGACACCACTGGATTGTGCTGGAGGGAGGTAATCATCCAGCAGTGTTTGGATAGTCTCCAACTCCAATCCAGAACACAGACAGACCCAGAGCCCAGAGAGAGAGTGTGCAGAGGGAAGCTCTGCCTGTCAGGAAGTCATCACAAGCACCTCAGTCTCAACCCACTACACTCACCAGACTCCAAATCACCTGATTACGGAGCACCGTCACCTGTCAGCACTCATCAGCAGCACTATATCCTTGCACTCCTCCTGTACACTCACTGTCTGGTCTCAAACATTCTCTGCTTGACGAACCTGACTCTAAATTGTGATTCCCCATCTCTATAGTAACCTGTTCTCTCTGCTCCTTGATCTCCACCGTCCCGGAAATCCACTGTCTCTCAGGACATTCTACCCCATGGATCCCCTGGAAAGGAATTTGACAACGGACTTCTTCCACACCTGCTCACTCTCCTGGTTACCCCTTGCTCTGTGTTCTATAAACCTGTTGTTTGTATCTTCACCTTAACTCTGTGTCTCATGTGTATTAGCTGACACCGCCCATTGCACGACCATTGAGGGTGAGATCCAACTGGATTCTGGGGATTTGATAGATTTCGATATGGATATATATGCAGACATGTCCATTCTCCTCCCACCTTCCTCAGAAATATCAGTCTGCCCTGAGCTCTCTTTCTGCTCTGTCGCGACCACAGAGGTCATTCATCTGTCTGTAGTGCTAACGTGTGGGAGTGGGCATCTGGTGTGTGGGCAGCAGTACACCGTCCCTGTAATCCCTGTTGCTCACTGTGAGTCCCAGGTACATTTAAACTGCCTGCTAGTCTTTAGAAAAATCCTTCATCCTTCCTGCACACACTCTCAGATTCTCCATCATCTTCTATATATTTGACCCTTTCCAACAATAATTGTATGATTTTGAGATCATTCCTTTCACACCAAGTACTTATGATTGAGGGACTTATTTCAAGAAGACATTTGCTGATGCTTAAGAAGGAAACACAATGCATTAAGGGAAGGGGGTCTACATTTTTGAGTAGGATGATGTGTACATTTTTCTTATTTTGTTAAAAGGTGATGCATTTTTTCCCTTTATTACTGTTCTTCAGAAGACAAAATAAGCATAATTTTAGCACATTTTAACCTGTTCATCCATTACAAAAAGTTTACACCCTTCTTTCAGAAGTACTGTGGAAAACTGGGCCCGTATTCAAAAAACATTTTATCTTACCACTAAGAGTTCTCCTAAATAGCAGTAAAAGTTATTAGCCAAGAGATTTTTTCTTAAAACCTATTGTTACGGGAGGAGCACAAGACAGACACAGTGGGCATGGCGTCAGGCCTCGGAGAGGCTTTTATTAACAGAAATCAAATGAAACAAGGGATAAAAGGTGGCCAAAGGGGAAGAGTGTCCAAAGCAACAGGGAATCTGGTGTCCTCGTCGTGCTGCGGGGTTCGTGTAGGTCGGGCAGTGTTCGTGGAGGAAGGGTCCAGGTAAGGAGCGGAGTCGGGCGGTTGCACGCGCTCCCCTCCTTGGTCCGGGGCGCGAGGGGCGGCGGTGGTGCAGTCGGCGGTGCAGTTCCAATCCGGATCGCGGGTCCGGCAGCTCACATCTCCAGTGGCGCGGGAGTCCCTCACCGCACCCTTCCTGGACCCACGAGGACACCAGTGTGCATGCACGGGAAGAGACCGGTCTCCCGAGGAGAGGCGCGTTGGGCTTTTAAACAGCGGCGGTGATGAGGCTCCATTTCCTTCAGGTGTGCCCCATCACACGCCGCCAGCCCGGACTCTTCCAGCGCCCCTCCTCTCACACACCCACTCCAGTCGGGAGCCTGGTGAAGGGCGGTGATTTAGGATGGGGTGCCGGTGACAATTAGGGAGGAGGCAGCTGACTCGTCACACTATTTACAAAGCTGTTGAGACAAACTTTTACTAAGGAATAGACAGAAGTATAAGAGTAAGGGTGGGGTTGACCTCATTGCTATCCATGATGTCAGCATACTTCCTAACTATGCACACAGTGATTGGCTGATAGTCTCTGTCAGAGATTTATTCATAGAAATATTGTAGCGCACAATATCATGTTGCCATATTCAGATAAAGGTTTTAAAATAAAAATGTTATTTAAACGTTCATTTTAAACGGTTTATTAATAAACCATATAAATCATAACGAGCTTTTAATTGCCTACGTAGCCTAATAAGTGATCAAGCACACATAAAAAAGGCTTGCCACTGCGCACTAGCAAATATAATAATTATGAATTTGTTAGGAAAAAACTGTCTCAGGTTACGTATGTAACCATAGTTCCCTGAGTAGGGAACGAGACACTGCGTCCTCTAGGGGTCACTTTGGGGAACACCTCGTTGTGATACGTGTCTGAAGCATACATTGAAAAAACACCAACTTGTTGCCCGGCGACAGCCTGTGACGTCACTACCGGCACGACTATAAATAAGCACCGGGAGAGCACGTCATTATCTTCTTCGTCTGAAGCTTGCGTCCAAAGCATGGCAGGGAGCTAGAGGACGCAGTGTCTCGTTCCCTACTCAGGGAACTATGGTTACATAGGTAACCTGAGACTTCGAACTGCGTCCTCTAGGGGACGCTTTGGGGAACAGTATACCCACGCCACCATGCTGAGGGAAGTGCAGGCCAGAATCATGACTAGCACTAAGTACCAACTCTACCATTTCCATGGGAGTTGCCCCTGGGACGTTTAGGCGGCTGTCTGTGACAGTACCCCTTACGGCCAAAAGGCCTAAGCTACATACCCAACTTAATTGTTAGGGACTCGGCCCAGGGTAGAGCTGAAGGCTTGGAATCAGGAAAGATTCATTTAAAGGGATACGGCTAAGAACCTAGCATTTCTACCAAGTCTTGCCTGTCACACAGGGGCTACCGCTAGCTTACGCATAAGCTTGCTGAAAGAGCTGTCTCGACAGTTCCCTAGTAGCAACACCCTGTTTAGATAGGTATCCGAGGATACATGGGTGGAGTGGCACCCAAGATGAACAGGGCTTTAACCAGTTGGGCTTTAACCAACTCAAGAAAGGGCACGAAGCAACCGCGCGAAGCCCTCATCATATAGGATTTTAGAAAGAGCGCAGAATACTAGCGTGCGAACTTACCACAGTGTGGATTTCAGAAAGTGTGCAAAGACTTCACGTGCACACTTACCATAGCATGGATTTTCAAATACTGTTCTAAGGAGGGGCTCTCGTGGCACTCTAATAGAGCAGCTCATAGATGGAATGTTGCATCTCGAAACAGTATGATTGAGAGTCATCAACTCTGGGGAAAAAACTGAGAACTCAGTCTCATATGAGAGGAGAACTCCGAGCTCAGAGTAGCGCGCTCATAGGCGACCCTTTTTTTGCTGGGAGGGGGGGGAGGCGCTGCTAAATTACCGCGAGAATCACCCAAATAGCCCCTCATGTTGAGGGAAACGATGCTTGAGGTGTATACACAAATACACACTGGTTGAATGGAGCCCAAGGAACCAAGGTCTAATCTCAAAAAAGGGTAACCCTTATCATACAAGATTTCAGAAAGTTTGCAGTCTTGCATGCAAACTTACCACTTGTGGATTTTTAGAAAGTGCGCAAAGTGTTCACACTGTGCACAATGTGCACACTGACCACCATGTGGTTTTGAGAAAGTACACAAAGCTTAGCGTGTGTACTTAATGGTTCCTAAGCATCGCAGAAGCGCTGAATCTCACGGGAGAGGCAAGCTCAATTTTTAAAACCTCGGGCAAGGAGAGCATCAACTGAGGCAGCATATACAAGAAGACTTCTGTAACTGCCACCTCCACTTCCCGCTAGATGAAACAGCACCCCTAAGCGGCCAGGAGACCCCTCGGGGTTACCTGGCCAGACATCCATGAAATTCCCTGCAGTGCTGTGCCAGGCCTGATGATCAAGGAGGCTCCCTCAGAAACCTGTGATCTCAGCCGCCTAATACCGGAACATGAAGCCGGATGGCTGGTGCTGGCGAGTGTTTAGTAAATACTGTAACTGAGCACTGCAAAGGAAACTCACAGAGTTTATTAGTAGACACGTAACCACCAGCAATTAAATACACATAAGTATATACAGAGAGGGTTACATTTACTCACCCACCCTCCTGCGCTGGAGCCCCGCTCAAGGGGCGCCTCCTTTTAGTCTGGACCACCAGCCAGGTGGTTGCTATGAACATAGAACCATAAAAACATTATAGGTCCAGCATAGGAGACTGTTATGCGAGAGGTTTCAACCTAACCTCGATCAGGTGGAGAGCTGGTGGTTACAGGGGAATTAGGAAGGGGAGGATAAAAGCAGAAGTTAACCCTCTGAAGTCGATTAACGCATATACGTGTTATGAGGCTATTTTCTCCTGATAACCTCTTAGACTCCAGAGGGTTAAAAATCCCCAGCGCGGACAGGTCCTGAACCGAGGGGAGCAGATGGCTGCCTTTTTTCCCCCTTTTTCTTTCAGAAGAGAGACGAATGAGAGCGGAGCTTTTTCCATTGAAAAAACGCTCACAATGCACACAGATTGATAAACAGATGATAAACAGAGAAAGATCGCCCTTACCGGTTCTTTCAGATGCACGCTTCAAACAAAACAGTCAGTGAAGATGAAGAAGATAAGGACGTGCTCTCCCGGTGCCTACTTATAGTCGCTCCGGTAGTGACGTCGGAGGCTGTCGCTGGCCAACAAGTTGGTGTTTTTTCAATGTATGCTTCAGACACGGGTCACGACGAGGTGTTCCCCAAAGCGACCCCTAGAGGACGCAGTTCGAAGTTCCCTCGAAAGGGAACAGCAAGTACACTGCATTAGCGTTTTAATTTATTGTAATGTCATAATTTATTGATACACTAGTGCTTTCTGTTTTCAGTTTAAGAGATGACTTCTGCGACAGTGACTCATCTCCGCAGCACATACGTGCATGTTTCATACGGATTACATAATGTGAGAGTATTTGTTTTTTGTTTGAATTGGTTAATTTAAAAAATTTAACTCTCTATAGATATATTTTTCATGTCTTTAATAAGGTAAGCATCCACGGAGTTTCGAAGTTACATGCTTAAGTTCACAGAGTCCAAGACGACAGAAATCGCATCATGTTCGCTTTATTTTACAAAAGCGCAACATTTTGTTGCTATTCTGAGTGCACACGAATAAACGTAAAGTCCTTACAGATACAACAGATGCATTACTCTTATGTGTGTAACCAAAAATGAAGTATCTTAAGAGCAAATGATCACATCGGCGCCTCCATCTGTCATGCAGTAGCCCAAGCCCGCTACTGTTCAGCTTCTACACTGCACACTTTCTTCTAGGCTAACATTAGGTTGAGCTGCCATGTACTACATACATATCTCAGATGATAAGCCATATTTGAGGTTGATGAATGTTAGGTGAGTATATGGATGTCCTTCCCAATGTACTATATTACCACATAGAAGAGGTGTTAACTATTTGTACATCACGGATTGCATAATTTCCCCACTTCATGTGGAATTTATTTTTTCTGCAACTAAGCGCCTAATTAATTTTTTTTAATATGCATATAAACATGTTCCGAAGTAGTTTGATTTTTAACAGCCATTTTAGAATAGTTCAGATTTGGTTTTAGGAGTAGTGAAGAGAACTCCTAAGTCACTTATGTTTCACAGATTTAGAAGCTAATTTTAGCACTTAAACATTTTGTGAAATACTCTTAGAACTAAAATTTAGGAGTCCTAAATTAAGGACTGAAATGCCCATTGAATACGTGCTCAGATGTCCTATTGGATAGGAAAAGTCCTGTTTGGTGAATGGCATTTTTGTCTATAGGACCCTTTCTGTTTACATATTAGCATTCCAAAGTACCAGATTAGATTATTACAAAACTTGAGTAATTTTATGAAATATGTTACAAATTGTTAAAGCATGTAGTAAAATGTATTTTAAAAGTAACCTTCTCAACTCTGCATATACACTAGTAATTTTCAGTGTAAGCTTTACATTATCTTTGCAGACATACTTTTGGCAGAGGTCTAGTGTTTTTACATAATTTAACCTGATGTTGACACTTTAATGTTGACGTATGCATAAACTTATTTTAGAATTACTTTACTGTGTTCATATATTCTTTTAAATGTAATGATCTGTGGTGGAATTTGGGAGAGGAAAATAAAATCCATTTAAATTTTCAGGAATAAACAAAAAACAGACACAACTGAAGTATCTACAGGCAATTTACATTTTTGTAAAGGATTTATACTTTCACTAATCTTGTAAACTACTCCACATAGGCCCCAAATAAAAAAAGATTGGACATATTTACAATCTGAAAATCTGAATAATTTTTGGGTGAACTTTTATTTTAGCAAACAAACTTTAGTTGAATCAGGTGAGTATTAATTGCATTAAATTAAAAGAATCAACACTCACCAAATGACAACTATAAAAACAGCTTCTTTCTTGCTGGGAAGAATTTAAATGTAAATAATTTAGATTTGGCACATTAGTGAGGTGAGGTTTGGCATATTAGTGTTACTGCTTTAGAGGTACTGAAAGATTCTAGCTCCACTGATACTATGATTTTGTTCCAGAATATTTTACAAAAATAAAATGGTGGCATCAAATCACAATAATAGGATTTAATTCATATTAAGCCACAGGCTTGTGCTTTTTTGATCAACTTTGAACACCTGCGATTGCATACAAACAAAATCATTAGTTTTGATTGACACATCTAAGACATTTACAATCAGTAGACTGTTGATTACTTGCTTTGTGTGCGTGTGTGTGTCTGAGTTGTCTCAGGGTGCATTAGGAAGGATATATTGTGTGAAATGTCAGTTTTAATCAACACTAAGGTGATATAGGTTAAATAAATTGCAAACACACACACACACACACACACGCACGCACACACACACACACACACACACACACACACACACACACACACACACACACACACACACACACACCACCACCACCTCCACCACCACACCTTATTTACCCAAATTCTCTCTTTGTACTTGTTTCTTCATCATATTTGACAGATCAAATGGCTATATATTTTTCTTTTCTAAAATCCCACTTTTCAACCTTCTCTATATACTATAGATCCATTTCTGTAAGATGAACCTTGTGTGATGACAGATTGCCTTTTGTGTGAATGACTATTCATTATTGTTATTGCACAAAAGGTAAAAAACTGCAGCCTTAGAAGTACTGTACCTGTGTCATTTCAGGCCATTAATGGCTCAATGGAGATTCCATTGTTTAGGAGATTCATCCCTGCTTTAGTCACAATAGGATGGAGAGGAAAGGATAAAGATTCAAAAAGGGAGAGAATGAAATGAACTCAGGAACACAGCAAGATGACAGACTCTTACACATTTGCAACAGATGTTTGAAGTAATTAAATAATACAATACTGTTTTTTCTTTCACTCAGCATGAGTTACTGCATACAGTAAAATAAACTGTGGTCATTACTGGGTAACTGTTTTTGATGTTTTTCACACAAAAGACTGCATTTCAGCATTTGCATTTGTGTTTATAAGTTTATAAAGGTTAATGAGTCATTGTAGACCTCACACTATTACTTTAAGGGGGTCCTGTGTGAGCCTCTGTGACAAACATGTTTGTATCTGAGGAAGCAGGGACTGTGAGCAGTAACTTATCTTTTATTGGGAATTGTAAGTAACAAGCAAAAAGCACTCTTTTAGCATTATAAACATTTACTGTTCAACTGTTCACACAAGTAAACCATTATGATATCAGGAGTGACAATTTTATTACACTGGAAATCCCTCATATTGCCCACTCCTAACTATTGAAAAACATGATGTTGTAGTCATAAACCATAACAAAAAAAATAAAATAAGTAACTCCTTTTGTGGACGCTTTCTTCACGCAACAATGTGCAGAAACACGTCAGCTAAACTCAAAAAATTCTTAGCATTTTTGTATAATGGTCTTCTCGTTATAATAGTATGTATATAACAGTCCCAGTCATAGTTATTAATATTTTTCATTGTAGTTTGACCTGCTCGCGCTGTGCGCTGAAGAGATATCACCATAGTACTACAATGAAGTGCTTGACTCAAAACCAAATGCATCTTCTATCAGGTAAATAATATATCCACAATATATATACACCGGCTGAAATGTTTTGAATTCACTTGTACCCTGCCTGTTCGAAAAAATCCACTCTCTGTCTGTGTCAGTTTGAGTCTTGGTAAAGTTTTAAATCCCTGCCGCCAAGATGCTTCTCTGTCGCTCATGGATTATGGAAAGTGAAACATAAATCTATAGGGATGGTTGGATTTATTAACGCACTTTAAAATATTAATTTGAAGCTTCTTTCTTTTCAGATTCTTACAGCTTTATCATAATATTCTGTATATTAACTTATTGGGAGAAAACCGGTAGTTCTATGTGAAATCAGACATTTGAGCTCTCCCATATAGTCAAAATGGCATAATCAATAACACCCCGCAAATATTCGGCTGTTAGATTGGTAGTCGAATCAGGCTCCTCAAATCAAAGCATTGATTCGTTGACTATTCGGGGTCACCCCTAGTATGTATTATACAATACAAAAATCTAAGAAACTAAATTATTATTGTTAAGCGCAGTATGAACATCTACATTTGAAGAGAAAAACGAAAAAAAAAAATAAAAAAAACAAACAAACAAAAAAAAAAATAATAATAAAATAAAAACCTGTACTGTATCTGGTTTGTACTGAAAAGTCAATTTTTTATTTTACACAAAATGCAATATTTGCTGTGTTATTCAGTCTTGTTTTTTCCCTATATTTCCAAACCACAGGAAACGACAGTCTCCCTTCTCTGCAGAATGCGATACATGCACTCAACCAATAACAGCGCACCATTCCACGCATTGTAAACAGTAACTGGCAAGCTATGCAATATCATATTCATAATTGCTGATGAATTGCCTTCGATTATGAATTGCAATATTGCGTAACTTGTCAGTGATCTACGGCTCGATGTATTAAATGCCACTCCATCTGAAAGCACGTGGTGGAGATTTACTACTAATACTAATCTACTACTGACAAGATGTGCTTGACAATTGGATGCGATTTATCGTGCAGCCCTTTAAAAAAATGAATAATTCTGATGCCATTGATATACTGTACCTGTGACCGTTTCTGTGGTGGGGAAGAAATGTAAGCTATTGATAAGATTAATACTGACCAAGTTCAGAGGCTGTCATATGTGGATCAACCACTGATCTATATATATAACTGGATTGCTCATTGTGTTCTAAACTGCCAAAAGACAGTGAAGCCACAGGAAGTGTTCGATCCGCCATCTTACTAATCCCTACCAGCAGAGAGCACCATTGAGTTACATTCAAGCCGCTGTCCTAAAATAACTCGATTTGAAGCAAATCGGTCAAACGGGACTCATTTTTATGTTATGTGTAATAAATTAACGTTTACTTCAGATGTTATCTGCAGTGTTTATGGTCTTTTGGGGCAGGATAGGCGATATATTTATATTGTTTAGGTGAGTGTGTCTGCTGCGCACTGATGAGACAGGTAATGATCCAACACAAAATATACCTTATTTATGTATGAACATAATTATTCAGGAATTATTAAACATGAACGTATTAGTATCAGAAATGGATTTTAATATATTACAATGAATAATACAATTCATTCTATTATTATGTTAATATTGCTCTATAATGAAATGAAAAGCTTAACTTACTATCTGGGAAATACAGCTTTATGTCTTTAAATCCGTACTGTATATAGTCAGTTATTTCTCTGAATAAATTCAGATTTCAGAACGAACACTTTGTTGTTTGTTTTATATGTTGAGGTCGTGTCAGTCTGATGTTTATCGTGTTCATGATCGCTACTGTAATGAATGTAGCTTTTTAATAAGTAAGGGAAATTCCTGACATTTAAAAAATAACCGGTTACATGCCTAGGGTGTTTGCATTGTAATAATGTTCAGAGATACTTCATATTTATAAATGCTGACTTGTTAGGTGATGTTTTCTCATTAAAATCATACAAATTCCTATTAATTCAATGGAACGTTTACGCACACTAGGGATTACCAATATGGCGGCACGGCGGCTTCACTTTAATGACGTCATGAGCAATCCAGTTCTATATTATAGATCAGTTGGATCAACTTACTTTGTTGTGTATTTTCAACAGTTTCAATATGAAAAATAACTTTCATATTGATTCAGTAGATTTATTACATTTTGGGGAAAAATAATCAGTTTTTATAATAAATCTTCAAAAATCGAAATCTGGATTTGAATATTTAATGTTATTATAACCTAAAGAGTCCATGTGAAAGTTTGAAACAGAAAATAGTGTTTTCATCTTGCCTGCCACTTTCTTGGTAAAGAAAACACATCTTTACTCAAATTAATCAAAATGGATTTATAGTGTTTTGGAACCAAACTTCATTTATTCATAAATATAATATTTCACAGTAAACATTGGTCTAAACATTCTAAGACTCTAAAATTCATAGTGTTAAAGTTTAAACACTCATATTTCTTTTATATTGTATTGTTTGCCACAATAACACCCAATGCAAGTAATAAAAAATGACTTGCTCATCAGAATCCTTCTCTGAATCAAGCCTTCTCTTTTTCTGCATCTTGCAAATGTGTGAGTGTGTGTGCATTTATGTGTTAGATTAGTTTATATGTGTATCTACCATTCCACCCTCTTATTCTTCCGGTTTTGCCATAGTCAAATTCTCCACCGCCTCCATCATCTTTATTATAACTCGCATGTTCAAATGTTGCAATCTTCAAAGAAGACACTACAGTTAGGTCCATATAGATTTAGACACTGACACAATCTTCATAATTTTGACTCTATGTCACCAGACCAGAATTTAAAATAAAACAATCAAGATGATACTGAACAGCAGACTTTAATATTTGGGGTTGAACAAAAATATAGCTCAGGGAAATTACAACCATTTTATACACAGTCCCCCCATGGGCTCAAATGTAATTGGACCAATAAATATAATCATGAAAAAAATATTTTATTGAGAATCAGGTATTGACTACCTTAAGCCTGAAACTCATGGACATTACCAGGTTTCCTCCTTTGTGATGCTTTGCGGGGCCTTTACTGCAGCTGACTTCAGTTGTTGTTTGTTTGTAGTTCTTTCTGCCTCTAGTTTTGTCTTCAGCAAGTGAAATGCATGCTCAGTCGGGTTGAAATCAATAGATTGATATGGCCGTTGCAGAATATTCACTTTTTTTGGGTCATCATCTAATTGTACTATGAAAAACCACCTAATAAACTTTCATTTGCATTTGGCTCTGTCTGGGCAGAGAGTACATCCCTTCAGAATTCTTCCAGCTGCTTCTGTTCTCTGACACATCATCATTAAAAACAAGTAAACCAGTGCCACTGGAAGCCATGCATGCTCATCCCATCACACTGCCCATGTTTCACAGATGATGTTGTATGCTTTGGATCATGAGCTGTTTCGGAGAACCAGGACAAACATTTCAATCGATCGCTCAGGCATTTAAGAGGCACTGAAATCTACATCCTTATTCAGTTCGGTGCATACCAATTCCATACCCAACCCTACTTTTAAGAAATATATTTTTTGATAAACAAACCAAACACTGGCTATGTCCTTGCTGGAGTGTGATGTGATTATCATGTGCAGGTGCGATGGATCGCATACAAAACCACTAGGGTGTCGGAATGGTATATGTTTATACTTCTCATCCAACCACAATCCAATTCACTTCATCCGGATTTATCTGGATAGGTTTTTTTTGTTTTGTTTTTTGTTTTTTTGAGTGGTGACAAGCCGGAATGAAAACAAGCCGAAATGAAATGGCAGTAACGAACGTTTTTTTTTAATGTAAGGAGTAGAAAGTACAGATAATTGCATGAAAATGTAAGGAGTAGAAGTAAAGCCATATCACCCTGGAGCCCAAGACCGGTTTCCCAATGAAGCTAAGCAGGGCTGAGCCTGGTCAGTACCTGGATGGGAGACCTCCTGGGAAAACTAGGTTGCTGCTGGAAGAGGTGCTAGTGAGGCCAGCAGGGGGTGCTCACCCTGTGGTCTGTGTGGGTCCTAGCGCCCCAGTGTAGTGATGGGGACACTATACTGTCAACAAGCACTGTCCTTCAGATGAGACGTTAAACCAAGGTCCTGACTCTCTGTGCAGACATGGGGACTTGTGACTTGGTGACTTGGTGACTTGGACTCGAGTCGCTATTTTTATGACTTGTGACTTGACTTGACAAAAACTAAAATACTTGAGAATTGACTCGGACTTGGAAGTTAAAGACTCGGGACTTGACTTGACTTGAGACACGATGACTTGAATGACTTGAGTGTTAATCACATCATGTTTTCAGTTTGAATGTAAAATATATAAATATAAAAAATAAAATTGATTACTCAGCTGGAGCACAGGCTGAGAATCGCGTTGTCATGACTGGACTGGACCAGGACACTATCATCAGTCATGCCCTCTCTACCTTACGCACACCACGCCCACTTAGATCAGATATCAAATCACATCAACATCTCAGCTTGAGGGGTACCGAGGGTCATCGCTTTTGTCGTCAATAATTTGCGGCTAAAAACGCTTGGAAATCGCTAAGCGCGCCGCTTTCTCCTTGTTTCCAAAGCGATCGGGCAGTTGCGCCCCTGAGGCGTCTGCCGTTGCTAAGCAACCATGACGCGCTCTCTCCATGAAGATGCGGGAATTTCAGCAAATGATAAATGGATTTACAGCACTAAAAATCGTTTGCAGTAGCTCTGCTACTAAATTTATTTCAAAATGGCAATCCATATACAGCTATGATCAGCTGTTCCTTCATCTTGGCTGAGCTTTCAATGTTGTCAGGGGAAAGGATGAAGCTGATTGGTTGGTTCTTGTCACATGACCTGCGGTGCGCTTGCAGCTCTCTGAAAAGTTGAGATGTTTTTAACTCGATGCGGTGCGGACGCGATTGAAAAAACAAGTGCGTCGCGACCGCGTTGCTTCCATTATGAGCGCGCATACCGGTGGCGCATACATGGTGGGATAGGCCACATCGTGCTCGGCTTGCAGACAAGACTCTCTCGAATATTATATTTTGCAAGTGCAATAACTTGTAATAGAGGTAATGACTTACGGATATACTCTGAGAGAGAGAGAGAGAGTGTGTGTGTGTGTGTGTGTGTGTGTATGTGTGTGTGTGTGTGAGAGAGAGAGAGAGAGAGAGAGAGAGAGAGAGAGAGAGAGAGAGAAAGAGAGAGAGAAACACACTCGTGCTTCACCTGATGAAGGAAACCCAAACTGATTCAGACTCCAATCAACCCCAACATTCAGAAACTAATTGACAAAAATCTGAAGTATAATTAAGATGAAAAAGGAAAAAATGAATTTGAGCTCCAAACCAAACTCCAGTGTTATTCGGCCCTAAACAGAACCACAAAACTGGCAAATTACTTATCACTCAAGCAACAGAAAAATAAATAATTTTATGAAGTTACAATTTTGTTTGATTCCATGATGTATTTTACTGAACATGAGTATTTACAATGCAAATCCAAATTATTTTAATTTACTGACAGTTACTTATATCTTGTCTTTTAACTTTATTAAGATCAGATTCTGCAGGTAAAATTACAATAATAAGGTGACTTGACTTGGACTTGACTTACTACAGGACTTGACTTGACTTGACTTGACTTGCCCAAGAAAAAAATACTTGGGACTTACTTGAGACTTGAAGGTTAAGACTTGAGACTTACTTGAGACTTGCAGATGTGTGACTTGGTCCCATCTCTGGTACTTCGTTACTTGACACCTCTGCATGTGACATATTTTCCATCATCAAGGGCAGCGGCTGCTGCATCAGATTAGGGGAAAGGACATTCTCCTCTTTGAACAGCATTCATTCCAGTCACTGCCTGCTCTTCATCAGTGGCCTAAAAAGAGAAAAACTTTTGAAAAAATAAAACCTTTAATTAAACTATCCATTTTCTGATAGAGTTGTATTCACATCTGTAAGGATAGGTAAATGATCTGTTTTAAAGTTTCAACACTTTGTGTGGTTGTTTAATGTCTATGTCTACCACAGCGCTCTAGAGTGCTATAGCAGCACTAGTGAGAGGGCATATTGTTTGAATAAATATATTGCTTTCAGAAAAGCTTTCAGCTTCTTAACTGAAACATTAAAACAGACATGACATTCAGATACCTCACAAATGTTCATATACGTGGAGGGCTGCTCTTCAAAGGGTTAGTTCACCAAAAAATGAAAATGGTCATAATTTACTCTCCCTCATGTTGTTCCAGACCTATACAAATTCTGCTAATTTTTGAAGCATAAATATATTTAATAATCCCTTATTTTTTGTCCTCCATTGCTAGTCTGGGAGACCAATATTTTATTTTGAACATACATGTGTGCTATCATATAATTTAAGATTTATCTAATCGGAATGGATTGCTTCTACATTAACTTTATCTATGAGGCTTGAAAAAACTGATTATCTAGACTATAAATGGATTAACAAAAAATTTAGAAAATTAAAAATATATTCATTTGTGTTGTAAAGACAGACATAAGGTTTGGAATGACATGAGGGCAAGTAAATTATTTTTTTGTGTGAACTTTTCCTTTAAGAGGGAAGACCAAGAATGATGACTCTCCAAATCAGACAACTCCAAAGTTGGTTTGAGTTCTGCAATGGAAAAACACAGACATCAATGGTTTTAATGAAATGAGCAAGTAATCAAACTGTTGCTGCATCAACATGTAAAGTAAACAGGCAGGAGACAACAGAAACAATTATTTTTTTAAAAATAACTTACATATCTCAAAAGATTGATAACTTACATATCTCTCCTATGTCTCTGGCTTTCAACATCTACAGAAACAAAAACATTTAGTAAACACTCTTAGTAAAAACAACAACTGATAACTGATAACATGAAATTACAAAGTTTACTTGCCTCAAACCATCTTTCCCCGTCTTCTGAAGAAGCTGAGAAAACCGCCTCCTCCTCACACAAGCAGACTTGTGTGTCCTTAACTCCAGTTAGTTTGAATTCTGCGAAGAAAAAACGGACATCAATGGTTTTAATAAAATATGAACATATAATCACAATGTGAAGTAAACAGGCAGGACACAACAGAAACATTCATTTTTTTTAAAATAACTCCAATCAGTCTCAAGAGAATGAAGTTATCTTGTCTCTGGATTTCAACATCAACATCAACATCTACAAAAACAAACATTATTTTAGTCTTAGTAAAAAAAAAGATAACTTGATAGAATTGTGAAGTATACTCACCTTAAACCATCTTCCCCTCTCTTCAGAAGAAGCTGAGAACACCGCCTCCTTACACAGTATGTGACTCCTCACACAAACAGCTTGTGTGTCTTTAACTCTCGATGCAGACACAGTGAAGACACGAGCTCAACAAGTCTGAAATATTACATTTAAAACATACTTTTAACAGCAGCCTCAAAATAATCATAGTCTTTATTACATAAAGTGGTTTCCTTTAGGAAACTAACGTATATTCAGTTTAACCATGAAAAATAAGATAACAAATTAACATGAGTGTAAATGTAACCATAACCGTCTATTAACACCTCAAAAAGTGTACATGTAACATGTAAATAAAGCTGCAAGCAGTGATGAAAGGGCCCTCGCACTCGGACTCACCAACACCCGGTGCCCATAGGAGGAACAGTGAACGTTGGGCCATATGCTTATAAAATAGTAAATATTTGTGCCACATTTCCTGCTGCCAACAGGTGGCGCTATGATTATAACTGAATATCGACATGTAAATGTCTTCAGGCCAGGACTCTTACCAAACATGCAAAGTTTCGGGCAGACCAGACAAGTCATGTTTAAGTTATGTTTTAAAAAAAGTCATTTTTCTGTTGCCAGCAGACGGCGCTATACTTATAATTGAATATTGGCTTTTAGTGGTGTTCAGGCCAGTACTCTTATAAAACATGTGATGTTTGGGTCAGATTGGGAATTGTATGCATGAGTTACAACAACTTCCTGTTTTATAGTATTAATAGCATCATTTTGCACATACTAAGTGTTGCTAGAATGTTTGAAAATATTTATAGCATGATTAGCACACAATGGCATACTTTTACTGTGTTGCAAATAGTGCATAAAAGTGTTAAAAATGACACTTCCTGTTGCCAGCTGGTGGCGCTATGACTATAACCAAATATGGGCATGTTGCTTTATTTAGGACAGGACCCTTGTCACGTGTGAAGTTTGGGGCAGATCGAAAATTGCTTGCCTGAGTTACAGCAACTTCCTTTTTCACTGCATTAGTAGCATGATTTAGCAATTAGCTAAGTGTTGCTAGCATGTTTTTAGTATGCTTCTAGAATGTTGCCAGCCTATTTAACACTTGTTGATGCTTTTATTATTTTGCAAGGAATCCATAACAGTTTTAAAAATGCCACTTCCTGTTGCCAGCAGGTGGCACTATCATCGAATACGGGCATGTTGATGTGTTCAGGAGAGGACTCTTATCAAACTTGTTCATTTTGGGGCATATTGGACACTGTATGCCTGAATTACAGTAACTTCCCAATTCACTGCAGTAATATGATGCTTTAGCATTTAGCTAAGTGTTGCAAACATGTTTTAGTATGTTTCTAGCATGCTGCCGGTGTATTTATCACTTGCTGGCACTTTTTAATATGTTGCTAGGAGTCCATAACAGTGTTAACATTGCCATTTCCTGTTAACAGCAGGTGGCGCTATGACTATAACTGAATTTGGTCATGGGTGTTTGTTTGAAACAAAACACCTATCATACGTGTGAAGTTTGGGGAAGATCGGACATTGCTTGCCTGAGTTACAGCAACTTCCTTTTTCACTACATTATTAGCATCACTGTAAAAAAAAAATCCCGTAAAAAAACGGTAAAATTCCGGCGGAAAAATACCGTTAAATAACGGGCACATTAAGTAACTGTAATTTTCCGTAATTCAAAAATACAGTTTTTTGCTGTAATTTTACATGAGATTTTCTGTATTTTCTTCAGCTTTTAATGTTTAATAATATGTTTTACATAAATATTGTGGAAAGTTGAGAAAAAAAAAACATTAAATTATCATAAAGTTTTAACTCTTTAACTTCAAATAATCAGCCATGAGTGCGAAAATGTGTTTTAATAATTTATTGACCTAGCTGCAAGAATATACCAATAGTTTGTTCAGGACTTCAAAACGGCAACAATATACCAGTATAAAGATTATAGCACAACTGCAATAATATTCCAATAATTTGTCCATAACTGCAATAGTATAGAAAATATTATTACAAACTATCATAACTGCAACAATATTCCAGTAAAATTCCAGTTTAAATTACTGTAGATCACAACTGCAACAACAAACCAATTCAGTTTGTTCATAACTGCAACAGTATATAAAATAAAATATATATATATATATATATAAAAATATCATAACTGCAACAACACACAATAAAAGAATTGTTCAAAACTGCAACAATATAGCAGTTTGATAAACAAATAAAAATTAATAATTAAATTGTCCTTAAAACTGAACCACCTGTGAACAGATTAATTTATCTAGACAACAGATGATGCATGAAAAAAAATAATTCAACCATGAAAGCAAATAATCAGCAAGTATTTTAAGTCTGTGACACTGTCAAGAATTTCTGCTAGGCATGTAGGAAGATCTGACACTCAAAGTTTTACTCCATCCTTTCATAGTCCGCAATCTTGTTAATCAGTGAAAGAACCTTTGGACTGACTGACGATTTCTTTCTCGATGAGGTCTTATCCACTTCCGGTCCCTTCTCGGGGTTCATCTTAAAAATGCATCTGTTGAATGAAAAAAAAATCCTTAGTAATAAAACATGGACTGTAACATATGCTGTGAATATATTTAAAATAAAAGCAGAACAATAAGAACTTGTAAAGGGCATGCTTGTGGTGGATGTTTGCTATAAAGAAGTATGTGAGAGGTTGTGTGTGAGGCAGACTGAGAAGGTTGTGACAATGTAAGAGAGTGTGTTGTGTGAGGATGAGAGTGTGAGGATGCATGTAGGGCTGCACGATTAATCACATGCGGCTGTCAGGTGCGTTTGCGGATGAATCGCATTCGATTATGAACAGGATATTGTGTAGCTTGTCAGTGAACTACAGCTCTGTGTATTAAATGTTGCTGATTTGAAAACAGGTGATGGATATTTACTACTAATCACAGGACCGGCTTTACTGACGAGACACGCCTGAAAAACGCATGTGATTAATCATGCAGCCTTAGAAGCGTGTGTGAGGATGCGCGTGAGAGTGTGTTAGTGTGTGTGAGGATGCATGTGTGACTGTCTATGTGAGAGTGTGTGTGAGAGTGTGTGTGTGTGAGAGAGAATGTGTATGTGAGAGTGTGTGAGTGTAAGGATGCATTTGTAAGAGTATGTGAAAGTGTGTAACTGTGTGTGGGAAGATGCATGTGAGTGTGTGTGGATGCATGTGTAACTGTCTATGTTAGAGTATGTGGATGTTTGTATTAGAGTGTGTGTGTGTGTGTGTGAGAGGATGCGTGTGTGAGAATGTGTATGTGAGAGTGTGTGAGTGTAAGGATGCATTTGTAAGAGTATGTGAAAGTGTGTAACTGTGTGTGTGAAGATGCGTGTGAGAGAGTGTGTGTGTGTGTGTGGATGCATGTGTAACTGTCTAATGTTAGAGTATGTGGATGTTTGTATTAGAGTGTGTGTGTGCTTGTGTGTGTGTGTGTGTGTGTGTGTGTGTGTGTGTGTGTGTGTGTGTGTGAGGATGCGTGTGTGAGAATGTGTATGTGAGAGTGTGTGAGTGTAAGGATGCATTTGTAAGAGTATGTGAAAGTGTGTAACTGTGTGAAGATGTGTGTGTGTATGTGCGTGTGTGTGTGTCTGTGAGAATGCGTGTGTGAGAATGTGTATGTGAGAGTGTGTGAGTGTAAGGATGCATTTATAAGAGTAATGTGAAAGTGTGTAACTGTGTGTGTGTGTGTGTGTGTGTGTGTGTGTGCGTGAGTGTGTGTGTGTGTGAGGATGCGTGTGTGACAATGTGTATATGAGTGTGTGAGTGTAAGGATGCATTTGTAAGAGTATGTGAAAGTGTGTAACTGTGTGTGCGAAGGTGTGTGTGTGTGTGTGTGTGTGTGTGTGTGTGTGTGTGAGGATGCATTTCTGAGTATGTGTATGTGAGTGTGTGAGTTTGAGGATGTGTGTGTGACAGTGTGTATATGTGAGAGTGTGAGGATGCATGTGTGACTGTGAGTGTGTGTGTGAGAATGCATGTGAGAGAATGTGTATGTGATAGTGTGTGAGTTTGAGGATGCTTTTGTGAGTCTGTCTATGTGAGTGTGAGGATGTGAAAATTATTATTTATTATTTTTTATTTTATTTTTTTCTAAAATCCTGTCAAACGTGCACAAACTACTAGCTACTACTAAATATTGTAGAAACATAATTTTCTGTAAAGTTGCTTTGTAACGATTTGTATTGTAAAAAGCGCTATGCAAATAAACTTGAATTGAAAACTTGATGTGTGTGTGACTGCATGTATGTGAGTGTCTGTGTGTGTGAGAGTGTGTGAGTATGCATGTGTGACTGTGTGTGAGTGTATGGGTGCGTGTGTGACTGTGTGTGAGAGTGTGTGTTAGAGTGAGTGTAAGTAAGGATGCGTAAGTCAGTGTGTGTTGAAAAAGTGAGTGACTGTGTGTGAGGACACGCGTGTGAGTGTGATACGTGTGAGAGTGAGTTTATGAGTGTGTGTTTTTACCTTGCGTGTCTCTTGCGTTTCTCCTTGGTTTCCTGGGTATGAAATGTTCAAGCAGTAGTATGAAGCAAACATCAGCTTCAGAGCGTTGTAGAAGATGGTGATGTGGCCGTTAACTATGACTTGGTCAACAGAAAACAAAGTTCTCTGCAGTCAAAGGGGGAACTTCCTGTTGTCATGCATAAGAAAAAGAAGAGATCAGTTACACTGTGATAAACTTACTGTAAATATTAAATTGTTTTTTTCTTTTAAATATATTCAAACATACCACACACAATTATTTTTCTGACAGCTAGTAACTTGACATGAAAAGGTCCCTGCCTGTGACACAGAAGATAACTGCCGTTGGTGATGGTAAACATGACTTTTAAATGCATCGTAATTTCTGAACGTAAGTGCAAGCTACTAGCAACAAGCTAATAGGTAGTGTGCCTCATTTCTGTGTAGCCCTTGATGTTGTGAATTGTGAGTTTTCAAAGAAACACCATAACTATTACAAGTGTAATCTGTGAACATCTTTGCATTGTGCAACTCACCCTTTCATGTTGACCTTGGTTTTAGCCGCTCACAGAACTTATCTGTAAGGAGAAAAAAAAGCATGTAAATGTGAAATTTTAGGAAATCTACAAAAATACAAAGAAATATATTGATAAATGTATTATATCTCTGAACCTTATCTGTGTCACCTGTTCACCCCATCAGTGAGTATCAATAATCCCTATAAGCTTCAATAACAGTCTTTAATTATAGAAGGGTGATTAAAACTGTCATGAAACAGAAGTTGTGAAACTTTTTTCCCTAGGTGTAGATTACAAGATTACAAGGTTATATGAATTCTCAGATGACACACTGCAGACATTGTTTTTTCATTCACAATTTTAACTGGTCAGTGGTTTTAGTCACCAGTTTTTTTTTAAAATACTTTTAATATTTTTAATATTTGCTTAACCAATAGACAGATATAAAGGGTAACCAACATAAATAATGTATTAAAAAGTGATTAAATACTGACTGTAACGATATTTCAGACCATTAGTGAGACTATATCTGGAATTAAAAGAGTAAAACATGCAGACAAAATAAAGTAGTTAAGTGAATTTCATTATACAAGCGTAATAATCAGTGCTTGAAGAGGGATAACGCTAAGTGCCCGACGAACATAACGTTTCAAATCGCGCGTCACTTTAAGCGCTGGTCCTAATGAATCTTTTTCTAAATTCAGAGTTTTCATCCAATCTTGCCTCGAAAAATATTATTTTTTTTAGCTTTTAGACGACGCCTACGATTATGTATATCAAAACCGATTAAAAACACTGAAGTTCGGTAAAGTTGGCAACATATCAACATATTCGAACTTAACGTTAACTTACCTGTGCTAAATGTTAAATTCATGAGTTCTTAAACCACAAATGATAATAATATTTAATAACAGTATCGTAGACAACCAGCTAACGACTTTCCTTAAAGTCAGCCTGGGTTTTTCCCTCAGGGACAAAATAACGTTAGAAGTTAGCCACACTTAACCACTAACGGCACTGGTTAGCGCCGAAGTTTGAAACACTGGTTTAACGATTCAAAAAAGGTAAACATTCTAAATGCTGGAACTCAAATATAGTAGAAATAACATATAGTAATGACCAGAATTAGAAAACATTAATTTTACCTGCTTATTTTCGCCTCAAATCGAAGATTGACCGTGAAACTGAAGGTCGAGTGATTCCTTCTGCGCGCGCAGCAGCCCCACTGCGTGCTTGGAGGAGATTGTATCCTTGCGCTAGGGCGGGAATTCCTTCAGTTCGAATATTTAAAAAAAAAATTTTGTAATTTAAATATCAGCATATTATTATAGTATTATATCACATTATGAAACGGTACTATGAGAATAAATGCGTAATAAAACACCAAACTGAGCAGAACTATTTTGACAAGCGGAACAAGATGAAGATATCAGTTGACAGTACTATGGAAATACGATTCTTTTGCTCGAATTGATTCTTTAGGGAAGGATGTTTCAACATACCGGTTCAAAAACTGATTCACCTGCTCTTTTATGCAAACACGCAATGTAGGCAACACATATTATATCAATAATAATAATAATAATTAAAAAATTATAATAATAATAATAATGAACGTGAACTTTTGTACAGTTGTTATATTTTTAATCTATTAAAAAATATGGCATTATATTATTAATGCCACACACACACACACATACATACATACATACATATATATATATATATATATATATATATATATATATATATATATATATATATATATACATACACACACACACACACACACACACACACACACACACACACATACTGCACATAAACATACATATAGCGCACTGTTTTTGGTGTGTTATGTGAAATAAATCTTCAAAAATATTTTTGTGGCGTTATGCACATTGACATGTTTTTCATGTGATTTTACATAGGATATGTATATTTACAGTCTATTTCTGTAATTTTACAATTTTAAACTGTATTTCAAAATTACGTGAAAAAACTGTAAAATAAAACAGTAAAATTCCGTAAAATAACAGTTTTTTTTTACAGTGATGCTTTAGCACTTAACTAAGTGTTGCTAGTATGTATTAGTATGTATCTAGCATGTTGCCAGCCTATTTAACACCTTTTGACACGTTTTAATTTGTTCCTAGGAGTCCATAACAGTGTTAACCTTGTCACTTCCTGTTACCAGCAGGTGGCGCTATGACTATAACTGAATTTGGTCATGGGTATTTGTTCGGAACAAAACACCTATCACGTGTGAAGTTTGGGGAAGATCAGACATTGCTTGCCTGAGTTACAGCAACTTCCTTTTTCACTGCATTAGTAGCATGCTTTAGCACTTAGCTAAGTGTTGCTAGCATGTATTAATATGTATATAGCATGAATCCAGCTTATTTAACACTTGTTGACACTTTTTAATATGTTCCTAGGAGTCCATAAGAGTGTTAACCATGTATCTTCCTGTTACCAGCAGGTGGCGCTATGACTATACCTGAATTTGGTCATGAGTGTTTGTTCAGGACAGAACACCTATCACACGTGTGAAGTTTCGGGAAGATTGGACATTGCTTGCCTGAGTTACAGCAACTTCCTTTTTCATGGCGAAACATCAAATTTTGTCAGGCCGCCAGGGACACAGCCCTTGATGAAAACTCAAAAACTTCGCAATTTAACATCACAAAGGTCTTATGATGACCCTCACTAAATTTGAAGACAATCCGATTAAAACTGTTGGAGGAGTTCATCAAAGTACGAGGCATGGAAATGGCAAAAGCTGCACAAAAATTGTACAGGAAATTCAAAATAACTTACTTCCTGTTGGGTTTTGGATTTTGTACCAAGATACTTTTTTGTAGATAATGGTGTGCTACAAGTGTGTACCGATTTTCGTGCATGTGCGTGAAACGTAGCTCGAGGCGCACTCTGTTGAAATATAACAGGTGGTGCTATTGAGCCATTTTGCCACACCCACTTCTGTAACCTATATCAGATGTAAATTTTCGCCAGTCCTGATGCGTGTGCAAAGTGAGTTTTGGAGAATGTTTAGGCCCTCTAAAATGTGATTCATTTCGGAGAAGAAGAAGAAGAAGATTCTATATTCTATGTAATGTTAAGCTAGGGTGACCATATGAGCCATTTTCCCAGGACGCGTCCTTGCCAGGATTTTTATATTGCCTAAAATATCGATCATTGTATGACATTCCTAAGAGCTATAGAGAGCAGAGCACATGGTTCCTTATGCATTAAAATCACTCTCTTGGTACTTTGGTGTCATACAATGATCGGTGCGCAAGGATGCTTCAAGTTGAATGAACGAACAAACACCTAACATGTACCTGTATTTGCATTGCTTTGATCGCTCTCTGTAGATCTCACCTTCTCACACGCCACGATTGGTTGATTATGTACCATACCTCCATGTTATTGGTCAAACTACTTTGGATATTTTAGGCAATATAGAAATCCTGGCAAGGACGCATCCTGGGAAAATGTCTCTAATGGTCACCCTAGTTAAGCTCTTTTGTTTCCGCCTTTCATAAAACCGGGTAAACAATAAACGATAACTTTACATTTTGAATCTTTACTTATCATAATGTCTTTCACTCCTTCTAGCTTCTTTCACGCTGAGAAAATGGCGGCTTCTCGCACTAGAGACATACGATCTTAACGTGACGTCCGTGCTCTCCTTCACGTCCGCGTTCCCAACCCAGCACCGCTGGGTTATAATCGAGACCAATTTTCAACCCAAACTTGGGTTAAAACAACCCAATGTCTTACACAGCAGTCTCAACCCAGCATTTGGGTTGAAAAAACAACCCAGTGTTTTTTAGAGTTTACCTTTTTTCTTCCACTCATACTGGTACAGGCTGATCTTAATTTCAGCTGTCAAAATAATACCACTCTAGACCGGCCCCACAGAGCTCTCAGTCACGCCCACCGCCTCCTGCTGCGTCATCGCGACAGCGTCAGCAATGCAGCTCGGGACCCCGTTCTCGCTCTTCAAGCCGTCGCCCCGTGCCGCGGGAGCCGCGGCAGAGGATTGCGGTGAAGCCAGAAGCCCCGAAAGCATCCTAGCACTGCTGGGAAAGCGCCGGTGTTCGAGTTCCGCTGCGGCCGAGCTCTCACCCAAGCGCGCCCCTGTTGCAGTTCCAAGGGTTGTGACTGCCTCAGTGTCCTCTGCAATGCGCAAGCCTGCACACAAAAGCCGTTATCACGGCTACACAGATGTTTCACAAAAAGAGTGTTTTTTCTGGTGTTCCGGCCACGGCCGATGGTGCTATAAATGTAGTGACGATGCCCACTCCTCAGTGCCCATCTCCACATGTAAGCACAGCCCTGCACACAGGGCCCGCGCCCATAATGACGACTCAAGTCGGTCGCGCACACTGCATAGTAAGTGCCCAGTCAACAGAGCGCGCTTCGCATCCAGCCCTTAGCCAATCATGCAGATGCATGGTCAGCGCTTCCAGGGGTTTCGGATTGGGTGCTAGGCATTATAAAGAGAGGCTACTCGCTACAGTTTTCTCGACGCCCACCGCGCTTTTCAGTGCGCGTCGAAACTACGGTCAAAACAGAAGTAGCACACATACTTCGGGCCGAAATATCAAAACTGTTGAGCAAAGGGGCTGTAGAGCCTGTGTCTCAAGCTCAAAGCGAGGGGGGGCTGTACAGCAGATACTTTCTGGTGCCCAAGAGAGACGGGGGTCTCAGGCCCATACTGGATCTAAGACAGCTGAACAAGGCATTGATGAAACGCAGTTTCAAAATGCTCACGACCAGGAAGCTCCTCGCGCAGATTCGCAGAGGGGACTTGTTCATGTCAATAGATCTGAAGGACGTGTATTTTCAAATACAGATAGCGTCAAACCACAGGCGATATTTGAGATTCGCCTTCGAGGGCCAGGCATACCAGTTTACAGTCCTGCCATTCGGCTTGTCCGTAGCTCCTCGTACGTTTACAAGGTGCATGGATGCAGCGCTCGCTCCTCTCAGACTCAGAGGCATACGAGTGCTGAATTATTTGGACGACTGGCTGGTTCTGGCCCAATCACGAGCGGAGCTCGTGGACCACAGGGCCGTTTTACTCGATCACCTCGAGAAGCTCGGCCTCAGTGTCAATTGGGCGAAGAGTTCGCTGAACCCCAGTCAGACGATCCTGTTTCTGGGTATAGTTCTGAACTCGTGTTCCATGACAGCGCGACTGTCACCACAGCGCATGATGGGCATTCAGCGCGCAGCGAGTTCTTTCCGCTGCGGCGTGACCGTGTCGCTCAAACACTGTCAAAAGATGCTGGGCCTCATGGCCTCAGCATCTCCGGCTCTGCAGCTGGGCCTGCTCCGCATGCGCCCCCTGCAGTTCTGGCTGAAGGCTCAGGTGCCGCGCAGAGCGTGGGCGTCTGGCCGGCTGCATTTCAAGGTCGATCAGAGCTGTGTCGCGGCTCTAGCACCTTGGACAGCGAACGGCTGGTACCGATCAGGTGTAAGCCTGGGGACTTCCCCGAATGTGAAGATGGTGTCGACGGACGCCTCCACTTCGGGATGGGGAGCGCTGCTCGAGGGCAGACCGTCCTTTGGCCTATGGTCAGAACGGGAAAAGCTCCATCATATCAACTGCCTGGAAATGCTGGCAGTGGAGAACGCGCTGACGCGCTTTTGTCCCCATATCAAGGATCACCACGTTGTAGTCCGTTCGGACAACATGTCCGTGGTGTCCTACATAAATCGCCAGGGCGGTCTCGGGTCTCGAAACCTGTGCAGGCTGACGGAACGCCTCCTGGTTTGGGCTCAGCGCAACGTGCGCTCGCTGAGAGCAGTGCATGTGCCTGGGCTGCAGAATCTGGGTCCAGACAGGCTGTCCAGAGGCAATGTTCCTACGGGCGAATGGTCTCTACACCCGCAAACAGTCCGGCTGTTGTGGGAGAGATTTGGCAGGGCGGAGGATGGAGATGGCCGTGCTGCCCCCTTTATGCTTTCCCTCCCATCTCCCTCCTTCCGCAGGTGATAGAACAGGTGAGAGAAACGAGATGTTCATTACTGCTTGTAGCACCTCTTTGGAAGAACCAACCATGGTTCCCAGATTTGATGCAGTTAGCAGATGTCGCCCCGTGGCCGGTACCGTTGAGGAGGGACCTCCTCTCGCAGGCCAGGGGCTCGATTTGGCACCCTCAACCGGAGTTGTGGTCCCTCCATGTGTGGGCGCTCAACGGTTACCTGCTGATCTCGCAGTGGGAGTGATAAATACCATCACTCAGGCTAGAGCTCCGTCGACACGACGTCTGTATGCCTCGAAGTGGTCGGTGTTCTCCAGCTGGTGCACAGCTTGAGGTTATTCACCCCTTAGTTGTGAGGTGACGGAGGTCCTCTCCTTCCTACAGGAGCTGTTGGATAAGGGCAGAGCCCCATCCACGCTCAAAGTTTATGTGGCGGCCATCGCGGCGTTTTCTGAAATGGCTTCCGGTCAGTCAATAGGAAGGAACGATTTAGTCATCCGGTTCCTCAGAGGAGCTAGGAGGCTGAATCCTCCCAGACCTCCGTCAGTCCCTATGTGGGACCTCGCGGCGGTTTTGGAGGCCTTGAAGGGTCCCCCTTTTGAGCCTATCCAATCGGTTAGCCTTCAGCATCTGTTGTTCAAGACAGTATTCTTGTTGGCTCTCGCTTCGGTGAAGTGTGTGGGTGATTTGCACGCGCTCTCGGTGAGCCAGTCGTGCTTGGAGTTTGGGCCCAGGTTATTGCCCTGTCTGTCCTGCCGGTGTCAGGGGAGGATGGAGACTCGAGTCTTCTTTGCCCTGTCAGGGTTTTAAGAGCTTATGTGTCTCGCTCTGCTGCCTTTCGGCAGACGGAGCAGCTGTTTGTCTCGTTCGGTGGATGTTCCAAGGGAATGGCTTTTTCGAGACAGACTCTATCCAGATGGATAGTTGACACCATAGCGTTAGCTTACGCTTCCAGGGGCCTTCAGTGCCCGTTGGGCGTCAGAGCACACTCCACAAGAGGCGTCGCCTCGTCGTGGGCGTGGTCTACTGGGATCTCCTTGCAGGATATATGTATGGCGGCAGGTTGGGCCTCGCCGTCTACATTTATCAGGTTCTATAACCTGGAGTTTCCCGCCTTGCAAGCAAGGCTGCTGTCGGTATAGTCGAATCAGGGCCCTGAGGGGAATTCTGAGTTCACAAGCGCTATGCGCTGCCGACTGTTATATGGGCAGTATTGCGTAAGACCCGCATTGCCACATTGGTCAGGCCTTGCCTCGGCTGTGTGATGTCATATTGCCGCATCTACGGATGCTGCTAGATATAGGACAGAGGGCTTTTTCCCTTTTCTGTCCTGGACTCTCTGTGAGTCCCTCAGGTGACTATGCACTGTAAATCCTGGGCGTTGCTTCAGGTTTATTGGTGTGTGATCCCTGCGCGCACGGCATTTTACATTGGGTTCCCGTAGCGTCTTAGCTAAGACGCAGTACGAGAGAGCTCTCGTAAGAGAACGTACTCGGTTACTAAACGTAACCTCGGTTCTTTCTAGAAGAGCGAACGAGTACTGCGTTCTCTGCCGTGCGTACGATTCACTCTGGTTCGCTTCGGCGATGAAATAAATCAGGTGAGTCAGGCTTTTCGAGCTCCTTTTATAGGTTGGGCCACACCCGTTTCGGCGGGAAGTGGCAAGAAGGGCGCGAAGCAGAACAAGCCAATGAGCGAACGAGCCGTCTCGCCTATGGCTGTGTACTGCTGCAAATGCGCTTTACAAAAATACAAAATTAAGGATAATTTTTTGCTTCAGTATTTCGTGAAAAGAGACTTTTCCCATAGCGTCTTAGCTAAGACGCAGTACTCGTTCGCTCTTCTAGAGAGAACCGAGGTTACGTTTAGTAACCGAGTACGTTCTACACAGAGCTCCCTCAAGTGCCTGCTACTCTATGATTTTTTTGTATGGGGGGTGTCCATATACCTGTGGCCAAGCGGGCTAAGGCTAAGGCCTCCTGAACTGCCGGCTCTGCAATGGCAACCTGAACTGCCTGCTCCTCCATGGCTCCCGGAGGTACCTGATCCACCCTGGAGGCCCCCGATGTTACGGTTATGGCGTGGGATGCGACTTCCGGGAGGGGGCCAATATCTGTCTCCTGTGTGTCCCTGTTTGTCCTTATTTGGTCCTTCCAGTTCTTTTTACCATTATTAGTAATCACCTGTTCCTTGTTATTAGTTATCCTCATCCCCTGTCTGAATCTAGTTATCTTGTTTGAGTTTGAGCTCCTTTGTTCTCCTTTGTCCTGGATTAATGTCAATTTTAATGGTCAATGTATATGTAGATGTTTATTAAAAACTCCTTTACGTTTACCCCTTCTTGATACACGTATTTACTACAACCACGACCGTGTTACAACATTAATCTCATGAATATGCTCAGGGTCATTCGCCTGAAGCTGTATTAATAATGTTATAAATAATGTTCAGTATCTTTTTCAGTTTTGCTTCATAAATCCTTAAGCCCAATCCCAATTCTACACCTTAGCCCTTCCCCTTTCCCCTACCCTTCAGTATCGCACGTTCACATGAAGGGGTACAGTGTCTCGATTCTCTTTTGGTTGGAGGTGTAGGGGTAGGGGAAGGAGCAGACAGCCCCTTCAAACAAAGATTTTTTGGGACCACACTTCAAGCAAAGGGGTATGAATTATCTCTGCAACTTGGCTGCCTGAATGAACAAAAAGACACATAAATGTATGCATTTTTTGCATTAATAAAGATTTAAACGAAAAGTAATCATTTGTTTTACGTTACATTCAGCCGTGAGTTCATATTAACAGTCATATTACTCAAAGAAATGTTTGCAAAAAAATCGCTAATATTTGCTAACGTCATATCATTATTGATTGCACGATAGTACCACAACATATTTTTTTGGCTGATCAGGGTGATATCCACCATAGATGGGAGGCTAGTCCTCCCAATAATTATAAATCGGAAGGGGAAGGGGTATAAAATAGAATTGGGTTTGGGCTTTAATATGGGTCTGAATACTAGAGGCATTGTATCACAGATGATTATAGTCATATGGCACTGTTAGAACATTACTGTTTTAACAGCATGCTGTATTCTAGCACATAATGACATAGCTTTGTCATATATTCACCACACCTTACGATAAAACACTGGAAACATACTGTTGCAAACAATTTCATAAGTTACTGATTAGTTATTGTTATAAATTGAAAGAAGTTCACTCTGCTGTTTTGGTGATTAAGCCAAATGTTTTCATTATATCAAAATTGTAATGTGTTTTGAAACAATGCTTATGTGAAAGGAAACATACTAATTAATATAAAAAATACAAAAAATAAATAAATAAAAATAACGGCATTTTGCTTTAAAAAAATCATGTTTGTTATGAAAGTAAATTTGTTGTAAATATTATTTTTATTATTATTATTATTATTATTATTATTATTATTATGACACTGCTTCTGCTAGAACACATGCCTGCTTTTGGCCAAAACACAACTGAAAATATTTTATTTATTTTTTGTTGTTGTAACTTTCAATTTGTTTACGGAATGGTTTTTCAAAACCAATATGTGCCTTCTATTGACAGCTGTTATTTCAACCTTTATGTTTTCAGTCTTCTTTAGGGACAATGTTTACTGCAATCATTTTCTGAATGAAGTACTTTCAGGTTCTATACCCTAATTTTACCCTACAACGTTTAGACTTAAATGCAATTTCCAATAAAACACCCATTTAACACACTCAGGCACACTCAAATAAACTGTGCAACTTCAGTGACCCATATATGACAGAAGTGAATTCCAGGTTGATGATGAAAAAAACATGATATAACAAAAGCTTACATTTATAAATGTACCCAACATCTCCCAAAAACCGGACAAATGACTTGAAATATATAATCTAATCGATCTCTTGAGGTGTGGTAACTTTAGTATAAAGAGAATAATTGAATACGGACCATTTGAATAATTAGAAAAATAATGCACACCCGTGGTGTAACGCATCACACCTCAGGTGCAACACAGTCTCACTCCAACTCGTCATAAATTGATGCTTGGTCAGGACACCTTGGCGTCGCTTTTTGATGCTCAAGGTACCCCTTTAGCATAATTTTTTGAGTCATCCGTTGTTTTTGGTTGTTTGTCTTAATTTTATGGTTTTCATGCATTTGTATTGAATATAAATAATTGTGTATAAATTTATACTTTAATTGGAGCATGTAACCCCAGCCCTAATCTAAACCTACCAACTTCTGAAAAATATAAAACACATAACAAGCAAATAAAAGTATAGTCACAGGTATTTATTGCAAAAACTAACCATAAACAAGCAGTATAAAAGCATTACAAACATGATGTGTTGCATTCCAAGTCTTCTGAAGCCATACGATACCTTTATGTGAAGAAGAGAGTAAAACATAAGGTTTTAATAGATTAAAATTATCCCATACTGTTAACACGCTCACACCACATCTCATTCAAAATTATACTCCCGTAGCATGATGCAATCAGCCACGAGACACACAAAAGACAATGTCATTTTACAACAGCATGATGCAATCGGTCACGAGACACACAAGAGCCAATGGCTGACGTAAGGCTTCTTCTGGCATTTTTTTAATTTGCGCAGAGACAGCACAGAGACAGCACACAGGAAGAAATTAATGTTGGACTGAGACGGCGATCGCGTCTAATCCTCTCGCAAATCAATCATTTTGCCTTGAAAGACTTAGAATATTAATATTGTTTTGAATAAATTATGACGGTAGTTGTATATGCCTGTTATATATTGTGTCTAATTGACAAATGGTAGGTTTAGGGGCAGGGGTTGGGTTACCTGCTCATAAATGTGTTAATAGCGTAATATAAATAAAACTGACTGTTTACATTGAAAAATCACACCCCTACATACAACCCGAATTCCGGAAAAGTTGCGACGTTTTTTAAATTTTAATAAAATGAAAACTAAAAGACTTTCAAATCACATGAGCCAATATTTTATTCACAATAGAACATAGATAACATAGCAAATGTTTAAACTGAGAAAGTTTACAATTTTATGCACAAAATGAGCTCATTTCAATTTTGATTTCTGCTACCGGTCTCAAAATAGTTGGGACGGGGCATGTTTACCATGGTGTAGCATCTCCTTTTCTTTTCAAAACAGTTTGAAGACGTCTGGGCATTGAGGCTATGAGTTGCTGGGGTTTTGCTGTTGGAATTTGGTCCCATTCTTGCCTTATATAGATTTCCAGCTGCTGAAGAGTTCGTGGTCGTCTTTGACGTATTTTTCGTTTAATGATGCGCCAAATGTTCTCTATAGGTGAAAGATCTGGACTGCAGGCAGGCCAGGTTAGCACCCGGACTCTTCTACGATGAAGCCATGCTGTTGTTATAGCTGCAGTATGTGGTTTTGCATTGTCCTGCTGAAATAAACAAGGCCTTCCCTGAAATAGACGTTGTTTGGGGGGAAGCATATGTTGCTCTAAAACCTTTATATACCTTTCAGCATTCACAGAGCCTTCCAAAACATGCAAGCTGCCCATACCGTATGCACTTATGCACCCCCATACCATCAGAGATGCTGGCTTTTGAACTGAACGCTGATAACATGCTGGAAGGTCTCCCTCCTCTTTAGCCCGGAGGACAACGGTGTCCGTGATTTCCAACAAGAATGTCAAATTTGGACTCGTCTGACCATAAAACACTATTCCACTTTGAAATAGTCCATTTTAAATGAGCCTTGGCCCACAGGACACGACGGCGCTTCTGGACCATGTTCACATATGGCTTCCTTTTTGCATGATAGAGCTTAAGTTGGCATCTGCTGATGGCACGGCGGATTGTGTTTACCGACAGTGGTTTCTGAAAGTATTCCTGGGCCCATTTAGTAATGTCATTGACACAATCATGCCGATGAGTGATGCAGTGTCGTCTGAGAGCCCGAAGACCACGGGCATCCAATAAAGGTCTCCGGCCTTGTCCCTTACGCACAGAGATTTCTCCAGTTTCTCTGAATCTTTTGATGATGTTATGCACTGTAGATGATGAGATTTGCAAAGCCTTTGCAATTTGACGTTGAGGAACATTGTTTTTAAAGTTTTCCACAATTTTTTTACGCAGTCTTTCACAGATTGGAGAGCCTCTGCCCATCTTTACTTCTGAGAGACTCTGCTTCTCTAAGACAAAGCTTTTATAGCTAATCATGTTACAGACCTGATATCAATTAACTTAATTAATCACTAGATGTTCTCCCAGCTGAATCTTTTCAAAACTGCTTGCTTTTTTAGCCATTTGTTGCCCCCGTGCCAACTTTTTTGAGACCTGTAGCAGGCATTAAATTCTAAATGAGCTAATTAAGTGGATAAAAGTGTAAAATTTCTCAGTTTAAACATTTGCTACGTTATCTATGTTCTATTGTGAATAAAATATTGGCTCATGTGATTTGAAATTCCTTTAGTTTTCATTTTATTAAAATTTAAAAAATGTCCCAACTTTTCCGGAATTCGGGTTGTATATGCAATAATGGCAATATTATTGCCCAAATGTATAATTTTATCATGACGATAAGCCTATTGCGTCGGCATTTTGATGCTATTTGAAACAGGGTACCCTGAGCGTTAAAAAAGGGCCTCCAAAGTGTACTGACCAAGAGTCAAAATATGACGAGATGGAGTGAGACTGTGTTGTCAGGTGTGCATTATTTTTCTAATAATCCAACAGCCCATCATAAATTATTCCTTAATTAAATTATACAAATTGTGGATCAATAAGTCAATGACTAAATTATATTTTATAAATTGACCATGTTTGACGATATTTCATGTTAAGAAATATATGTTAGGTTATATGATAATATGATTAGTAAACCATTTCAAAAAAATTTTATGTAAAAAATAATTTCTCCATAATAGTTACACTGCAAAATCAAACAAACAGTTAGAGTTGTGACGTTCGCGAACGAACCGATTCTTTTGAACGGCTCATAAACATGAACGATGGGAGCCGAGTCGCGGCTGGAGGGGAGCCGTTCTTTCTGTCGTTCTTTTTTCCTATGCGTTTCACACAGATGCACACAAATGAGCTCCTCCGCGAGACAGAACAGTTATAGGGGGAGGGGTATGGGCTGAAATATGTGCCACTAGAAACTGAATTTGAATTGCTAAACTTGAATAATTGCATTGAATAACTGAATTTGAATAACATAATTTGAAAGTGTATTGTTTAATTTGAATCATTGCATTGAAAATCTGAATCTGAATTGTATAATTTGAAATTGTATTTATTCAAAAACAGAATCTGAATTGTGGTCGAATAAAATTTGTCCAACAAAATTTGATCCTCACTTAAAGTTAAACTCTCTATATATCTTCACATTCACTTCTCACAATTCAGATTCAGTTCTCAAATTCAATTTCAAGTTACTGAGACAGACATCCGGGTAGTTGGAGGATGAAGGAAGAGCAATCCAGCCCAGATCGATAGATCGCGTTCATTGTCGCACAGGAGCCAATCAGCACCTACGTTTTGAAGCAAAGTACGTACCCACCATGAAACAAGGAAGAATTGCTTGCCTTGCCGACTGACTTGACCACCATGGATCCGCCTAGGACAAATATGGTAATGACAATTTTTTTTTCACGATCTAACGATCTTTAGTTTAATGGTGTAGCTGTTTTGTAGAAACGGGGGAAATTACATCTTTCTCGATGTGTTGCAAACACAGTAGCTATTATCCCACGTTTTTGTGGTTATGTACTAGCTCTGGTAACAACATCTTTGCTTGGCGTTTATTATTTCTAAGCATTTGCCTCTTCCTCCGGTGAAAATGTTGTTGCCGCCAAGTAGACTGGTCATGTCTTCAGCGTGATTATTTACGATAACTACTCCTCGTGATTGTCATTGTCAGGGTACTGCTTACTAAGAGGGAGAGAGAGAGTAGTAAGCCTGTATGTCTCACTATGTTTTGACAAGGAGACAACTCAGAAGTAGTCAATTCAACATATTTGCTCACAGATGCAATACCTTCCCATGGTCCTGTTGGGCCCAGTGCCCAACATCAAACTTTAGTATATTTTTTTAGTCAATAAAAAAAGTCAATATATTGTCGCATTTTAGTTAGATCTATCCCTCCAAGCATCTGTCTCCCCACCAATGGATTAATGCATTGACCAGTTAGATTTAATGCTTTTTAAATTGACTGAGCTGTTACCATAAAGGCTCACTGTGCTGTGTGATGTACATTTATTTTCAACAGTACAAAGGTTTTTTTTTGGTTGTCACTGTTCCCATATGATTATTATTGATCAGTTTGTCCTGACCATAGCAATATTACTTTCTCTCAAAAGTCCACCTTTTAACTTAAACTTTTATATGTGGCTTCTGTACTGAGTTTATTGTACACATTTTTACATTTTAATTTTACATTATATTTCATTCTTGTGTTTTGTCATTTCAGCAAAGCTGACTTCATTCCTTCAACTTCAAAACAAAAGTGAGCATTTCTAGGTTTGTACGCTTCTATATTCTCCTTCAAATGTAAATAACCTAAGACTCTTAAACTTTTGGGGCCAAGTACCTCATATCATGTCAAAGAATCCAGGGATCCCCTGTAAGCGATGACCCTACAGAAGCAACAAAAAAGTAAATGGCAAAAATATGCAAATACTAACACACAAGAGAAAGAATAATTCACGTACATACACCACAGTTTCTGAGAAACAAGAGGAAGGTGAAAGAATTTAAAGCAATGTTTGAATGCAAAATAGACTGAGTTGAACAGATTACATTTATGTCTGTTTAATTGTTTTTATAACAACATACACATAAATCATAACTTGATTTTGAAAGATTTGTAAACCGATGCTCTACGGTTAACAATGATTTTTGATGATTCCTGCTTCTGATGTCTTCTGACCCCGTTCTGCATGATGTCAAGAAAGTCTTCCAGCATACTGTACTGTATATTACACCGGCAGAGAGGAAATAATTATTGTTATTATATTACAGTTCCTAAACATTTTTATATTTTTCTTTACCACAGAAGCTCTGTCCCGAGACACTCTGGAGCTAGTTGAGACTGATGATTCCCCAATCTTCCACAATGGACTTCACATAGGATGAACTGTTTCCAGTTTCAGCAAAACAGCAAGAATTCATTGATGGATGACTGCACCTTAGAACTCTTCACTAACACTGCCTGCATCACCTGGGCCACAGAGAAAACAATGTTACTGCCTGTACATAGCACAATTAACCTTTAACCTTACAGCTGAATCAATGCAGTAACACTGTTAACTACTATTGACATTGTACCAAATGTTCAAACTGAATATACAGAGGAGAACTGGTCCCCAGTGTTTTTGATTAGTCTGGTTTCTCCAAAGGTTTTTTACTCCATTATCTACATCTTGCAGATTTTTCTTTATTAACCACTGTTGCCTATGGCTTGCTTGCTGTATGTATGAAGACTAAAGCATTTAGCACCAACTATTAAAATAGTGAGGGTGTTTTTGACCATATAGACACAACAGTATGTCTTTCTGTAAAGATTCTTTGAAATGTTATGTATTTCGAAAACTGTATAAATGGCTTACATTGATAGTGTGCATATTGCTTGAACATTTATATGTAAAAAAAAAAAAATCAGTAGAATTATTATTATAATGTCCTTTTTATGTACTGTGTTATATGTGTTAAACTCAATTACAATTGTAATTTCTGTCATCATAATTTAAATAGTGTGATAATTACTGTATGATAGTTTCTTAAATAATAGACAATCAGTAATTACAGTACATTAACTGCCTGTAAGCAAAACCATATATAACAACGTAATTAATTATTACACTTATTACGACCACTGGCATGGCACCAACATACCAAAACTCACTGGTTAAATCTTATGTGCCCTCCAGAAGTTTGCGCTTTGCAAGTGAACGACACCTCGTGGTGCCATCCCAAAGAAGTTCAAAATCACTCTCACTGACCTTTTCCTAGACTGTGCCCAGCTGGTGGAATGACCTCGTGATCTCTTAACACACCGGATCCATGGTGGTCAAGTCAGTCGGCAAGGCAAGCACTTCTTCCTTGTTTCATGGTGGGTACGTACTATGCTTCAAAACGTAGGTTCTGATTGGCTCCTGTGCGCCAATGAACGCGATCTATCGATCTGTGCTCGATTGCTCTTCCTTCATCCTCCAACTACCCGGATGTCTGTCTCAGTAACTTGAAATTGAATTTGAGAACTGAATCTGAATTGTGAGAAGTGAATGTGAAGATATATAGAGAGTTTATTTTTAAGTGAGGATCAAATTTTATTGGACAAATTTTATTCGGCTACAATTCAGATTAAGTTTTTGAATAAATACAATTTCAAATTATACAATTCAGATTCAGATTTTCAATGCAATGATTCAAATTAAACAATACACTTTCAAATTATGTTATTCAAATTCAGTTATTCAATGCAATTATTCAAGTTTAGCAATTCAAATTCAGTTTCTGGTGGCACATATTTCAGCCCATAGAGGGGCGCACCCAGCGCAGGCCAACCCTTTATAGCGTGATGATATTAGTTATTAGTTGTGCACGCATCCTTCACGTGACTACTCCAGTGGAAAAAAACCCTGCATGCCTCTGTCATTGGGTAGGAGCGTTGAAAAAAAGCTGTTTTGCACAGACATTCATTGCAGCCCACTTTGTTATTGTTCATTGACTTGAAGTGGCTGATGTCCTATTTGCAAAGTTTACAGTAGTAGTAGTATGTAGACATTTCCATTTTATTTATTCTAATTTTATCTACTTTAAATATTTTTTGTTTTCTATCAAAATGTTCTTGTGTGATAACAATGTTCTTGTGTGGAAGTGTTTGTAGTAAAAGCTGTTTTGCACAGAAATTCATTGCAGCTGGCTTTGTTTTTGATGTTTATTCGTGAGTAGGTATTGTATGAATAACATAAGTCAACGTAGCTTTACACACACACACTTTGTACTAAAGGTAAATCCAAAATAGTGATGTCACTGTCTAAGCAGAGGGATTTGTGCAACCCTATGGAATATAGTCCACACATGACAAATGAGGTAATAATCAATATTTCAGAATAATTCAAACTCAGATATTGGTGTGTGATATCTGAGTTTTAATTATTTGACTACAAATCTCACCTCATCATTCTTCCCAGTGATTATTTCCAGGATAAACTGAGATACCTCCAAGCTGGCTTCTTAAAACTGACTAAATATTTAAAAGAGCCAAAAGAGCCATTCTTTTGAACGGCTCTTTGAAAGGAACGGATCGCGAAGATCCGGATCCCCTCAAAGAGCCATAAATCCCATCACTACAAACAGTTGACCTAACATAAATAAATAAATAAGGCAACCTACTTAATTTTTAAAAATGTGCTAAACAATCAAAGACTCTCAGAATTTTGCACTGCTTAACTACTATAATAATCCCATTTTTTTTGACAGATTTAAGTGTATGTTCAAAGCCTTCTACATAGAACTTTTTTCTTGTAAATGAAGACAAGCATTTTTCTTATAGACACATGCATTAATTTAATTGCAATGAGATGCACATATCTCAGCACACGACTCTCAACCATGGTGAGGATCAATACATTTTAAATCAGTAAAAATATGAACTCTGATCCAAATGACAGCTAACTGACAGTGACAGCAGCAGCAGCATAAATTAATATAGTTAAATTTAAAACAATTCTAATATTTTAATAATGAACACAAGATGTTTTCAAGCAGCAATGCATGCTGGAAACTTGTGCAATATTGTTCCATGTAAAATTGTTTATTCAGATGACTCAATTTGAAAAGCCTAGAGATTGTTGTGAACAAATACTTGAATATCTAAGTAAGTTAAACAGAACAGCTTATGCTATGGACATGTTGTTGTCTGTTTTTTTTTTCATTTCACACAAAACATTAAACTGACTTCTACTAAACATTCTTTTTTCAGGCTACTTTTTTCCATTGGTTAGTAGGACTTTTTGAAAGTTAGATTTTTTGTGTATATATATTTCTCTGCTTATTTGTGCTTTTTTATATACAGGTATGGAAGATAAGTGAATCAATGTGTAATCTTCGGTCAGTGGGCTCGTACCCATCAAGGTATGATAAATCCAAAAGGCAGAACCTTCGTAGATTTGCGCTCAAATTCAACCTAAAGGGTTACAAACCCAATTCCAAAAAAGTTGGGACACTGTACAAATTGTGAATAAAAACATAATGCAATGTGGAAGTTTCAAATTTTAATATTTTATTCAGAATACAACATAGATGACATATCAAATGTTTAAACTGAGAAAATGTATAATTTTAAGGGAAAAATAAAAAAGTTGGGACAAGGCCATGTTTACCACTGTATATATATATATATATATATATATATATATATATATATATATATATACATATATATATATATATATATATGTAAACACACACACACACACACACACACACACACATATACATATATACACAGACACACTAAGCTTACTTTGCATTTTATAGGTTTCTGTGGTTTGGAAGCTCGTTGGAATTGATTTAACTGGTCCATTACCCAAAACTAAAGAAGGCTTTCAATATATCCTAACAGCTACAGACTACTTCTCAAAGTGGGTTGAGGCCTTTCCTTTAAAAGCAAAGACAAAAGCTGTAGTTGGAAGACATCTCTGTTCTATTGTATTTATAGACATGGCTGTCCCAGAGAATTCTCTCAGATCAGGGTAGATAATTTGTAAACTAAGTAAGTCCATTGAAAAATTATTTGTAATCATTTGGGTCAGGTTTATTTTAATAAGGATTGTTTCACTTCATCCTACATGTTTATTTTATAGTGGTAGGACAATCCAATGAGGTATTTTGCGCTGTAAAATCATCCTACATGTTTATTGTACAGTGGTACAGTAGGTAGACATTCAAAAGGACCCTTTTACCACCGTACATACTGCCGCCACGCCATCTGTAAAGTGCATTTGCAGCTTTTGACCGCTGAGTAGCGCTTTAACCACAAGTTATCAAACAAGCGCATCAAAGCACATTTTCGCAAATAGATGTCAGTTTTGCCTCCTGATAAATTACATTTGACGGCTTCAGTCAGGGAAAATGAAAGAAAAACACTATAGTTTAGATATTTAATATATTTAATATTTAATATTCACAAATGAAAGTTTGGTACTTATGAAGTTATGTGCATTTCTTAAAACAAATTCAAGCAGGATAAATGTCAAGCCTGTGCCTGAGCCTGTGCTTATATTTTCTCTAAACTACATGGTATTAAACCATATTTTAGATTTGACACATTTAAAAGGTGTGCAGTATTATTTATATTATATGAATTATGTCCTATATTATTCAAAATAAATTGTGGTTTACTTTGCATCGGAGCATTAAAAGTGGTAGCCTATTTTAGGCGGGTAGGCTACATGGATTAATATGCAAAATGTCAGTTTCATATATTATGCCTATATTTTAATTTATATTTTAAAATTCCTTTAATAAAACAACATGTATTTTTGTTATCCGTTACCTGTCCTTTATTTTGACAGATAACTTTTTGGGAAAAAGACATTTGTCTTTACACTGATTGTTGCATGTTTGTGTCTCATTATAATCAACAAAATGCACATGATGTAAAAAAGGAGCTTTATTAATTGACAACTTAAGTGATTTTAAAGGGAGCCTTCTTTACTTGCTTTTAGGGCTGGGCGATAGCATATGGCCTAAAAAAATATGGCTACAGCCGGTTGATTTTGGGAGATATGTTGTGCTTGTGCTGCCGCGGTCGTCTTTATTTCGTCGGGGGAGACTCTCCCTCTGCAGCAGAGTCTTTGAGCAGCAACAACTTCTCCTCTGCGCTCAGAGCATCAGCTCGCGCACTGATACCAGAAACACGCTCTGCCTTCACTCTGTGGCCAAAGTAATTCAGTATGTTTGAAATGTTGAATGTGCAAATCATGCTTTAACCCGAAAATAATCAGTAAAAGAAACAGACAAACTCCTTGAGAACTAGCCTGTAACATCCCGCTCGACTATTGCAGTCATTATAACCTTATGATCAAGCCATAGCTAAATACGTTTAACGTGAATTCTTGCTGAAATTGCAGTTATATTACAGGCTGTTGGCATGAATTGTACTCGTTATGGAGGCTCTTGGAGAAACCACGACGCTCAGACTCTTAAAAAACTCCTCTCCTCGGTCCAGTCAGAATCGCTCCACTCCGCTCATCCTCTCTGCTCAGCAGCATGTCTCGGTCTCAGACGTGTGGGGAGGGTTGAGCCACTCGGAACTAAGTTAGCCCTGAGTGGAGCATTGGTGGATGTTAAAAAGAAAACCAATTTTCCTTTAAACAAACCGATGTAAATTACACATTCGAGTTAATCAATAAAATCGATTTATCTCCCAGCCCTACTTGCTTTCATATAATTTAATATAAAAAATATTGCAGCTGCATTTAAATGCAGGTGTGTAAAATATGTGCAAGGTTTGCACGGTGCGAGTGATGCTGGATGTGCAGCATTTATTCTTAATTGTTTTATCTTCATTACAAATCTTGTTTGGTTTTATTTTGGATAATTGCATGTAAAAAATAATTTATGTTGTAATGCATATGCAAAATGTGAATTAATATTCATATTCAAGTGTTTGTGCAAAAATTATTAATGCGCATTAATGACAGGGAGGCGCAGTCTTGATCACTTTAAGTTTTTCCTGATAATGCAGTTATATGCAGTTATTTTACTTAAAATTGTGGTGTCTCACATACATTAAAAATATAACTACAGAAAGCTTGAAAAACGAAAGCATTGTGTAATCTGTGAATGTTGCATTTCTCTGGTCGGAGAGAGGCAGCACTGTAAATTTCATCTTTCAGCCGCCAAGAAAACATTTCTTTATTAATAAATAATTAAAATGTCTCATTTTTCACAATTATTAGGCAACTTCTGCATGTGGTTTGCGGCAAACTTGATGCATGTGCTTTAGCGTGGAAGACTTGATTATATAAATTTAATATTGTCACGGCTTATGCTGCTGGAAGGAACACGGAGCCGAGGGATAAACGAAACAAGGATTTATTAAATAAAACATAAACAAGGTAAGTCGTAAATAACAGGTGGCAAGAGGCAAGTGGCAAGTAACAGGTGACAAGTAGACAAGTGGACATTTAGACGAGTAGACCCGACAAAACAGAACTGAAAGGACAAGGCATTTATACAAGGGATAATAGGCAAAACACAGGTGGATGGAATGACTAAATTAACAGGGACATGGAACACATGGGGAAATGACTAGACACACCTGGGAACTAATCAAAACCACACACGGAAGACAGAAACTGGGTCACAGGGGAAAAAACACACAAAATAAGTCCAGGTGTGTGACAGTACTCCCCCCTCCCGGTAGGTGCGTCCTCGCACCGTAGAAACAACAAAGGGAGGCGAGGGTGGGAACTTGGGAGGAGGTTCCGGTGGAGGACAGCCTCCCAGGAGGGGGCCAGCAGACAGGGACTACAGAGGAAGGAGCCAGGGAGGAGATGACGGAGGGAGGAGCCAGGGAGGAGACAGGAAGGATGTGAAGCAGGAGGTACCCAGCAGGACCCAGGCCACAGCCATAACGGCCCAAGGTGGGGCCGACGGTGGAAGGAGCCATGGAGGAGGAATGGTCAGTGACTCCAGGGACTCGACCCACGGCAACGGAGCAAGTGGAGGAGGAGCCCGAGGCGGAGAAGGAGAGCCGAAGAGCCAGGGTGACGGGGAGGAGCCGGAGGTCCTAGGCGGAACAGATGGCTCTGGTGACTGACGCGGCGATGTGGATCCGGAAGGCCGCGATGAGGCCAGAGTGACCGAGGACTGAGGTGTAGCCGAGGGGATGAAGGAGCCTGACGGAGCCGGAGGGATGGAGGGACGAGGCGAAGCCGGAGGAGTGGAGTCCCGAGGCATAGGATGGACGACGCCAGACCAAGGCGGAGCCGGAGGGACGAGGGAGCCAGGCAGAGCCTGCGGACTGCCGGGCCACGGCAGAGAGGAAGGAGCTAGGAGCCATGGTGGAGCCGACGGGTCAACGGGCCGAGGCGGAGTCCAAGCCTCAGAGGCTGGAGGCGGAGGTGAGGGAGACGCCGACCAAGGCGTCGCTTGAGGATGGCGGTCCCGCTGAGCTCGCACCACAATGATGGTAGGCTGAGGGCGAGCAGAGGGGCAGCCAGACGACAGCGGAGGAGGAGGCAGGAGTGGGTGGGAGGGTGGGAATTTTGGAGGAGCAGGCATTGGAGTAAGCTCTGGGGCTGGAGCCCTTCCTGGGCTTAACGGAGGATCAGGAGCCCGTCCTGGGCTTAACGGAGGATCAGGAGCCCGTCCTGGGCTTAACGGAGGATCAGGAGCCCGTCCTGGGCTTAACGGAGGATCAGGAGCCCGTCCTGGGCTTAACGGAGGATCAGGAGCCCGTCCTGGGCTTAACGGGGGTTCAGGAGACCGTCCTCGGCTTAACGGGGGATCAGGAGCCCGTCCTGGGCTTAAAGGAGGATCAGGAGCCCTTCCTGGGCTTAACGGAAGATCAGGAGCCCGTCCTGGGCTTAACGGAAGATCAGGAGCCTGTCCTGGGCTTAACGGGGGAACAGGAGCCCGTCCTGGGCTTAACGGGGGAACAGGAGCCCTTCCTGGGCTTAACGGGGGAACAGGAGCCCGTCCTGGGCTTACAGGAGGATCAGGAGCCCGTCCTGGGCTTAACGGGGAATCAGGAGCCCTTCCTGGGCTTAACAGAGGATCAGGAGCCCGTCCTGGGCTTACAGGAGGATCAGGAGCCCGTCCTGGGCTTAACGGGGGAACAGGAGCCCGTCCTGGGCTTAACGGGGGAACCGGAGCCCTTCCTGGGCTTAACAGAGGATCAGGAGCCCGTCCTGGGCTTACAGGAGGATCAGGAGCCCGTCCTGGGCTTAACGGGGAATCAGGAGCCCTTCCTGGGCTTAACAGAGGATCAGGAGCCCGTCCTGGGCTTACAGGAGGATCAGGAGCCCTTCCTGGGCTTAACAGAGGATCTGGCATAGGTGAATTGGAACCCCCCTCATTTTGACCCATTTGGCGCTCCATATTTTGCTCCCTCGTGGTGGGCAGTGTCGCCGGCTCTCGCACCTGGTCTGACGGATTGCTCTCTGGCTCTCCGTCATCGGTGGGCTCGGGCTTATGCCTCGTACCGTGGGGAGATTGTAGGCTGGGCTCTGGGTCCAGAGTGGACCTGGCGAGATCCTCCATTGGGCCGACCGTGAGAGGTGACCCATTTCTCACCAGATTCCACTCTATGAAAGCGGCGAAATCCTCCCGAGGACCATCTTCGGGCGACAAAGCTCTGCACCTAGGGTTCAGGCTGGCGTGATAAAAGGTGCAGAGCGCGTGGTCCGGGTAGCTGGTGGCATTAGCTAGCCAGAGAAACCGTCTGGTATGGTCCTCGAGAGACAGTCCCTCCTGCTCCAGCAGGAGGAGGAGGTATTCGGGGCGATAGAGGGGATCCATGAAACACTACGGAAAGAAAAAAGACTGTGAAAAAAACGGAAAACAAAACGGAGGGAAAACACACAGTTTTTAACTTTTTCAGGTCGGGTCTTCTGTCACGGCTTATGCTGCTGGAAGGAACACGGAGCCGAGGGATAAACGAAACAAGGATTTATTAAATAAAACATAAACAAGGTAAGTCGTAAATAACAGGTGGCAAGAGGCAAGTGGCAAGTAACAGGTGACAAGTAGACAAGTGGACATTTAGACGAGTAGACCCGACAAAACAGAACTGAAAGGACAAGGCATTTATACAAGGGATAATAGGCAAAACACAGGTGGATGGAATGACTAAATTAACAGGGACATGGAACACATGGGGAAATGACTAGACACACCTGGGAACTAATCAAAACCACACACGGAAGACAGAAACTGGGTCACAGGGGAAAAAACACACAAAATAAGTCCAGGTGTGTGACAAATATAAACGTCTGATTAATTGAATAATGACAAATAAACGACTAGAACTAGAAAAATCTTATGTGGGGGCAGACCACAACGAGTCCTAAACCTGCTCAGCAAGTTTAATAAGACACTGTCCATATGAAAGAGATAGAGATTCACACCTTTATCTCGACCCCCACAAGCCTTACATAACTACCCCCCAAAAACCCAACCCCATCCAGCTGAACTGAATTCGGTCTGTTTTTTTTTTGGCTGTGAGGAACGATGTGTTTTCATGTTACTGAGTTGAAACATGCCTGCACTCACAGCAGCCTTACTCTTGTTATTCATTAGTTTCTCGTAGCCAAAATGATAATAACAAATGATCAATTGATAATTAATCATTACTTTATGAAATGCATTGTTAAATGAAAAAACATTCATTTCGCAATCCGTCTTTTTGTGCCACCTGGCAGTAGTTTCACAAATGATTTTAACACGCGACTGAATTAGTTACCGCCGCGGCGGTAATGCCCATTTAGGCTGTCCACCTACTGGTACAGTAGGATAATCTGATGAGGTATTTTGCACTGTAAAATCATCCTACATGTTTATTTTATAGTGGTAGGACAATCTGATGAGGTATTTTGCACTGTAAAATCATCCCGTTTATTTTAATAAGAATTGTTTCAATGTAAATTCATCCTACATGTTTATTTTACAGTGGTAGGACAATCTGACAAGGTATTTTGCACTGTAAAATCATCCTACATGTTAATTTATTCAGTGGTAGGACAATCTGATAAGGTATTTTGCACTGTAAAATCATCCTACATGTTTATTTTATAGTGGTAGGACAATCGTATGAGGTATTTTGCACTGTAAAATCATCCTGTTTATTTTAATAAGAATTGTTTCACTGTAAAATCATCCTACATGTTTATTTTATAGTGGTAGGACAATCTGATGAGGTATTTTGCGCTGTTAAATCATCCTACATGTTTATTGTACAGTGGTAGGACAATCTGATAAGGTATTCTGTGCTGTAAAATCATTCTACATGTTTATTTTATAGTGGTAGGACAATCTGATGAGGTATTTTGTGCTGTAAAATCATCCTACATGTTTATTTTATAGTGGTAGGACAATCTGATGAGGTATTTTGAGCTGTAAAATCATTTTACATGTTTATTTTACAGTGGTAGGACAATCCGATGAGTTATTTTGCGCTGTAAAATCATAACATGTTTACTTAATTTTTGTAGGACAATCTGATTATGTTCTTGGCACTGTAAATAGCCTATAACATTGCCTAATAAGAATCTTCGACAAAGTTACTTTACATATAATCACAGGAGCGAAGCAATAATCCGTGGTAGGATTTTTCTATGAGGTAGGATATATCGATAGACATAGGTAAAATTTTGCGCTACGGTAGGAAAATCTGACGAGGTAGGACAAATCGACAGAACACCGGCAATAAGTGCAGTGAGAAAAACTCTTATTTATTTTATTTCTGCTGGCATTCCAGGTTCCAGTAGATCTGGCCAGCATATAGCAGTATATACCTGCACAATACATTGTTGCAATGTACAATCATAAATAGTACATTGGCAGCATTGTGGAGTGTGTTGATAATAGGTTGGATGTTCTTATTTTTTTTTATGACTGAACTGGGTACTTCGAAGTCATTGAAATAGCCAGGATGTGCTGATGAGTGCTGTTTATCAGTCAGCCACCATGCAGACATCTTTCTGAAATTTAAACTATGATTAGAGCTCTAAAAGCTTAGTGACAGACATACCAATATCTGTGCAAAAATAAAGTAATAATGCTGCCACAATTAAGGTTACTTTCTGTAGTTTTGCTGTAGAACATGTATCAAATGGTATTAACCACTAGTAACTATAGGTGGGACAACACTTATTGGATAATAAAATAAATCTGTATCAAAAAATACATTTTGTTGGTGATATGTTTAAACTTGAAAGGAATTTATGAAATATATTACATCTGAAGCATCTGCTTAGGATCATGTACGATCGTTTGTGTTTTAGGGATTCCTTTAGCCTTTTGACATTTGCATATAAATTACAGAATCTGGCCCCATAGTGTACATTTATATGAGTGCTTAATGGCAAGGTTTACCCCCATTATCTGGAAGATACTGAGCATACCTTCTTTAAGGTCTCCCCATCCAACTTCAAACACATTCCAAGATAACTAGATAGCCCTCGATGCCAGACACCAAAAGGCTGGCTGACCAGCCAGCTTACATTCTCACAATACACAAACTTACACATTTATTCATTTAGACTATTGTAACGGTGGCTGCCCCAAATAAAATTTGATTTAATAAATGTAAATTTAAGTTAAATTGTTCGGGTGCCAGACAAGCAAAACTTGTCAAAAAAAAAAAAATATATATAATTAATTAATTTCAGTTTCCCTGTAAGTAGCTCAAGCCACTGTTACACAACAACAACAAAAAACATTTTAAGAAAAAGAGTTAAAAAAAAAATACATGAAGTTAAATTTTCACACCATTTGTATTTGTTTTCGTTACTTCACATAACAAATGACAGAAATGAGTGTAAACAAAGTAATACGATTGCTGTTCAAGTTCAATTCAAGATTTCATAAACAATCACAAAATCAAGAGAGTCCTTGATTCACGAGGGTCTTGAAGTTCGTTTCTTTTTCCATGTTCAATTTTCAAAGGAGAAAAAAAACAAGAGAAAAGAAAAAAAAACAAAGAAAAATAAATAATCCAAACGAGTGTTTGTGTATGGGTGTATGCGTATGCGTGTGCAATGAAAGTGTATGTGTATGTGTGTGTGTGTGTGTGTGTGTGTGGCTGTGTGAAGTCTGTGTAGCGGCCGCTAATCCCGGGCCGGGGACAGAGTTTGGAGACTTGACGTGAGGTTAACAAATGATGGACAGCATCACTAGTACCTGAGGCAGGCGAACGAACCAGACTGGACTGTGTTGCCCCAGGCAGGCGACCGAACCATGCAGTAGAGCTCAATTTCTCCGACACTTCGGCGATCGCACCCAGTCAGCGCATGCACAGATTCCAGCAAAGAACAGCAACAACCTTCAGGGAGCGTGCGTCCCATTCCGATACAACCTATACGTGTGTTTTGTTTTTACTTCCCCCTCCTCTTCCGTTTATGATTCACTTTTATATTAAATTTCCTCATTGATTTCCGCCCATTAGAAAAAGTGAAAGCTGGCATGGATTTCTTCCAAATCGCCACACTCTCCCTCCCTGGAGAAAACAACCTATGGTTGTGGAAATATGAATCATATTTAAAATCCAATGAATTCCTCTTCATCAGACGATTCATTGAATATTTGGCAGAGTCTTTTCTTCTCCTGGCTTTCCAGCTCTTCAGCCGTGGGAAAGCATGGTTTCAGGTTGCACACATGCACTATGCGAACATCTTCGCCAGTGGACTCTAGCGCTACTCGATAGTTCAATGGACCCATCTGCTTTATGACACGGTAAGGGCCTTTCCATTTCTGAGCCAATTTTGCAGTGAAGTGATGTTGTGCACTAGACTGGGGAAAAGTCCTCATCCACACACGATCCTTTTCCTTGTATGTGACATCTCGTCTATTTTTATTATAATTCCTAAGCCGTCTCTTTTGTGCTTTTTTGCAGCATTCCATGGCCTTGGTCTAAAGCTCAGTTAGATGGTGGACTGTATCGAAAGATAGACAGTCTGGAGTTATATTCTTGCCATGTAACAACTTGTCCATGGGACTTTGCAGTTTCCTTCCCAAATGAAGCTCTGCAGGGGTCATCCCAATCGTTTCCTGGACAGCTGAATTAATAGCGAAACGGAGTTCCGGTAAGTATTGGTCCCATTTCCTGTGATTATTGTCCACATAGGCAGAAATCATGCATTTGAGTGTACGATTTACCCTCTCCGTCATATTTGTTTGTGGATGGTATGATGTCGTTAATTTAGGTTTGATACTCCACTTTTGCCAGAGTTCTTCGAACAGTGATGACACAAATTGTGTTCCTCTATCCGACAGAATGAAGTCCGGTACCCCCCAATGGGTTAGAATTTCCTTCCGAAGAAGTAATGCAACAGTCTGAGCTTTAGCGTTGCGCATGGGGAAACATTCCACCCACCGGGAGTAATAGTCTACTACAACTAAGAGGTACTCATTTTGCTGTGTGCTGCGTGGCATTGGGCCCATAATGTCTACTCCAAGCATCTCGTTGGGACGGTTGGTGGTGACTTGTTGTAGTTTGCCCACAGGTATCTGATTTTCTCTCTTAAGAGTCTGGCATTTGACACATTTTTTAACATGGTGTTTTATGTCAGTCCACATTGCAGGCCAGAATGCAACATCATGGATACGCTTGTAGGTCTTATAAATACCCACATGACCGCTCCAGGGATTTGCATGGTAGTGGTGTAGAATGGACGACACGAGGCTGTTAGGAATGTACACTCTGTAATGAATTTGATTGTTCGGCAGGTGAGTTTTGTGATAGAGTTTATCCTCCACTATCTCATACTGATTTTTTAGAGGGGAATCATTTTCTGCAAGTGCTTGAAGTGTTTTGATGATGTGAGGGTCTTTGTGCTGTTCCTCCCAGATTGTGGCTGGAGACTTCGGAAGCTCAGCATTCTCCTGCTGGTGTTGGTTGGTGTACAGGTTACAACTGGTACAAATCCGAGACAGAGCATCAGGTGCCATATTTAGTTTTCCTTTGCGATATTCAATGATAAAATCAAACCTCTGAAGGTGCAAGGCCCACCGGATGAGGCGACTCTTGGTTTTTGTGGAAGAAATTACCCATTGTAATGCTGAGTGGTCTGTGATGACAGTGAACAATTTGTGCTCTAGGTAGTGCTGCCATTTTTCCAGGGCCCAAATTACAGCCAAACACTCTTTTTCGGTGGCTGTGTAATTGGTCTCTGCTTTAATCAGGGTTCTCCTGGCATAAGCAATAACTTGTTCTACACCCTTTTCCTTGTGCTGGGTCAGCACAGCACCCAAACCAGTGTCACTTGCATCAGTGTAAACCGTAAAAGGCAATTGAAGGTCCGGATGGCCAAGAATGGGGGGAGAGGTTAGACAGCACTTCAAATGTTCAAAGGCTTGCTGACATTGTGGTGACCAGAGGAATGAACATCCTTTTTTTTCAGTGCAGTGATGGGTTCAGCAATCCTGGAGAAGTTTGGTACAAACCGGTGGTACCACCCGGCTAACCCCAGGAAGCGCTGGACCTCCTTGATGTTGGTGGGCACAGGGTATTCCCGTATAGCCTCCACTTTACTTGGGTCTGCAGCTATGCCTTGGACGTTGACAACGTGTCCCAGAAAGGTTATTTCTTTAAGGCAGAACTTGCTTTTTTTAATTAATGGTGAGGCCAGCCATTTGCAGTTTGTGAAGAACAGCCTGGAGGTCGGAGAAGTGCTGGGCTACAGATGGTGAGTAAATAATTATGTCGTCAATGTAGACAAAGCAGATGTTTCCACGCAATTCTCCTAGAACAGTCTCCATTAGTCTTTGGAAGGTTGCTGGGGCATTTTTTAACCCAAACGGCATAACATTAAACTGAAACAGTCCTGATGGAGTTGTGAAAGCAGTTTTTGGTTTACTTTCTTGATCCATGTTCACCTGCCAGTAGCCACTGTTAAGGTCAATTGTGGAAAAGATGGCGGCTCCAGATAGTGACTCTAAGATCTCAGTGATGTTGGGTAAAGGTTAAGCATCATTCTCTGTAATGGCATTAACTTTCCTGTAGTCCACACAAAACCTAAAGCTTCCGTCTTTTTTAGGGACCAAGACGACAGGTGAGGCCCATCCAGAATGTGATGGTTCTACGATGCTGGCAGTCAACATCTCTTCCAGTTGCTATGTAATGACAGCTTGTTTGGCAGGTGTTGTGCGGTATGGTCTTTGTTTTATGGGTACTTGGCGGGTAGTATATATGTGATGCTGTGTAACTTCAGTACGTCCCGGACGAAGGGTACACACTTTAGGGTTTGACTCAAGGATCTGCAGTAACTGTTGCTTGCCTTCAGAAGGTAAGTGGGCATGCTGTACAGCAGTGTCAATTAGGGTCTTGTCATCCAGAATGGCTGGTTGAAACATGTCAAGTTGAGGAGGAGGAACAGAAGATAGTAGAGAGAGACTGTTGGAGTTTTTATTTCCAATCTTTCCCTTTGGATGTTGGGAGCTGATAACTGGTACACTAGCATTTGTTGGCTGGAAAGGATAATACTCTTTAGGGTTGGACTGAAATGAATACTTTTGATCTGCCACATTGATCTGTAGCCCACTGGAGAAGATAAAGTCCTGTCCTAACACGACTGCATAGGCCAGGGCTTTGGCTGATAGAACAACAGCAGATATGGTGAATATTTTTTTATGTAAGGTGATTGGCATGTTTATCCAACCTAAAGGAATTTCTGCTTCCCCATTGGCGAGGTAGAGTGGACCCTGGGGCCATGGATTGAGTTTTTGTGAAGTGAGTTCCTTCCAGAGATTCTCATGTAGAAGGGTGTAGCTAGCCCCCGTATCAACAATGGCTTTTCCCTTCCAGGTACCAATACCGAGTGGTATCACTAACTGTTGTGGAACAATTTCAGTAGGTGGTGCTTTCTTACCAGTTGTTGGTGACTTCTGAGGAAAGGTGGCAGACACGGAGCAATTGCCAGGTGGACCAGTACCTTTAGAAGCTGGAAATATTGTCCGCTTGCTATTAGAGGAAAGGTGTTTGCTGGTGGACTGTGGTGACTGGGACTGAGAAGAGACAAAGTGAGGACAGCTGCCAGGGGAGTGATGGCCTTTACATCGCCAGCATTGCACTAAAGGCTTCTCTGCTGGGTGGTTGGTAATAGGTCTTTGAGGCATGGATAAGGGTTGCTTAGAACTCACACGTTTTTCATATTGCAGTTGTTGTTCGTAGTCTTTTTCCAGCTGTTGGCCCAATTTCACAAGTTCATCAACTGTGTTCACCCGACTGCGAATCTGGCTTGCAAGATAGGGATTCATATTTTTTAAAATCATTTTCACCAATTCACGGTCCATCAAGGAGGGCTTCCACCTTTTGCAGAGAGCTCTGTACGTAAATGCAAAGTCTCTAATGCTCTCTCTTTCTCCCTGTGTTCTTGTCCTCACCCGTTCAGCCAGCTCATCTTCATAATCCTCTGAGAGGAAAGCAGAGAGGAAAGCAGCTTCAAATTCTTCCCACGTGGTTATCCTGGAAAGTGGCCAGGATGTCCGCATCAGTAAGAGGATGTAACGCTAAGAAATCCTGACATCGAGTTAGGTAGAGCAAGGGGTCCATGTCATCTGACTGTCTCCCAAAAGTAGGAAATGTAATCTTAAGATGATCACTCTTTACAACAGGAGCAGGAAGCAAAGGAGCGGACACTGGTGATACAGCTGAAACTGGAGCATTAAGAGGTAAAGGCGAGTAATCTCTTGTCTGCACGTCAGTCATTTGTTTCTCTTGCTTTTCGAGTCTTCTATCAAGTTCAGTTTGTAAGCTTTTTACAGTTGCACACAATGTGTTGGTGATTTGGGTACACTGGGTGAGCTCTGTAGACAACTGATCATGGTTTCTTTGATAGGTTACCAGGTAGGATTTGATGTCTTGCTGAAGCTCCACTTGAAGTTGGTCGATCATAAACCGCACTTCAGACACATATGTAGTCTTAGCTTTGTGAAGTTCATCAGAAATCATAACTTTAAGTGATTTAGTGAGTTGATCAGCCTCTTCCTTCACATGCCTCTTACTTTCAGAAATGTGGGTGAGCACTTCTTGTTGATTGTGCTTAAGTTTATCAGCAAGGTTAGAAATCAGGCTGTCTTGGCGTGCAGACAGGGTTTTAAGTTCTATGGCAAGTTCACCAATGGTTTTCTCATGGGTTTGCATATGTTGTGTCAACGTGTCCCAATTTTCTTTAACTTGAGTGAGTTGATGCATTCCTTTTCCAGGAGTTGATAGGATACCAGGCAAGTCCTGCTGTGCCGCCGAAGATAGAGATGAAGGCTCAAGTAATGTACATATCTGCATAGAGTCGCCATTCGGTTCCTGCTCCAAGATGAAGGGTTGAACAGGAGTACTGCCAGCTAGTGGTGAAGTTGCAAACCGCACCTGGGTTCCTGGTACATCAGTAGTGCTGGCTTGAGTAGGAGTGACATGGAGAGGAACACGAAAGAGTCCAGGTGGAGAAAGTAGAGGACGAGGTGCTGGAGGCCAGACTGGGGTAGCAACATCGGGTGCCGGTGGTTCAATCTCCACAAAAGTGGATGGAGAGAGAGGAGTGGTAGCCATGTTTGATTGTCAATGTATGTGTAGTCAGTGTAAAAATGTAGTGAAATGTAAGTTGAGTAAAAAAAAAACACAATGTATAAATGTTTGAAAAAATAAATTGCAACAGAATACTCTAACAGTTTAGTGTGAAATGTCTGTCCAATTGTCCAATTCACACTACAATTCACTTAATTTCACAAATCAATAATTAGATTTCAATAACACAAATTATTATATCCACCGCTTTCACATTAATTAGGTCAATCAGTTTAACAGCAAGACAACTAAGGGGTAACACAATTATATATTTAACAACTTGCAAGTTCACAAACAAAAACAAAAAAATCTTCCCACAAAACCTTTCAATAAAGAAAAACTGTTTCAGTTCAGTATATATCTGCCACCATTTCACAAACACAAAAGTAGGCAGTTTCAAGTGACAATAACCAACGCTTAAGTAATCCTTTAGGGAAACTCTAATTCAAAAGTTCAAGTGACCCGTTTAAGTGGTCACGGTTTAAATGTTTAAGTTTCAATTCGTCCAGGTTTATCTAAGTGTTTAAGTTTCAAGCCCTGTTTGGGCGCCACTTATGTAACGGTGGCTGCCCCAAATAAAATTTGATTTAATAAATGTAAATTTAAGTTAAATTGTTCGGGTGCCAGACAAGCAAAACTTGTCAAGAAAAAAAAAAAAAAATTAATTAATTTCAGTTTCCCCGTAAATAGCTCAAGCCACTGTTACACAACAACAACAAAAAACATTTTAAGAAAAAGAGTTTAAAAAAAACTACATGAAGTTAAATTTTCACACCATTTGTATTTGTTTTCGTTACTTCACATAACAAATGACAGAAATGAGTGTAAACAAAGTAATACGATTGCTGTTCAAGTTCAATTCAAGATTTCATAAACAATCACAAAATCAAGAGAGTCCTTGATTCACGAGGGTCTTGAAGTTTGTTTCTTTTTCCATGTTCAATTTTCAAAGGAGAAAAAAAAACAAGAGAAAAGAAAAAAAACAAAGAAAAATAAATAATCCAAACGAGTGTTTGTGTATGGGTGTATCCGTATGCGTGTGCAATGAAAGTGTATGTGTGTGTGTGTGTGTGTGTGTGTGTGTGTGTGGCTGTGTGAAGTCTGTGTAGCGGCCGCTAATCCCGGGCCGGGGACAGAGTTTGGAGACTTGACGTGAGGTTAACAAATGATGGGCAGCATCACTAGTACCTGAGGCAGGAGAACGAACCAGACTGGACTGTGTTGCCCCAGGCAGGCGACCGAACCATGCAGTAGTGCTCAATTTCTCCGACACTTTGGCGATCGCACCCAGTCAGCGCATGCACAGATTCCAGCAAAGAACAGCAACAACCTTCAGGGAGCGTGCGTCCCATTTCGATACAACCTATACGTGTGTTTTGTTTTTACTTCCCCCTCCCCTTCCGTTTATGACTCACTTTTATATTAAATTTCCTCATTGATTTCCGCCCATTAGAAAAAGTGAAAGCTGGCATGGATTTCTTCCAAATCGCCACACTATAATTAATCAGTTACAAATGTATCTGGTATATGCATGTATTGTTTGTATGTTTCACTATGGTAGTAGCCTAGTTAAAATTCTTTATTTGTATTAGTTAGACTCTCAGTGCTCATATTCATATATAAGTGTATCTCTGCTCTACGATCTTCTACATATTTCGTTCTTAGTATCAAAATGATCTGTTTTATTCCTCAAACAATTATGTACATTACGTGATTCTAAAATGCATCATACTATTTGTACCACAGTTTGGGTAAAATTGCACAAGTTCTCTAGACTAGCAATAAACATTCCAATGGGCCATAAACTGGAGACAAAGGAACTTTCTCCCACTCAAAATTCATGCCTCTGATTGGGCATTCCACTCAAAAGGTTGGTGTGTATAGTAGTGTTAATTTTGTCACCTATTTTTAATTTAGTCTTAGTCTTGTGCCAAATGTCCTTATTAGTTTTAGCCATATGTAGTCATTCACATATCTTTTTTTGTTAGTCAAGTTTTAGTCGACTAAGTCTTTTAATTTTGGACTAGTTTTAGGCAAAAAATTGTAGTCTTTTTTTTAAATAACACATTATCATAACAGATTATTACTGATAAACATTTCAGTAAAAAAAGTGTTTCACGTATCTCAAACATTGGTTAAATGTCATAATTACCTGACAAAATACACTTGTTGAATGATTTTTGTTAAATGCAAATGTTCAACGTGTCTGGTTTAGCATGTCATCGTCACTCGTCACCAGGGCCGCTGCTGGCCAAATGGGTGCCCTAAGCAGAATTTTATTGTTGTGCCCCCTCCCCACATTATTATGGAAGTTAAGAAAAATTAAAATAAAAAACACCTACTATAGGGGTCAGAATATAACTTTAATAAAACATAAAAGTAAATAACTAAATTGTAATTAAATTGTATTTTTTTTATAATTACAATTGTAGAAACAGTTCCCCATGGCTATGATTTTACTAATACAGTTGTCTGATTGTCAACCATTCAGAAATAAAACAAAAGAAAATTTAACTTAAATAAAACCAAGGATTAGTCTTTGTAAGGGTTGTGATGTCCATGTTTTTGTTGAAGAAATTATAGAGGCTAGCTTTTCTATCACAAAAAGGTGGCCACACATTAATAAAAAAAGTGGATATTTGAATTGTTTGGTCAATATTAAACAAGGATTTGATCATCCTATAAGTGTTAAAACTGCAATTATCAGGCCTTTTAGCGCCCTTTGTAGGCATTTGTATTAATAGCCTATTCGATGTACCTAAATAGTTTTCATATTACATTATGTATTTTAACAGTGTTATTCAATTATTATTAATTAACCAATCATTATTGCCTCGTTGTTTTTTATAATGCATTTTATAGCATTTTAAAAGGTTTTTGTTCGCTTAGGTCTGTTTGTATTACCACAAAAATATTATCTGAATGCTTCGTAAAATATTATTTGAAGCAATTTGAAGTATCAAAGCCACGGTTAATTTGTAGTTACCGTTGCTACAAGAACCATGTTTAGTTTAGTTTTTTAGTAGTAAAATAATGGTTAATTCATTAAAATATCACCCTGGAGCTCAAGACCGGTTTCCCACTGAAGCTAAGCAGGGCTGAGCCTGGTCAGTACCTGGATGGGAAACCTCGTGAGAAAACTAGGTTGCTGCTGGAAGAGGTGCTAGTGGGGCCAGCAGGGGGTGCTCACCCTGAGGTCTGTGTGGGTCCTAACGCCCCAGTGTAGTGATGGGGACACTATACTGTCAACAAGCACCGTCCTTCGGATGAGACGTTAAACTGAGGTCCTGACTCTCTGTGGTCATTAAAAATCCCAGGATGTCTTTCGAAAAGAGTAGAGGTGTGACCTCGGCATCCTGGCTAAATTCGCCCATTGGCCTCCGACCATCATGGCCTCCTAACAATCCCCATATCTGCTGATTGGCTGCATCACTCTATCTCCTCTCCACCAGTAAGCTGGTGTGTGGTGGGCGTTCTGGCGCACTATGGCTGCAGTCGCATCATCCAGGTGGATGCTACTCACTAGTGGTGGATGAGGAGATACATAAAACAAAAGCGCTATATAAATGTAATGAATTATTATTATTATAATTCTCGAAAGGGAACATGGAAACTCAGAGAATATTAAGGCAGATGCATCGGTGATATTACTATCACCGACATTAAAACATGTTAATGTTATCAAATCCCAAAATGTTTAGCAGGATTATAAACGTACCTAAAAGTGACACAAGGGCCTCATCTTGGGCTTTTTTCTTTTTCTTATCTCGGCGCCGGACTACTGTTGTCTTTTCCCGGGTATATATACTATACTATACTATATTTTTTTGAGCAACTGGGATGGTGCCCCCCTGGGAGCTGGTGCCCTACACAAACTGCGTACTCTGCGTGTAGGAAGCAGCGCTACTGCTCGTCACTCGTGTTCGCTTTGGATGTTGTGTGTTCAGTAGTTTTGTTTAGACCTGTAACTTGAGCAACAGCACGAACCCGCAAACTCGTTCTGAATATTTTAAAGGTGTAACAGCTGATGAAAAGGCAGAGACACTTGTAGATGAAAATGAAGAGAGATTTTATCTTAATTTTTATTTTATACAAAACATTTTCATCTTGTCTTTTTTCGTCAACAATAATGCAGGTTAATGTAGTCTTAGTCAGCGTTTTTGGACAGTGGTGCAGTCTTGGCATCCTCTCGTCTTAGTCATGAAAAAAAAGGTCGTATTTAGTAAAAAAAAGGAACATATTTCATCTCGTCTGACGAAATTAACACTAGTGTATAGAAACTGTTAAAAACCATTATCTTTGGATAATCTGTGCTCAGAGTCCCTTGCTTTTTGAGACGAACACTCTCCAAGACTCCTCAAAAACTCTCTAGAGTTTTACTTTCCGGCAGTTTTTCTTGCGCATGCACATTAACCGAAGGTATCCCATTCTGATGGGTATGGTGTTCCATCAGAACACCTGTCATAAAGCAGATGGTTTTGGCGTAAAATACGCAATCGGCCGGTTTTTGTTATTTTTTCCGGCCGACTTTTCCGGAAGTGCGCCCGCGTGCACAGACTACATTGTAATCATTCGCTATGTCTTTTGTGTGAAAGAGTATTTCGAAATCTGCGCACAGGACACGGGCAGCCGTTCAGCACTGGAAGTGCAGAACTACACCTCTGAGGCACAGATAGCAGGAAGCAAACAGCAGCTGGTGTACTGGCGCATAAATAAGAGCCCCTTTCCTGTGCGAGCATACTGTACCTGTTCCTGCACAAGCAGAGACAGTGAAGGGATGTTCAGCTCAACTTCTCGCATGTTGGATGAGAAACGAAACAGACTAAACTGTGAAAAAAACTGAACGGTACATATATATATATATATATATATATATATATATATATATATATATATATATAAAGTAAAACTTGCATTCATGTTTGAAAAGCCAGAAGTAAACGTCAGTTCTGTATAGGATGATTTTTTTTCTTTTAGCTTAAAAATACATCAATTTAATTCGATTTAAAAAGCACCTGTTGTAGCACACTGAAAAAAAGAGTTTCATTCATCCAATTAAAAAAATTTAGGGTAATGATTCACATCTATATTTTTTTTACTTGAGCCAATAGTTATTTATTTTTCATTGACTCAAGTAAAAAAAATATAGATGTGAATCATTACCCTATTTTTATTTTTTTTAATTGGACGAATGAAACACTTTGCATCTTTGTTTTATTCGCACCAACATTGTTTGATTTTAACATTTTGGAATAATGTATTTATATAGAATACTTTTTTATTGTCACTGGTAAAGCTTTTTTTTTAAAACCAAAATTTAAAACTAAAACAAATACTCAATGTTGATTAAGTAACATCTTATTGTCAATGTGTGTTGATTGTGTTGTTTGGAGTGTAGAACTATGCAGTTGTTGCTTTTAGTTTCACATGGTTACAGTTAATCTTTTCATGTAAGGCCAGTTCTATGTAGTTTCAACCCAATTCAAAAACAAAAGCTAAATGCTGATGTCTGTACCATCTATGTTTGTATTGAATTTAGGTTACTTACTGTGCAGTTACTCCCGTTAATTTCAGATGGTTACGGTTATTATTTTAAATAGCCAAAAGCCATTTGGCCTATTAAATACCAAATAAACATCTTGTTAATGCATACTTTGTCAGGATCCTGCCCTGGCAGTCCTGTCAATCTTGTCTCTGTTCCATGTTTCTTTGTTTGTTTTGTGTCTAAGCACATGGTTCTGTCTTTGGTCGTGTCTGCCACGTGCTCCCCTTGTCCCACCTCCTTGTTACCCCTGGTCACGCCCCCTTGTTTAGCCCTTGTCTGCTTGATTGTTTTCACCTGATCCTCATGTGTACTGCTCTATATATCGGGTTCTCTTTCCTTGTGTCTCTGCTGGTTCGTTTTTGGTGTTTACCTACTTCTTGGGCCAGAATTTATCCTTTTGATCTTGCTCAAGTTGTTTTTGATCTCTTGTCTAGTTAGTCTATATCCTTGGTTCCTTTTTGGCCTTTTAGTTTTATCTAGTTCTTGTTTTTTGATTGTGCACATCCTAATCTAGTTTTTGTTTTTCTCTTTTTGATTTAGGGTTTCATTTACTCAGTTTGAGAGTGCAGTTCCTTTTTGGATCCTGGCTTTTTGTTTTAAACTGGTTTATTTCTTTGGATAGTTTTGGTTATTTTGCCTTTTGTTCACTCTTTGTTTTCTATTGTCTGTGTGTCGTTTTGAGTCTAGTCTTGTTTTGTGTATTGTCCTGTCTTGCCCCCACTCAGATTTCCTGGCCACTGAACCCCACTGCCTGGAAGCAGCTCACCTCTCTCACGTGTCAAGCCTCGTGAGTCTCTACCTGGCGACTAGACTGGTGACATTTGAGTTTCACTTGAAGCTACGGGTTTCCTGTGTCTGCCTGGCCCTTCCTCTGGAGCTGCCTCCTCTGTGCTCAAGCCCGTGGTCATCTTGGACTGTCTCTGTGGTCATCCCTCCTGCCCGTATTGTCTGCCCTGCCCATCTGTTTGAACCGTTTCACTGCAAATTTCCCCAGCTGTTCCAGTCTATGTTTTGTTAATAAAATACCCTTGACTGCTCATTCTGCATTTGGGTCCCATTTCTTGCAGATCCCTGACAGAACGACCCAGCCAATTCAGGACCCAGCAATGAGCATCCGTATTGTTCCTCCCAGTACCGCTAAGGGGAGACTGGCACTCCAACAGGCAGTGGCATCGCTCCGCCAGCAGGGGCGGGAGGTTGTTTCATTTGTCCAGTTTTTCTGGACCATGGCAAGGGGCTTGGAGTATCCGGACTCCACTCTAAAGGAGGCTTTTAATCTCTGCTTGGATGATCCCCTACCACAATGGGAGATGGAGCAACTAAGAGGCATAGATTATTGGACATTTTCTAAGTATTTGCACCATCGTAAGGACTGGCAGATTCTTACACCCCCAGAGTCAGTCTGCAGGGACCATGCCACCTTCCCTCCCATGCCGAGTCAAATTCAAGACCCTATTCCATCTCCTACGTTGAAGCGTAGACTGAGGAGGAAGAGAACTGCCCAGAACGCTGCATCAGTAGCAGAGCCAGTTAGATCTGCCCTTGCCACGCCAGAGGTGGTCGCGCCCACGCCAGTCAGTCTGGAGCCGATTCAAAGTGTTGAAGTCACCCCAGAAGCTGAAAGTCATGCACATTTGAGCCCTCAAAGATGTAAGAAGAGGAGGGCACCCATTGTTCAGCCAAACGCTCTTCTTTCAGAGGTCCCAAGCACACTGCGCCAAGAGGACCAGTGTCAGGAGAGTTCTAACGCATTGGTCCAGGAGGACCAGACTCAGTTGGTCCTGTATTCAGTAGGTCCAGAGGTATACAGTCTGGAACCAATTCCCAAGTCTGTCCAGTCATTCCAGAGCCAGATTGCAGAGACCAACCTGCTCTCTTACCCTCACCGAGTCAAGTCCCAGATCATCTTCTGACTCCAAGGAAGTATAGGGCAAGAAGGAAGGGCGCAGTCCAGAATGCTGCATCTGTCTCAGAGTCGGTCAAGTCCGCTCCAGTCATTCCAGAGCCAATTCAGTCCACCCCAGATATTTCAGAGCCAATCAAGTCAGATCCTGCTATTTCAAAGCTAGTAAAGAAGGGGCCCTTCATCCCAGAGGTGGCCAAGTCAGCAACCAAGATTAAGGTGGTTAAGTTAAATGCAGTCAATTCAGAGGCAGCCGATAACACACTGCTGTGCCCCCAGAAGCTGAATCAAATGAGGGCCTGTGTTGTGCAGTTCAACATTCCCTCCCAGGAGGACACTTGTCCTCTGGTCCAGGAGGGCCTAAGCTATGAGACCCCAGGTCCAGAGGTCCAGGATTTCTCATGTCAGGATGCCCTACCTCCAGTGGTCTTGGAAGACCAGTTTCAGAATGTCCCTAGTCCTGTTATCCAGGCAGACCCTAGTCAGGTGGTCCAATATCCAGTGGTCTCAGAAGTATGTAACCTGGTGGAATCACACCCTAAGATGCCCACTTCACCAGTTGTCTCTCCCCTAGAGAAGGAATCTGTGACTGTCTATGTAACTTCACCTGAACCACCGGTTAATCCTGTCATGCCCAAGAAGGGCAATTATACAAGTCATGTCATGTTCCCAGAGCTTGCTATTGAGATGGCACACCCTGAGCCCGTGTCCGCTCCAACCTCTGAGCCCATTCCAGTGTCTGTGCCAGCCCCAGAGTCTGCGCCGGTCCGGGAGCCTCTAGAGTCCAACGCTGCAGCCCCGGAGGGCACGTCAGAGTCAAGCCCAGTGCCTGCCCTTACAGCCCAAGAGGGCACGCCAGAGTCCAGCCCAATGGCTGTCTCTGAAGCCCTGGAGAGTGCTTCCAAGTCCGTATCGGAATCCATTCTTGCATCTCCGGAACCATTTTCCCAAGGATGCACCCTCTCTGCCCATGTGGCCATGGTAACTGAGTTTGTCCCAAGGCCCTTCACGCAGCAAGAGTTGGCCCCAGAGGCCATAAAGGCTACTTCCAAAGTTCCTCCAGTAAAACAAGTCCATGTCCCTAGAAGGACCACCAACAAGATCCCTATCCCACCCACCCTATTAGCTAGTCCTTTTGGATCCTATATGCCAGAACCTCCCTGGTCCACCTCAAACTATTCCCCAGGATTATTTTCCTCCCTCCCAGTCCCACCCCTTAGGTTTCCTGGCTATCCTGGAGTTCCGAGCCTTGTTCCCAAACCACCCCCCCAGTTGGTACCTCCCTGTACTGTTTTGCCCAGTGTGGACGCCTGGGGGCGTCCATTGGGGGGAGGGTACTGTCAGGGTCCTGCCCTGGCAGTCCTGTCAATCTTGTCTCTGTTCCATGCTGCTTTGTTTGTTTTGTGTCTAAGCACATGGTTCTGTCTTTGGTCGTGTCTGCCACATGCTCCCCTTGTCCCACCTCCTTGTTACCCCTGGCCACGCCCCCTTGTTTAGCCCTTGTCTGCTTGATTGTTTTCACCTGATCCTCATGTGTACTGCTCTATATATCGGGTTCTCTTTCCTTGTGTCTCTGCTGGTTCGTTTTTGGTGTTTACCTGCTTCTTGGGCCAGAATTTATCCTTTTGATCTTGCTCAAGTTGTTTTTGATCTCTTGTCTAGTTAGTCTATATCCTTGGTTCCTTTTTGGCCTTTTAGTTTCATCTAGTTCTTGTTTTTTGATTGTGCACATCCTAATCTAGTTTTTGTTTTTCTCTTTTTGATTTAGGGTTTCATTTACTCAGTTTGAGAGTGCAGTTCCTTTTTGGATCCTGGCTTTTTGTTTTAAACTGGTTTATTTCTTTGGATAGTTTTAGTTATTTTGCCTTTTGTTCACTCTTTGTTTTCTATTGTCTGTATGTCGTTTTGAGTCTAGTCTTGTTTTGTGTATTGTCCTGTCTTGCCCCCACTCAGATTTCCTGGCCACTGAACCCCACTGCCTGGAAGCAGCTCACCTCTCTCACGTGTCAAGCCTCGTGAGTCTCTACCTGGCGACTAGACTGGTGACATTTGAGTTTCACTTGAAGCTACGGGTTTCCTGTGTCTGCCTGGCCCTTCCTCTGGAGCTGCCTCCTCTGTGCTCAAGCCCGTGGTCATCTTGGACTGTCTCTGTGGTCATCCCTCCTGCCCGTATTGTCTGCCCTGCCCATCTGTTTGAACCGTTTCACTGCAAATTCCCCCAGCTGTTCCAGTCTATGTTTTGTTAATAAAATACCCTTGACTGCTCATTCTGCATTTGGGTCCCATTTCTCGCAGATCCCTGACATACTTTCCTTTCTTGTTTGTTGCTTAAAAAAAAAAAAAAAAAAAAAACAATTCGGAAATGTTATCTGAATCTGCTAGTTTGCTTGTAAAAAATCTGTATCGGAATTGGCCATGAAAAATCATGATTGTGCATCCCTAGTTTTTCTCTTAAAAATTACTTTGTCAAACCGCTAAGGACTTTCCTATCTTCAGAAGAACCAGAGGAAAATCTCCAGCTTCCTTCTAATAAGAACTCATCAAGAACCTCCATTTTCTACCGCATCAGGACTCTTGTTCAGCAACGAAGCCAATGCAAGTAACAAATTTACAACTATTAAGATGCGTGTTTAAGTCTGAGCCCCTTTTAAGGTGATTTGATTCTCATTAGGTTGTGGTTAATTGATGTGAAATACTGCCATTCTTTTGCTCCTCTCTCTCTTTTCTTTACTTTCCTTCATTCTGTAGATATGTGTGTTTTGCTTGGTTTAGTTATATGCTTGCTATATGTTCATTTATTAAATCTCTTATATTCACAATTGATTTGTCTCTGTGTGCTGCTCACAATTCGAAGTCACTGAATGTTTGTTTTCTTGCTACATGCTAAATTACTGATAATACTGCATAAGCAAAACCGTTATTCTTCCTTGGTCAGAAAAATAACCTTTTCTAGGATTGATTAATTTTTATTTTGCCTGCTTGGTGGATGGACAGATCGAATAATTGTAATATCAATTCTGTTACAGTAAATTCTAAAATCTAATCTAAATATTAAAGGGATAGTTCACCCAAAAATGAAAATTATGTCATGAATGACTCACCCTCATGTCGTTCCAACCCCGTAAGACCTCCGTTCATCTTCGGAACACAGTTTCTATTTACTCTATAGTAAATATTCCCTTTTTGAGCTAATTTGCTACACAACCAATTGGTCACAACTTCTTCTCAAATCTCAAAATCAAATCATTATTTAAAAATAAATGTATCTTCTCTACCCAAGTTTATCAAGTGAACTACAGAATTTTGGGTAACAATTTAAAATAATGTTCTGCAATTAATAAATACCTACACGGGAACAAATAAACAAATGGGGGGCATATACGTGGTTGGAAGCATTGATGACATGCATATCACATATCTGTATATTGCATATTCCATATCGCAACTGCTGCGAATTGAAGCAGATTATTTAGTAGGAGGTCCTATATTAATCTCTATATTAAGTAAAAAAAAAAAAAAAAAAAAAAAAAACCTTTATTAACAATCTACAGATGTATATCCAGGCAAATTAAAAACAGAGAATGACAAAAACAGAGAATCCAAACACTGAGAAGAGCAAGCAAATCAGAACTGAAACCAAGCATTTGCAGGACAATGCCAGACAAAGACCATGGGAAACAGTGGCGTATGTATGTATGTATGTGTATATATATATATATATATATAATTTTGAAAAGATTTCTTTACAAAGAAAGTGGCAAGATGAAAACCACTATTTTCTGTTTCAAACTTTGACATAGCATCTTTAAGTTATAATGGCATTAAACATTCTAATTCAGGTTTTGATTTGGAAAGATTCTTATAAAATTGTATTATTATTATTATTTTTTTCTCTCTCTCTCAAAATGCAATAAATTCATAGAATAAATATGGAGGTTATTTTTCAAATTGAAACTGACGAAAACACACAACATAGCAAGTTGATCCACATATGACAGCTTCTGAACTTGATCAATAATCTTTTATACAGGCACTGGACTAAAAATACATTCATCAATCATTGCTTCCAACATGAATTCAACGGGTCATTATGTTAATGCTATAAATTAATTATAGCAATAAAATAAAATTTTATCATGGATAAGAACATGAACAATATCACATTAAACCACAGTAATTCAAAAATAATATTTCTCTTACATTCAATTCATAAAAGTGCATTCATCTTTGCCTTGTTACATTAATTTAGTTGACCTAGTGCTTCGTGCTGTATTAACAAAAACATAAATTGCATTAATTAAAACACTAACACTGACTAGCTACACAATATCATGATTAATCTAATGAACATAGAATAGCGTAGCTTGTCAGTGATCTACACTGAAAAAAAAAACATAGCAGTTCTTTGAATTTACAAAAATGAAACGTATTTACAACACAATTAATTTATGTTTCTGTTGTGAACATGCTTTAATCAAGTAGATTTCAATTGCTCATATTGTGTGTTGTATGTAAACATTTCTCTCACATTAACTGATAGTGATCGAATCTAAAACTGAAATCCATCTAGGGGTGTAACGGTTCACAAAATTCACGGTTCGGTTCGATACAATACACTGGTGTCACGGTACGGTTCGGTGCGTTTTAGATACAGCAAAAAGAAAAAATTGGCAGATAAATTTCCTTGATTTTTAAAAAAATGTTTTATTTATTAAAACTAACAAAGTATGTTTTTTTTTTTACATTTACAATGATGGAGCTATTCTTTACCCATCTTCTATGGTGTTTTCTTAGCAGCATACTGTATAAAACAAAAACAGCTCCTTATAAAAATTTTTTTTTAAATGTTATATTAGTTATGAACAAATACAAAGATGTAACTTTTTATATGGAACTCTATAACTCTTTATATTGAGTGTGTTTTTATTCAATTGGTTCTCTATAGGGCTTATGTTTTTTGGAACAAAGCAGGAATTACGGTCTGTCTGAAATGGGCTCGTGAAGGAATATTGTAACGGGGCTCAATTACATTAAGCATGTTCTTAAAACCTACGTTTTCCACTACAGAGTAAGGCGCTCGCTCGCTCACTCAGTACGCGCTGAAGGCTCGTTGCAAAATGGCTAATGCGTTTAACAGACCAGAAATAGAAGATCCTCCAATAACCAACAGGTCTGGTGTTTGGGTGCACTTTGGATTCCCTGTAAGCTATAATGGTGATGATAGAATCAATGGTAAATAGTAAGGTCTCATATCCGCGGCTATAACGTAAATGTAGCCTCAATCGCCGTGGTGATGTCTTTTGCCCTGTTTGAATCCGTTGGAAATGTCTGTCTAAATGCTGCGGGGATAGTTGGTGCGCGTATGTTTCTCCTTTTTTCCGTCTTTTCCCAGATACTGACACACTAAGGTGATGTCGGCGTAAATGAGTTGACATGTTTCAAATATTCCCGCTGGTGTTTTTTTTTTATTTTTTATTCCCGCTGGTGTACCCTGCGACATATCGTTGTTTTTTTTTATCCACCACTCTCTTGCCATCCCCATTATAGCTTACAGGGAATCCAAAGTGCACCCAAACACCAGACCTGTTGGTTATTGGAGGATCTTCTATTTCTGGTCTGTTAAACGCATTGGCCATTTTGCAACGAGCCTTCAGCGCGTATTACTGAGTGAGCGAGCGCCTGACTGAGTAGCCTAACATATAAACATATAAGTTGGTGTTTTTTTCTTCTTCGGGGGTGTCAGGGGCGTTGCCTGTTACGTCGTTTGGGTTATTGGGCTACCTTGTTGAACGCATATCATTATATTTCACACTTTTTTTTATTTTCCAAATATAATTAATTAGTCCAACGAACCGTTCGGTCCATAATGCGTACCGCGTACCGAACCGAAAGCCTCGTACCGAACGGTTCAATACGAATACGCGTATCGTTACACCCCTAGTTTTGACACAACCGGGGCACTCTGGAGCAGATGGTGGCGTATTGCATCATTGAGAGAGATGACAAACTGCTGTTGTGACAGAGTGAAATATATGCCTGTATAATTATATTTGAATCCATTTAAAAAGGTTAATCAAGTAAACGTAAATATGATATTTAAATAGGTTTGTGTTAATAAGTGATCAATTAGTTTAGTCCAGCAAGTTCTGCAATCGATTGCTGCTGTCTTTTAACTACTAGGGGGAGAACTTGTGGTGTTTCTACATTACGCATAAAGTTAGCAGTGGAGAAGCATTGTGGAGTGTGACTGAATAATTCTCTCCCGTTTTCAGGTATTCATTTGAATTATTTGTCAATATAGTTGTCAATAGAGTTTATGGTAAATTATGTTTAAGAGTGTGCAGATGTCATTATATTATCGATTGCGTGCTAATTAACATGTTGAAAAGTGTAATTAGTTCAGAGATGTGTAAGCTCTGAGCTCCATTTTGAGTGTTAATGGCACGAGGCCCACATAATGGAGAGAGGCCACATGTTCAGCGATTAGCATTAAATATTTAGAATGCATGCTTGTGATTAATGTTTAATCTTGTTTATTTCTATTTGTTTGATTTGCTGGAAAAAGTTGAATATACTGAGAAATGTAATTGTGAAAATCTACTTAACAAAGAGAGTTTGATACATCTATGCACTTCTCAATAAAAAAAATCCTAAAAGAGAGCATTTACATGTTGTTTAGAATTGTTTGTGGTAGTTTATATCTATGTATCTTGTTAAAAAGAGTGTTATCCAAAGTGATTTCCAATGTTTATAAAATGCTTAAATGTCTCATTACTAATTGGCATGATTGATTAAAAAAAATAATTGCTAAAGAGAGTACATTATTAATAGCTTGTGTCACAATTATTGAATGTCTGTACAATGTAGAAAAGGCCAATGTTGCGATTTTTAAAAGTTGCTAATTGTTAACTGTTATTAAAAGAAAGAAAAAAGAAAGTGGTCATCACTGACCTGGCAGACAGCTTCTTATGCAGTTCACAAAAGGAACAACCCAGATCAACAGTGAGGTGGAAAGAGTTCCTGCAGTAAAGGCAAGAAAGAGACAAAAGAACAGCAAACCTGAGGCCACAGAGATCATCAGGTGAAATGTCAGTCTCAAGTAGATGTAATGAGACTGAGGCCATGTTTTGATCCATATACAGATGTTTATTAAAATCCACAGCCACATCCACATCCACAAAAACGAAGGCTCTCCTCAGGTCCATACCCCTCCCAGTTCACCAAGTATTGGAACTGACCCCATCTCCGTCTGAAATCCAATAACTCCCTCACCGCATATGCAGGAGATCCATCAATGTCCAGCGGCAGAGGTGGCTCCTGATTTTCGACGTTGTGGTCAGCACTCAGGTGGACCGGTTTCAGGAGGGAAACAGAAACTCTGACCAACGATGCTGTTCATGACCACAGTATGACCACAGTATACCTGCCAAATTCTTGGTTCAGTCTTTCCACTTGTCTGTTGGACTGAGGATGATATCCAGATGTTGGACTGAGGATGATATCCAGATGTTAGACTGAAATTGATGTCCAGTTGTCTGCAAAAGGCTTTTCATACTTGTGAAGTGAACTGTGTTCCTCTGTCGGAAACAATGTTTTCAAGTAAGCCATAAACTCTGAAAACATGATGGAACAGTGCTAATGTGATTTCCATGGCTGTGGGGAGAGCTTTCATCGGGATGAGTGATGTATGAATGTAGTGATGTAACGTATCAGATCTGAACCAGACAAATTAAAGATTCGATCAGGACCATGGTTGAAACATGAGGAGCCGAATTCCTCAGAAAGGCAACAGGATGTTGTAAATCAATTCCTAGTGCAACAAGTCAGAATCTAGTCCACTAACCAACCAACTCTTTCACAGAACAGCTTTCAACATTAACACCATTAGAACAATTATTGACAATTTCAATTCAGAAAAGAGATTGTCAAATTTGGGGCAAGTAATCAAGATTGATGGTAAAAGAGATGCACAGCCTGACCATCAAATGTAAACCCATGAGAGTAAACAAGATCATTGGATTGCCCCCCCCCCCCCCCGCACCTAGCAGAACCAGACTGAAATTACTGAGGGGACCTTTTAACCTTTGGTCTCCACAAAACATCCTTGTCAAGGAATGGCAGATAGTTGTTTACAAATGTAGGTGCACCAAAATGAACTCAAAAGGACTTCTAAATGAATATCAGTCCATTGCTTAAATCATTTATGAAACCCACACATTTGACTCTCATGTTTCTAATCACTTGTGTATGCCTTTTTAATAACTATTGAATAGTTTAAGGATCCATATTCATATTTAGCATGTATGTGTTTCAATCTGCTTGCTGGAAATGTTTCTGACCATCAGTTATTTGTCAAATGTGTCATATTCTAATTATAGAAATAATGTCCAAAATTATACCCTGCAAGAGCGGGAAAATTTGGACCACGTGCTTGATAAGATAACAAATGATTTATGATACCCTGAGCAAAGACAATATCTAATTGGTCAAGACAATGTTTGAGGTGTGGCCAAAAGGCCAGTTTAAATACTCAGGACACCATCAAATTTAGCTTTTGCTATCAATCGTGCCGGCTTTTAACTTGCTTTTAGCTTTTGCTTTTAGCGTTTGCTCTTAGCCATGCTTTTAGTCATCACTTTTAGCATTCTTTGAGCACGGTTCCAGCGTGCTTCGGTCTGCACGCCTGCTGCTACTTAGGCACGATGAGAAGAAACACCACCTAGTCTCATCAAACTTTACTTGTGTTCTTTTACTTTAGTTTCTTTTCCATTGAGAGTTTTGTAACGCCGTGTTGACGATGGTTTAATCTCTTAGCATTCTTGATGTACTCAAGATTCATATGATCTGTGATTATCTGGAAGGGGTGAGTGGAACCCTCCAGCCAATATCTCAATTCTTCAATGGCAACCTTCATGGATAAGAGCTCTTTGTTGCAGACATCAACGTTGTGTTCTGCATCAGTGACTTTTCTTGAGAAGTAGTCACATGGGTAGAGCTTCACTGGCTGTCCGTGGCATTGAGAGAGCACAGCACCAATTCCTCTATCTGAGGCATCAACTTCTATGACAAATAGCAGGTTGGGATCAGGATGCTTGAGAATGGGTGTGGTAGTGAAACTTTCTTTTAGTTTGGTGAAGGCTAGTGTGGCACTTCCACCAGACCACTGTAATTTTGAAGGTTTACCTTTCAGCAGGGATGTCAGTGGTGCAGCAACCATGCTATAATTATGGATAAAGCATCAATAGAACTTGGCAAATCCTAAGAAGCGCTGAAGTTCCTTGATTGTGGTAGATTGGGGCCATTCAGTGACTGCCGAAATATTTGAATCATCCATTTCCACACCTTGATGGCTGATGTTATACCCCAGGAAGGAAGTTTGCTTGATGTGGAACTCTCACTTCTCAGTCTGAATAGCACAGTCTTGACATGATCTTGATGTTCCTCCTTGTCTTGGAGTGGATAAGTATTTAATCAATATGTGCAATTATGTACTTGTATGTAAATACCCCAGGTATTTATTCAATACAGTGGCTAAATTAACGAAAAATAAAGCCTCAACAAGTGTAGACATTTCCCAACACCACAGCAGTAATGACTTTATGAACTACTTTACTTCTAAAATTGATACTATTAGAGATAAAATTGCAACCATTCAGCCTTCAGCTACAGTATCACATCAGACAGTGCACTATAGACCCCCTGAGGAACAGTTCCACTCATTCTCTACCATAGGAGAGGAAGAATTGTATAAACTTGTTAAATCATCTAAACCAACAACATGTATGTTAGACCCTATACCATCTAAGCTCCTAAAAGAGGTGTTTCCAGAAGTCATAGATCCTCTTCTGACTATTATTAATTCCTCATTGTCATTAGGATATGTCCCCAAAACCTTCAAACTGGCTGTTATTAAGCCTCTCATCAAAAAAACCACAACTTGACCCCAAAGAACTAGTCAATTATAGACCAATCTCGAATCTCCCTTTTCTGTCCAAGATACTAGAAAAGGTGGTATCCTCACAATTATATTCCTTCTTAGAGAAAAATGGTATATGTGAGGATTTCCAGTCAGGATTTAGACCGTATCATAGTACTGAGACTGCTCTCCTTAGAGTTACAAATGATCTGCTCTTATCATCTGATCGTGGGTGTATCTCCCTATTAGTTTTATTGGATCTTAGTGCTGCGTTTGACACAATTGACCACAACATTCTTTTGCATAGACTTGAACACTTTGTTGGCATCAGTGGAAGTGCATTAGCATGGTTTAAATCATACTTATATGACCGCCATCAGTTCGTAGCAGTGAATGAAAATGTATCCTATCGATCACAAATGCAGTATGGAGTACCTCAAGGCTCAGTACTAGGGCCGCTACCCTTCACGCTTTATATGTTACCCTTTGGAGATATCATCAGGAAACATGGTGTTAGCTTTCACTGTTATGCTGATGATACTCAGCTCTATATTTCTTCGCGGCCCGGTGAAACAAACCAATTTTAAAAACTAATGGAATGCATAGTCGATATAAAAAACTGGATGACGAGTAATTTCTTACTGCTAAATTCTGAAAAAACAGAGGTGTTAATTATAGGACCTAAAAACTCAGCTTGTAATAACCTAGAACACTGTCTATGACTTGATGGTTGCTCTGTCAATTCTTCGTCATCAGTTATGAACCTAGGTGTGCTATTTGATCGCAATCTTTCCTTAGAAAGCCACATTTCTAGCATTTGTAAAACTGCATTTTTCCATCTTAAAAATATATCTAAATTACGACCTATGCTCTCAATGTCAAATGCAGAAATGTTAATCCATGCATTTATGACCTCAAAGTTAGATTATTGTAATGCTTTAATGGGTGGTTGTTCTGCACGCTTAGTAAACAAACTACAGCTAGTCCAAAATGCAGCAGCAAGAGTTCTTACTAGAACCAGGAAGTATGACAATATTAGCCCGGTCCTGTCAACACTGCACTGGCTCCCTATCAAACATCGTATAGATTTTAAAATATTGCTTATTACTTATAAAGCCCTGAATGGTTTAGCACCTCAGTATTTGAATGAGCTCCTTTTACATTATAATCCTCTACGTCCGCTACGTTCTCAAAACTCAGGCAATTTGATAATACCTAGAATATCAAAATCAACTGCGGGCGGCAGATCCTTTTCCTATTTGGCGCCTAAACTCTGGAATAACCTACCTAACATTGTTCGGGAGGCAGACACACTCTTGCAGTTTAAATCTAGATTAAAGACCCATCTCTTTAACCTGGCATACACATAACATACTAATATGCTTTTAATATCCAAATCCGTTAAAGGATTTTTAGGCTGCATTAATTAGGTAAACCGGAACCGGAAACACTTCCCATAACACCCTATGTACTTGCTACATTATTAGAAGAATGGCATCTACGCTAATATTTGTCTGTTTCTCTCTTGTTCCGAGGTCACCGTGGCCACCAGATCCAGTCTGTGTCCAGATCAGAGGGTCACTGCAGTCACCCGGATCCAGTACGTATCCAGACCAGATGGTGGATCAGCCCCTAGAAAGGACCTCTACATCCCTGAAAGACAGCGGAGACCAGGACAACTAGAGCCCCAGATACAGATCCCCTGTAAAGACCTTGTCTCAGAGGAGCACCAGGATAAGACCACAGGAAACAGATGATTCTTCTGCACAATCTGACTTTGCTGCAGCCTGGAATTGAACTACTGGTTTCGTCCGGTCAGAGGAGAACTGGCCCCCCAACTGAGCCTGGTTTCTCCCAAGGTTTTTTTCTCCATTCTGTCACCGATGGAGTATCGGTTCCTTGCCGCTGTCGCCTCTGGCTTGCTTAGTTGGGGTCACTTCATCTACAGCGATATCGCACAGACACTATTAACTGAACAGAGATGACATAACTGAATTCAATGATGAACTGCCTTTAACTATCATTTTGCATTATTGACACTGTTTTCCTAATGAATGTTGTTCAGTTGCTTTGACGCAATGTATTTTGTTTAAAGCGCTATATAAATAAAGGTGACTTTGACTTTGACTTGTTCAAAATGTCTCTGATGATCTCATTGATGAAGGATTGAAAGAATGCTGGTGCATTTGCTAGCCTATACGGCATGGCCTGGTATTCGTAGTGCCCCCTAGTGGTCACAAAGGCTGTTTTCCATTCATCACCTTCTCCGATTCTAATGAGGTTGGCACTCCGGAGGTCTAGCTTGGTGTAAATTGTGGCTTCACGAAGTTGCTCTAGAGCAGCAGGTACTACTGGCAGTGGATGGCGGTATTTAACTGTGACATTGTTCAAACCATTGTTCAAACTACAAACCACTCTATCTTTTTTTCCACAAAGAAGAAGCCAGCTGCTGCTGGGGAAGTTGATGGGCGAATGAACCCAGAACTGAGAGCCTCCTCTATGTATTCCTCAATTGCCTTGGCTTCTGGGTATTATAAGGGCTAGATCTTACTTTTGGGTGGCATCGCGTTGGGTAGGAGATCTATGGCACAATCCCAGGAACAATAAAGCGGAAGCTGGGTGGCTTCAGTCTTGCTGAAGTCTTCTTAATACTCCTGGTAGCACAATAGAATAGAGACTGATCTCACATACAGGCTTTCAATACTTGTAGAGAGACCAGACTTGGTAACTTCGGGGCGCAAAAGTAGGAATAGCAGAATTGTGACCATTGTGTAATCTCACCATGATGCCAAGAGAAGGCTGGCTCGTGGACAGACGACCAAGGGTAACCCAGGATTACTTTGTGGTGTGGGGAATCAATCACGTAGAAAGAGATGGTTTCTAGATGAAACAGTCCTACTTGCAGTTGTATGGGCAGAGTTTGTTGGGTGATACCAATTCCAATGGGTTTGTTGTTAACAGCATGAACTTTGAGTGGTGAATCACAAGGTTGCATGGGGATGTTGAATTTTCTGATGAGGTCTTGATGGATCAGGTTCAATGCAGATCCGGAGTCAATCAACGCTGTGAAGTCAATAGAATCATTTTCAGTGGTAATCTTGACTCTGAAGGTGAGACATTTCATAATAGGGAGAGAAAGATTGTCAACACTCACCCAGCAGGTCATTTTGGTGGTCCTCCGAGCTTTTAGAGGACAAACGGCATTAACATGGCCTGACTCTCCACAGTAAAAGCACAAGTTGTACAACAGCCAGCGTGATTTTTCCTCCGTAGAGAGTTTTGTAACTCCTAGCTGCATAGGTCCAGGGTTAGATGGAACAGTAGAAATAGCTGGATTGTAAATAAGCAAAGCCGGGTTGGCTGGACTGGTTGGCATTAATCAGATGCACCCTGGATTCAGGGTTGTTCAGTGTTAAAGAGATGGATTTGCGTGCTAAACATGGCCAGTTTGGATGAATGGAGAATTTCTGTGCCGAAAATCTTACTTCTGGGTGGTACAAGTTTCGGCAGTTTTTATTTTTAGCTCCTATGAGCATTCTCTCAGGAAAGCACGCCCACGCACATGTTGACCAGAGGAGAGCGAGACCTCGCCCATGAACGCTCTTCATCGAGAAATCATTGGCAGCGCTGAATATGAGGTTTTCGAGAATGTCTCCAAATAAGTGTGTTTTGGGTGTGAGGGAAGTTTACCATGTTCAGCTTCTCAAAGAACATAGCGTTACATGAACCATGGATGCAGTTCACTTTTCTGGGGCAGCAATGGAGTGTAGCAAGTGTGTTTGTGTTCTCGTCATTTCAGTGATGAATGTTTTATAAACAAGACCAGGTTGACGCTGGATTAGCACATGGTTTGCTATTAAAACATGGTAAAAGACCCCATTCAGGTAAGTTGTTGTTGGAAATCAGCACATAAGTGAATGGAAACAACACGAAACATCAGTTTTATAGCTCCGCCCACAGCATGCCTCCAGGAGCTTGGTTTTTCCAGAGCGAATCGGGAGCTGTATTTTTCTTTTGCAGATATGACTTGGCTGGGGACTTTTGGAGATGGGGATGCGTTACTGCTCTTTGGGTACTCTGGATTGGCATGAGATTTAAGCATTTTAAGAAACATGCTTATTGCATGTTGTGGCATCCTCGATTGCCTAACTTGGGGTGACGCTTCCCCCTTTTGTGATTTTTACAGCATGGTAGATACTTAAAATTGGATAATATACAAACTGCCATCGTATTAGACTACTGCTGCTGTTGCTGCGGCTAGGGGTGTATGCTTCCCCCTTTACAATCACACAGTTGCTTTAAGCATTTTAAGAACATGCTTGCTGCACATCCTGTATTGCTTAACTTCGGGTGACGCTCCCCCACCTTAATGTGACATTTCAGCATGTTAGACACTTAAAATTGGATAATATAAAAACTGCCATCGTATTATGCGCAGCTAGGGGTGTATGCTTCCCCCGTACATTCAAATATTTGCATAAGCAGCTAAAGCAACATGCTTGTTGTATGCTTTCTGAGTTGGGGTGATGCTTCCCCCATAAATATAGTATCAAGCAACATTTCTCATTGCTGACCATTCACATTGCATCAGTTGTGTTGGGGAGTTTTGGCATATGGTTGTTTTGGAGGTTTGCCTTGCTGCTCTCCCCGCTCTGTCCAAGCTTGGCTGCATGGACAAGCGTGTGGAGTGTTGCCCAGGACATAACCATACCGCCAATACTAACTGTATGCAATATAATTGTCATATATACTTGACGGAAGTGGTCCTGATTGAAATCGAGCATCGCATTAGTTCAGTCAGGCCACGTTAGTCACGCCTGCATCAGCTGACAGTCAGCTGTTCCTGACATGCACCAATCCAGTCTTGACACCTATCACATGCGGTCTATTTAAATTCCCATTCTTCAGTGTCTCTTTCATCGCATCGCTGCTTGCAATTAACTCCCTCCTCCAACCCCAACTCCACCAACTGAACCTGTAATCCAATCTAACTTTGTTCTTTCTTTACAGTCTCTTCATTGAAAGCAGTCATTATCACATTTTGTTTACAACTCATGTAATTGAGAATTGTAATTATGCTTATAATGGTTATGTTCTGTACCCCAGGGGGGTTTGTCTTGCTGCTCTTTCCGCTCTGTCCAAGCATGGCTGCATGGACAAGCGTGTGGAGTGTTGCCCAGAACATAACCATACCGCCAATACTAACTGTATGCAATTTAATTGTCATATATACTTGACGGAAGTGGTCCTGATTGAAGTTTCAGAAGTTGATTGAAGATTGAAGATTGATGTTTCAGAGAGAACTCAGTAGGAGGAAGGTCTTCTCCACATACTTTCAGGTCCCTAAAGTCTTGCTGAAGTGTCGTGGTTGCCATCCTGTGATCATTTGTTGATCTAATGAATAATTGATTTGTTAAATCAAATTTAAAATGGTGTTCTAAAACAAACCGCTAGACCTTCTACTGTAGGGGTTGGAGCATTCCTCGTCTGACCCGATACCCCAGGTACTTAGCCTCTGACAGTCCGAGATGGCATTTCTTAGGGTTAGCCATGAGACCAGCATGCTGTAGTTTCTCTAGGATGTTCCCCAATCAAACAAGGTGGTCCTCCCAGCTCTCAGAGTGGATGACAATGTCATCAATGTAGGCCGCCGTGTACTCCTGGTGGGGCCTCAGCAGGACATCCGTCATGCGTTGGAACGTTGCAGGTGCCCCGTGTAACCAGAAGGGAAGGACGAAGTACTGCCAGTGGCCACTAGGGGTGCTGAAGGCCGTCTTTTCTTGGGACTCCGGGGAGAGGGGCACCTGCCAGTAGCCCTTTGTTAGATCCAGGGTAGAGATGAAATGGGCCCTGCCAAGTCGGTCTAAGAGTTAGCCGTTGAAGGAGGACACTTCATTTAGGGGACGGAAATCGTTGCAGAAATGGAGTGATCCATTGGCCTTTGGGACCATGATGATGGGGCTGGACCAGGGACTACAAGATGCCTCTATCACTCCTAGTTGGCGCATCCGAGTGATGGCTTCCTTTATAGCCAGCCTACGGTACCCGGTAGAGCCTCTGCCACACTATTACTCTGGGAGGGGTGTGGATGTCATGCTGGATGACTTTTGTCTGCCCGGGCTGCTCAACGAACACATCTGGGAACTGACTGACCAGGGAGGTGAGGTCTTTTTTCTGGAGTACAGACAACTGCTCACCTAAGGGCACTATGGGAGAACTGGTCTATGCCAGCACCATTGCCTGGGGCAGGGGCGCCGTCCACCTCTTCAATAGATTGAAGTGGTATATCTTTGACTCGTGTCGATGTCCCGGCTGTCGCACCCTGTAGGTGACCGAGCCTACCCTTAATGCGACAGTATAGGGACCCTGCCACAAGGCCAGGAATTTGGAGGTGGCAGTGGGTATCAGAACTAGCACCTAGTCCCCTGGTTGAAACTCTCTGGGCTACACAGGCCAGTCATACCACCGTTTTTGGGTGCGCTGGGCCTTGGTGAGGTGTTCTTTTACGGGGGACATCACACGATAGATCCTCTCCCACATCTCCTGTACATGCTCAGTGACTAACTGTTGGGAGGCTGGTTGCTGTTTGCCTGTCGCAAGAGCGCTTTCTCTTCTTCATGAATTACCTCTCGCATGTCTCAGACTACAGGGTCTTACAGCTTCGGCTGTCCATGTCCTGCCTCTAGTTTGTCTGAGAATGAGGGTGTTCATGAAGTGGGTTTATCTCTTCATTTCAGCCCATTATGCAACCTCTGCCACTCAGTCACAGTGACGCACTCGTGCACAGCAGCACTGCATTACTGCATTATGCTCATGGGACCTCTCTGGGGCCATCATGTTGTGGGAAGTGGAAACCACAAACGAGTCTTTAACAGGATGGGGAACCATGGAGGAGAGCAGACCATTGAACTTGTTGCCGAGCACACTCTACTCATCCCACATAAATTATTTGGAGCTCCTCACAGTTTGGACGGCTCTGAAACATGTTCCGCCTGCAAGGTTATCACGTGCTAGTGCGTTGCCAGAATGCCATAGCCATATAAACCGCCAGGTGGGATGCACCTTTCCAAGCTCCATTCACTGGCTCACAGGCTGTTAGTATGAATGACTTTCTGTCATTAGGGGCGTCCCATGTCCCATACTGCTTTTTGTCTTCACCTCAGACTACTTTTCGGGTGTGCATTATCTTCTGGAGTACTTTTTAACAGATCATACAAAGGGCTAGCTATGCAAGAGAAATATTTAATGTACTGTCTGTAGTAGCTAAGCAGACCAATAATTCTCCTCAGCTCACCTCTGAAAGCTTCTGTTTCTGTAGGATTAACTTTACTTCCCTCTGCAGAGACTATTCTACACAGGTAGCGGACTTCAGGTTTGAAGAACTCACATTTACTCAGTTTAAGTTTGATGCCATGTTGCCTAAGCCACTGCAACTCTTTCCTTACAACCTGGACATGGTTCTCAAAAGTCTTACTAAACATCAAGGTGTCATCTGGGTATGGAATGCAGATCTCATCCCGTAAGCCATCTAAACACTCCTCCATACATCGCTTGAAGGCTGCCGGAGCATTCATCAGCCCATAAGGATTACGCACCCGTTCATACAGGCCCCAGGGTGTCTCAAACGCCATTAGGTGCTTACTTTCCTTTGACATGAACCCCTGGTGGTAGGCCTTCCCTTGATCTATTGAAGAAAACCAGGAAATACCACCTAGGCTGTCCATAGTGTCTTTTACCCTTGAAATTGGTTGTCAATCCGGATGAGACTTTCTGTTTAGGTCACATGAGCTCTCTGCACTTACAAGTTGATCAATATTTGGACTTTGCTCCTCTTTAGGCTGGGAAATGCGGCTTTCACAATTATCTCATTGCATGTTGACGCTCACAGTACTTTGCTGGACTTTTTCAACGAAGTTCACAATTTGTTCTATCACATTGAAACCTAAGATATGGTAAGAGAGTTTTTGACCCCTCGCTACAAATATGGGAATGACAAGTTCGGTATGGTGAGATGTCTGTGACGCTAGTCTGAAAGTCACTTCAACATATCCAATGTAGTGGATATTAATACCATTGGCAGCTATGAGGTTCAACGTATTTGGAGACTCGAGAATATCTGAAACATCTCATAAGCCCCTTAAACAGAGTTATTCCGGCAAATACACGGGTATTATTCCGGCAATTGTTCCCAGGTTGTTACTTTTTACACTTTCACACTGCCAGTGATTACCTGGGATATGTGCGTGCTTTCACACACAACCCATAAATGTCCCGTAATGACACGTGACATCAGGGCGTGACGTGTAATGTACGAGTCGAAAACATTAGGCACGTTATACTCTCACTGAAGCAGGCAAATGATCTCAGCATCAGCGCGGAAAGTGAGGAACTAACTGATCTCTTTACAATTTTTATTGCGAACGTTGATCTTCCTTCAAAACAGCCAGTAAAAGAGTTGCGGGATAACGTGCCTCATCACTACGACACGGCATTGGATCTGGCCTTTGTTCACACAGCGCTCGTCCCGGGATTGAACCTGCAATGTTACTAGGTCCCCGACCCGGGTCCAATGCTGGAATCAATCCCGGGATGTGTTTGCTTTCACACAGAAGGCGACCCGGCAATGTTCCGGCAATTTGCCGGGTCCGACATGCAGTGTGAAAGGGGTTTTAGTGGGAGTTCTGGTAAGTATTCCTGTTTCCACAATTCATCAATAACACATACCTGAGAGCCTGTGTCCCACAGAGCTTGAATTCGATGACCATGCAGGTAACATTCAACAAGACAATGCCTCCCATCTAGTGATGTCACAGAGGAATGCTGGTTAACTAGAGTACTGCAGGGGCGTGGACACTCACAGAATTTGTAACTAGTCTTGGTGGGTTGATACTGAAGTTGATATTGAAGTTCACTTGTGTTCAGTCCAATGGTGAGTTTGACAGATCTACAATACTGTATCTTTTCAGATTGTGAACACTGCTTAATTTGCTCCTCCGTTTTTTCACAGGATGCACATCTTTGAGACTGGTTAGTGGGTCTTGTTACTCCCTGTCCCACGGAAGTAACCTCTCTCCATTTAAAGGACTCTCTTGAAGGTTTAATGCCATGGATTCTGCATCCTGCTTGGAAGTGCGAAAATCTCACACTCTGGGTAGCCTCTGCTCAGACCATTCTCAATTTGGCATGCCAAACTTGAAAATCTTAATTTCTCTCTTTGGCCTGGGTCACCAATTTGTCCAGAAATTTTACAATTTTTGTGCCAGGGTGAGCTTGAGTGTTGGGCATTCCCTGACTTTTGGGGTTGGGCTGGACAATGCTTTGTTTTGAGGTTACCTATTCCTAATGTTCCATTTAATTTAGTTCTTGTTTCTTTGCCCTTTTTGTTAATCTAACTACCTTTAAAATTTATCTCTTTCAGTGATTTCACTCTGGCCTGCTGTCTCACTCTCAGTGACTATTCAGTTCAATAATTTTATCTTTCAATCTTAACAGTTCAGACATGCCACCATCTTCTAGCTCAGCGATGTCTTCGAGATGTTGGAGGATGTAGGAGATCAGGGACATGCAAGATTTCTATACAATCTTCTTTGGCTCTGCCACATGAAGGAATTCACAAAATGTGGTTTTATTAACAAAGTTCGGGAGGAGCACGATCAGATAATCATCCAATTTGGCACAGGTGCATCTCGTTTAGCTAATCATCTTAACTAGCACACAAGTGTATATATATCCAGTCTTCCTACCTCCTGTCCCATGACAGTTTTTCGACATGGAAGGTTTGTCAGCATCCGGTTTGCTCTGTCTGTCATCTTATCACAGGCCCAATTTTCTTTCCGACGAAGATATCTATACCGGGGATTTTTCAGATCTGCCGCTTTTTTGCTGGACCCATGATCACTCCTACCCTGCCAAACACAGCCGCTGAACACCAACAAGCGTCATCGCGTCAGCTGCTCTTCTCGCCAAGCCACACATTGTGGCCAAAAGATCGTGCAAATCCCCGAGCTCGCCTCATTTGACAACACGATTGTCCCGCCCAAGACCGTGCTCTCTTAGAATGCTGGATCACACCAGTAGCAGGCGTTCAACCAGTCCGGGCCGTGCCCCAGTTCTCACTGCAGCAAGCCTCTCTCGCTTTTCCTTATAAACGGCCTTATGACTTAACTCTGTCGGACAACGATGCCACTTTTAACCACGAAGCAAAGACATTACATCTGCCTTACTGTGCATGTTTAAACCTCACTGAGATGATACAGACATAAGTTTCATGCAATTATTCTGGCAGGATCAATTTATTTAGGGACATATTTCACCATTTACTGGCATGATTACTCAGAATTTTTCTAAAACGTAACTACCCTTGTGTTTTGCCGCAGGACAGCAAGTGTGAGTAAATTTTCTGTTGTCTTTTTAGGACTGTAATATGTAATATTCTAAATACCTTTAGAAACCGCTTGAATTTGAATATCACATTACTGCAATTAATGTTACTGCTATAGACATGTCTATTGGTACAATGTTTTACAAAACTAAACAGGCTACATCGTTTCAAAAGCCTCTGTTTCCACAGTCCATACTACAACGGGAAAACAGCATCCCAAATTTATCTGCTCTGGATGCCGTTTAAAAAAAATAAAAAATAAAATAAAAAAAAGGGCCTGAAGGCCAAAAAGAGAGGAAAATATGCTTTTCCAACAGGAACATATTAATTCAGACAAAGTTTATGCAATTGTCAAATCAGGTAACCAATTGCTAAGCTGGCAGCACAGTAGGCTACCCAGACATTTTTAGCTTGCCTCATCAAATGTTACTAACCCTTCTACTTTCCCGCAGCCAACAACCACAGCAGCCGAAGTAAGCACGAAGCTACTTTTACTTGCAACACGGGCCTGCACATCCCAGTATTTCCATCCTGTTATTTCTAACCCCCTTTTTCTTTTCAGCGTCCTCCAACTCACGTAGCAGACATTAGCATTAGGCTTCCTCTGCTAGCAGTGCAGGCTACACAGGTTCTTCAAGACATCACACACCCCAGCCTCTTCCCACAACCCACAGCTACAGCAGCTGAAGCAAACGTGAGGCCGCCTCCATTCGTAAACGCGCCCTCAACTCTTCCGCTCCCTCATGCTACTAACCATTTTTCTGTTCAGTGGCCTCCAGCTCCAAATTTGTCAGAAGGCAGAGGGCACCAAGACCTATTAGTGGTCAGACCGATTATATATCAAAAAAAAAAAAAAATTCACAGAACCCTCTTCAGCCAATCTCCCCACTGCTGCAGGAGCCTTCTCTGTATCTCCCCACCGCCGCAGCAGTGTCCGCTCCCGCAGGAGCCTCTACCTATATTTTACCACTGCCGCAGCAGTTCTCGCTCACGCAGGAGACTCAAAAAAAAAAAACCAACCCACAATCTCTGATTCGTCTATACTTGATATCAAAACTATCGCTTACTTCATTAAATAAAGGTGGACCAAGAAAAGAAAAGCCACTACATGTAAAAATTTTAATGTCCATTCTCCAATTCAACCTCATCAGGCTCGCTTTTCTTATGTCCAACTCCGGAACGCTCAATCTAAATTCGCGCTGGACCCTCTCTTCATCAACGAGTTTGGTTCAAAAAAAAAAAAAAAAACCCTTAACTGATCCTTGCTCAATCAGGCATACCCACAGAAACTTTTCCAGTCACTCATTTCGCATCGGGGCAGCAACTTAAGTAGGGCTGTAGCCATCGAATATTTTAGTAATCGAGTATTCTACCAAAAAAATTCCATCGATTAATCGAGTATTCGGATAAAATGTGTTTTTGCTTAATTATATTGACGCGATATTGATGTGCGCATGTGCAGTAAATCTGACGGGTAGGATAAAATGTCAGGATACCAGACTTTTATTTTGATGGGTTGACATACCATTTACAGTTCTGTGTATGTGATGTGACACTAGTTTTACTTAAATCAAATGGTCAAATGCTCATGAAGTGACTGTCAGAGCAGTTCTGGAGATGTTGTTCATGTATTCATGTCCTTATTTAGAGAGACAGCAGACACTGAAATTACCGCGAGCATCACGCGCGCTTCAGTGTGTGCGATAAAGTATGGAATTACATTTGTTTCAATAATTATGAAGGAAACTTTATAAAACTGAACGTAACTTTTTCAGAAACTATCAAAAATATGCCATTACAAAAGAAGAAAAAAACAATGAAAACGGAAAAAATGAACTCAGTCGCACAAATTTAACAGGCTCTTCAAATATGCTTCATTCTTTTTTAATGTTTTTCAAAGATTAGTTTTCGCTAATCTTGGATTCTGAATTCATTGCCACAGATTTCACTTACGTTTTGCAGTTTTTCGTTTGGTGTTTTGACACAAAACTTTCGTGGGGACGGGCTTAACAGTGATCTACTCTGATTGGATAGTGAGCTTTTGATGGACAGGTGCTCTCTGACCGGGGAGTACAGACACCACCCAGTGGTGTGTATTGAAAGCTCTCGTGATTGTGATTTTTATTACTAAATATGTAAATAATATTTGACCTTCGATCGTCTCAGTCTGTAAAGATGAGCTCTTGTCCTTCAAGGCAGCCTGAAGTAAGCTTGTGTTACTGAATGACAATAATAACCTGCAACAAACTGTAGCACACTGTAACATGAAAACTTGTATCGATGTAATTGGTTACTTCAGTAACACAAGCTTACTTCAAGCTGCCTTGAAGGACAAGCGGAGGAGGAAGAGGATGCCGCTCCGTGTCTCTGTCTCCTGAAAGATCTTTAAACATCTTTACTGAGACGATCGAAGGTCCAATATTATTTATATATTTAGTAACACAAGGCATGACGCATTGCATACTAATCACCACGAGAGCTTTTTTTTCTTTTTCTATTTTTATTAATGCAGAGAACAAAAACATACAGAGGTATAAACATACATCACATAATATCCACCACAAAAAAAAATAAAAATAATACAAATAAAATAAAAAATAAAATAAAAAGAGGGCCAAAATCTAAACAAAATTAAACAAGGAGATCAAAGGCAGAGCAAATCTAACAGTCCTTATTGCTTTCTTATTAGTAGATACTGAGATAAAATTCAAATAGTTTTCCATTTCTATTAGGAAAACAGAGAAGACAGGTTTACAGTTGGAGAATTTGCATTTGTGAATGTGAAATTTGTTTAGGAAATTTGTTTAATTAATAACAAAACTGTTATTTTCATTTGTGGGGTCAGAGTCATAAAACCCAAATATAATGTTTTTCATCAGAACTGAGAAGCCTGGCAAAATCTTACACTTGACAAACACACCAATATCATCCCAAAGTTTCTGAGTGTAGTGACATGACCAAAATAAGTGTACAGTTTCTTCAGAACTCGAACAAAAAGAGCATGTAAGATCAATGTCAGATTTAAATCTTTGTATACACTTCTTTACAGGGTAGAACCTGTGTATGAGCTTAAAATAAATGTCTTTCACTTTTTCTGTGAAAAAGAATTTTAGAGAGTGGTAGAGACCAGATTTAATCACCACGAGAGCTTTCAGCAGAGCCGCAGCTCCCTTCGGAGGCAGCAAGAGTCCCTCATTTTTGATATCCGGCATCGTGCTCCTCTCATAAGCGGCATGGAGGGCTCGCCGGTAAGACGTTGCGAGCCACAGGTCTCGTCGAACACTGCACGGGCTCTCCCGGTCGCTCTGCATTTTTCTTCTCAACATGCATATTTGGGGGGCAACTAAATTTAGCTCTCTGGCTGCTGTCCTATGCCTTTAAGCTTCTTTTGGGGAGTTATTTGGGTTCGGTCTATGCTCCGGGCCCGGATCCCTCCCCCAGGACAGCACGCCAAAATATGCCTACTTTTCACCTTCAGATTACATGTGAACATGTGAAATGTGGTTTTATTAACAAAGTTCGGGAGGAGCACGATCAGATAATTATCCAATTTGGCACAGGTGCATCTCGTTTAGCTAAGCATCTTAACTAGCACACAAGCGTATATATATCCAGTTTTCATACCTCCTGTCCCACGACAGTTTTTCGGCATACCTCCTGTCCCACGACAGTTTTTCGGCATCCCTCCTCCACCCCAACTCCTCACTGCTAATCTATTTATCCCAAATTATGGATGGGGTGAGTTATTTGGGTTCAGGCTATGCTCTGGGACCGGACCACTCCCCCAGGACAGCACGCCAAAATATGCCTACTATTCGCCTTCAGATTAGATGTAAGGGTGAACTTGTGAATACTTAGAAGCTTGTCTTTTTATAGGGAATTTAACATGGTGATAACCTCAACTTCCTTGACACTAGAGTGGACCTATTCTCTGAGTAGTGGACTACTGTAACGCCACACCAGCAGAGGGAGCCCTCTCCTGAGTATTGACTGTGTTCCGCTCCCTCTGCTGCACAGGTTCATTTCCTGTTTGCTACCATAGCAAAACGTGCAATTTTTGTGTTTATCCCTAGAGTGGGAAACATATTTATTTGATCCCCTGCTGATTTTGTAAGTTTGCCAAATAACAAAAAAAAAATAATAATAATAAGATTCTGTAACTTTTATGGCAGGTTTGAATGAATGAATGATGCATTTATTTAGTGCTTTATTGTGTATTGTTGTACACCCAAAGGGCTTTACAATCATGTGGGGGGTCTCTCATCAAAGTCAAAGTCAAAGTCACCTTTATTTATATAGCGCTTTAAACAAAATACATTGCGTCAAGCAACTGAACAACATTCATTAGGAAAACAGTGTCAATAATGAAAAAATGATAGTTAAAGGCAGTTCATCATTGAATTCAGTTATGTCATCTCTGTTCAATTAAATAGTGTCTTTGCATTTATTTGCAATCAAGTCAACAATATCGCTGTAGATGAAGTGTCCCCAACTAAGCAAGCCAGAGGCGACAGCGGCAAGGAACCGAAACTCCATCGGTGACAAAATGGAGAAAAAAACCTTGGGAGAAACCAGGCTCAGTTGGGGGGCCAGTTCTCCTCTGACCAGACGAAACCAGTAGTTCAATTCCAGGCTGCAGCAAAGTCAGATTGTGCAGAAGAATCATCTGTTTCCTGTGGTCTTGTCCTGGTGCTCCTTTGAGACAAGGTCTTTACAGGGGATCTGTATCTGGGGCTCTAGTTGTCCTGGTCTCCGCTGTCTTTAAGGGATGTAGAGGTCCTTTCTAGGTGCTGATCCAGCATCTGGTCTGGATACGTACTGGATCCGGGTGACTGCAGTGACCCTCTGATCTGGACACAGACTGAATCTGGTGGCCACGGTGACCTCGGAACAAGAGAGAAACAGACAAATATTAGCGTAGATGCCATTCTTCTAATGATGTAGCAAGTACATAGGGTGTTATGGGAAGTGTTTCCGGTTCCGGTTTACCTAATTAATGCAGCCTAAAAATCATTTAACGGATTTGGATAATAAAAGCATATTAGTATGTTATGTGTATGCCAGGTTAAAGAGATGGGTCTTTAATCTAGATTTAAACTGCAAGAGTGTGTCTGCCTCCCGAACAATGTTAGGTAGGTTATTCCAGAGTTTAGGCGCCAATTAGGAAAAGGATCTGCCGCCCGCAGTTGATTTTGATATTTTAGGTATTATCAAATTGCCTGAGTTTTGAGAACGTAGCGGACGTAGAGGATTATAATGTAAAAGGAGCTCATTCAAATACTGAGGTGCTAAACCATTCAGGGCTTTATAGGTAATTAGCAATATTTTAAAATCTATGCGATGCTTGATAGGGAGCCAGTGCAGTGTTGACAGGACCGGGCTAATATGGTCATACTTCCTGGTTCTAGTAAGAACTCTTGCTGCTGCATTTTGGACTAGCTGTAGTTTGTTTACTAAGCGTGCAGAACATCCACCCAATAAAGCATTACAATAATCTAACCTTGAGGTCATAAATGTATGGATTAACATTTCTGCATTTGACATTGAGAGCATAGGCCGTAATTTAGATATATTTTTGAGATGGAAAAATGCAGTTTTACAAATGCTAGAAACGTGGCTTTCTATGGAAAGATTGCGATCAAATAGCACACCTAGGTTCCTAACTGATGACGAAGAATTGACAGAGCAACCATCAAGTCTTAGACAGTGTTCTAGGTTATTACAAGCGGAGTTTTTAGGTCCTATAATTAACACCTCTGTTTTTTCAGAATTTAGCAGTAAGAAATTACTCGTCATCCAGTTTTTTATATCGACTATGCAATCCATTAGTTTTTCAAATTGATGGGTTTCACTATGTACTGTGCCGCCCCAGACCACTTTGTCAGCACTTGTCCAGTAAAAGCCAGGGCTCGCCAGTGATCGGAGGGCTACTGGCGGGCGCTTACTCCAAGGACTCTCCATCGGGATCATGTACCTCTCTTCCTATCTCAATCTACTGGCCTGACTCTTCAGTCTTTTGCTCTGCCCTTATAGACTCTGGCGCTGAAGGAAACTTCCTCGATGAAATGTGGGCTCTAGAACAAGGTATTCCCCTCATAGACTTAAGAGACTCCACCCCCCTGTTCGCCTTAGATGGAAGTTCACTTCCTAGAATTCAAAGGAAAACTATACCGCTCTCTCTCTCACTGTCTCGGGGAACCATAAGGAGACTATTTCTTTTTTAATTTTCTCTTCCCCTTTTTGTCCAGTGGTTTAGGACACCCCTGGCTGGTCAAACATAATCCTCTTATTGATTGGTCTAATAATTCGATTCTATCATGGAAGTTGTCTTGTCACGTTGATTGTTTAACCTTGCCACTGATGTCATCTGCCTTTGAATTATTGCAGGGAGCAAAGATTTTTACTAAACTCGATCTCTGTAACGCTTACCATCTCGTGCGCATCAAGGAGGGTGACGAGTGGAAAACCGCTTTTAATACACCGCTCGGTCACTTTGAATACCGGGTTCTTCCGGTCGGTCTAGTCAACGCACCTGCCGTGTTTCAGGCCCTCATAAACGATGTCCTCTGAGACATGCTTAATGTTTTCGTCTTCGTTTATCTCAACGACATTCTGATCTTTTCTCCCTCTCTCCAAGTGCATGTCCAACATGTTCGACGAGTCCTCCAACGCTTACTGGAGAATCGACTCTTTGTTGAAGCTGAGAAGTGCTCGTTTCACGTCCCCTCTGTCTCATTTCTCGGTTCGGTCATTTCTGCTGAGAGGGTCAGTATGGATCCTAATAAGGTCCTGGCGGTTACTGATTGGCCCGTCCCCGACTCTCGTGTCGCGCTCCAGTGATTTCTTGGTTTCGCAAATTTTTACCGCCGCTTTATACGCAACTTTAGCCAGGTGGCCGCTCCTCTCACCGCCTTAACCTCTATCAAGCCTAAATTCGAGTGGTCCGATTCCGCTCAAGGCGCCTTCGATCGCCTTAAGTCTCTATTCACTAATGCTCCCATTTTACTCACTCCGGACATCTCGAGGCAATTTATCGTTGAGGTCAACGCCTCGGAGGTGGGGGTCGGGGCTGTTCTTTCTCAGCGCTCACCTGCTGATGAGAAGGTACACCCCCTGTGCCTTTCTCTCTCATCGCCTCTCTCCCTCTGAACGCAACTATGACGTCGGTAACCACGAACTACTCGCCATTCGTTTGGCACTGGGGGAGTGGCTTCAATGGTTGGAGGGAGCTCCGGTTCCGTTCATAGTCTGGACTGATCACAGAAATTTAGAATACATTCGTTCTGCTAAGAGATTAAACGCTCGTCAGGCTCGCTGGGCTCTGTTTTTTACACGTTTTAATTTCTCCATCTCGTATCGCCCCGGGTCGAAGAATGTTAAGCCTGACACTCTTTCTCGCCTCTTTGATTCGTCAACTCCCCTGGGCTGAATATGCGCACAACTTACTCCCCTCGTCTGCCACGGGTCTCTCTCCTTTTTTCTGCTGCCTGGGGTATCAGCCCCCGCTATTTTCCTCACAGGATTCGGAATCTAATGTCCCGTCAGTACAGGCGTTTATCGATCGCTGCAAGCGCACTTGGAGAGTGGTGAGATCAGCTCTTTGTCGTTTGAGGAGACGCATGAGCGCCACTGCCAACAAGCGTCGCGTAAAAAGCCCCCGCTACGTTCGCGGCCAAAGGGTTTGGCTGTCTTCATCTAATTTGCCACTTCACTCTGAGTCTCGTAAATTGGTCCCTCGCTTCATCGGACCATTCCGCATATGTAAAGTCATTAGTCCAGTCGCGGTCAAGCTGTCACTTCCCCCTAAACTTCGTCGCGTACACCCCGTTTTCCATGTCTCTTGCATTAAACCATCGATTCGCGCGCCCTTACGCCCATCTATTGCTCCTATTCGCGTCGAAGGGTCTCCTGTGTACAAGGTCCGCCGACTCTTAGACATGCGCCGATTTTCTCAGGTCTCGTCAGTCCCCTTCCTCGGGAGTGCCAGGGGGCGCTCGTTGAGGGAGGGGTACTGTCATGATCCTGGTTCTTCCTTTTCTTTGTCTCCCGCCTCTGGCCTCTCTCTGTTACACACACACACTCTCTCACACACACACTCACATGTTCACACACACACACCCCTGATTACTTCATCAGTCATTACGCTCACACATCGCTCTCATCCTCAGGTGTTCCCACTCTTTACTTGTTATCCTCATCATCAGTTCCACACCTGTTATCGCTTTCCCTAATTATCTCTACTTCTTCTAGACCTGTTTTTGCCCTGTCTCTTTGCCAGATTATTTCCGAAGCTATGCTTACAAATTCTCTGTGATGTACCCTCTCCTGTCTTGTCTAGTCCTGTCCTGAGCACGTAAGGGGAATTGACCTTCCACTGTGAATTGCTTCTAAGCTTTGCTTGTTACAGAGTACCTGTGACTGCGCTCGTTGCCTTCTGATCACCTGGAGATCTCGGAGTTGGCTGGCAGGTACCCTCAACTACCAGAGACGCTCCTCTGCCTAAGACGGAGGATTTACGTTAAGTTTCCCGGCAGCTGTTTAACCGGAAGGTTTTCGTTGTCATTATTGCATTCTGAGGATTTCTGTTCTTACCTCTGGACCTCTGATTCAGTTAAAGACTGTATTGCTGCATATCGCTCTTGGGTCATCTTTCTCTCCACACATTACACCAACTCCATGGTAAGGCTAAAAGTATTCAAATGTATTAAACATCATAAACTCCTCTTTTTAGGCAACAACCAGACATGGGTGTCATCTATGCTAATAAACTATTTTTAACTGGACTGAATTTGTATTTAACTTGATTGCAATTTAATAAAAACATTAGAAATTGATAATTAGGCTTTATAATATTTCCTTTCCACAATTATTCAAACAGCAAATAAATTATATATAGAAAGTGACATTATCACTAACTTTGATCTATCACGAGTTTAAGCTCTTTAAAAAAAACATAAAAAACTATTGTCACGGAAATCAATAATTTGCCTTATAAAAAAGATTTTTCCATAATAGTCACTTATATAGTATATAATAGGATGGTTTCTACATAAAATAAAAAAGGTGTTCATGCTTGATTCTTGTTTTTCTCTTATTATGTTCATATTTACAGCAAAGAGAAGCTGTAAACAGAGGTGGCAAAATTTTTTTATTTTTTATTTTTATTTTTTTATTATTATTTTGTTGATGTGTTTAGAAAATACACAGTCAAAGTTTGTATCAGCTATTTATTTATTTATTTAGTTAGTTAGTTCATTAATTAGTAATTTAGTTATTATTATTATTTGGTTAACATATTTTCATGAGTGACACCAGTGGAGACTTTTGGTGGATTTTTGGAGGACTACATGTAGATTTTTCAATGAATGTGCACCTGTAATCCCCTTATAAATGATGGATTAATACAGTACCCATGAGCATAACTGCATATTGCACTTTTTATACTCCATAGTTATATGAAATAGTTTGTAGTTATTACTTTCAGACAGACAAAGGCTAATTTCTGTTTTTTCTTTCTAAATGGACAGCGTGTGAATGTCTGTGTCACTAATATTACTGAAGAGCTTTTGTGAGCTTTAAGAGGAGCACCAGTCACTCACTGTTCATCTATCTGCTGATCATCATGCATAAATAAATGCAAAAACATGAATAATGCAGCTTTTTAAAAGAGCACCACTTCATATGACAGACAAACAATGAACAAACAAATAACACTGTCACAGAGAAACAATGAAAAATGAGTCAGAGTTGGGGGGATGGGACAGTAATAGAGTATCTGTGTGTGTAGTATGCTTGCTGAAAAATCCAGCTGAAACCAGCTTTGTATTGTAGTTTTAAAAATAATTATATTTGGTCCAAGCTGATTGGTGATTAGCTGATTCAAGCTAGAATAGATGGTTGGACTGCGAACTGGTGAGGCTGAGATTGATGTCTTAGAACCTCTTGGTCAAACTATTTAGCGATGGAAGATCATTCCAAGAATATTGCAAAATACTTTGTGTATGGTGAGTTCACACCATTCTCTATAATCCACATGAAATGGCTAAAGGTTGTCAAGTCTCTGTACCGTTAGTCACTTTAGCAGTTTATTTGTAGCCAGCTGTACTAGGAGATGGATTAGGGAGGAGTCTGCACTATTAGGGTCAGGATTTGGTAGCTGTAATATTTCATCACTACGCATTTGCATACTTTGTTTAACTTTATTGTATCATCAACACTCTGCTGCTTATGTCACCATTTCTCATTCGAAAGAAAGTAATGAAAGATGTGGCATTAAAAAGCATAAACTTTCAGAGTCTTTAATCAATGTAACCACTTACAAATCTATCAAGAAGGTCATCCATTTTCTTTTTCTTTGTCCTATTCTCCCAGTCATCTTCCAAACACATACTGCAACATGCCACTCCATAACTTTTTTTTGTTTCTTTCTTTATTTTTCCCCATCACTCAAATGTCCACATACTTTCATATAATTCACTCACCCTCCTTTCAGCTGCAAACTTGAAGTCTATATTCCCTATCTTCCGGGAAAAAAACAAACTGCAGTTGCATAAAAAATGATCATCTAAAATTTTAAATATCAGTCTGAGATCATTCCAAGAATATTATAATAATCCTGTGTGTATTGTGAGTTTCCACAATGCATTTGCTTGTTTTGGGGTGGGAATGAAACATTTTAAAAAATTTTAAGAGCTTTCTCAGTGGCTGCTGGTTGACTGCTTACTGACTCAAATCCATTCAACAAACACTTGAACATGGCTGTAATTTAGTGTGTTAGCTTCTGGTTAAAAATGAATGAATACAAATCTTAAAATTTGTGTGTATCTGTATTTATATTTTTGTTTGTATGTTTTCATGTGCTACATTAAAACCTATATGGCTTTTAAGTTGGTGTCAATAGAATGTTATTGGCTTTAGTAATGTAAAATCAATAGTCCTGCTATGGTGAAGAGTGGTCAATAATTACCACTGAAAAAAAAAACACAAAAGCAGTGCAAATCCAGATGAAAAGAATGAATAACCAGTATATACTAGGTACTCTCTCTCTCTCTCTCTCTCTCTCTCTCTCTCTGAGTCTCTCTCTCTCGCTTCCGGTGTGATTGTTGGGCGTGAGAGTTGAGCACAAGCACGAGTGAGTGCAGAAAAGAGTTGAGTGAGAGTTGAGCACAAGCACGAGTGAGTGCAGAAAACGGGTCTCTCTTTGTAATACAAATGGTTACCTAAGTTAATTTTCTTTCCCCTCGGTAGTTACAAGAAAGAAAAAGTAAAAAAAAAAAAAAAAAAAAAGGTCGACTGGATTATGGGTAAAAGGAACTTTTGTTACGGTAACCCCCCTATCTGCCCCGGCGACTAAAATCATGATCTCAAACATTCCGACGTTTATCTCGAATGATGTGATAATGAAAGAATTGCAGAGATTTGGAAAAATTTCAAGCCCTGTGAAATTTATTTCACTGGGCTGTAAAACATTGCACTAAAGCATGTGCTTTCCTTTAGAAGACAGGTGTATATATTTTTGAACTCCCCGGAACGTAACTTAGATGTCTCTTTTCGTGTAAACCATGGAGAAAATTCATACATGGTTTATGCAAGCGCAGAAAACTGGAAATGTTATGAATGCGGGGAAAATGGCCACAAACGTGGCGAATGCCCGAACAAAAACGAACAGAAAATATCTATGACTCAATAGGAAATAAAAAAATCTGATCATCATAGGAATGATAGACAAAGAAATGAGGAGAAAGATGGAGGGGTAATAGAAGAAGAAAACAAGCAGAATTAAGTGATTGAGATTAATTTAAATAATCAGGATGTGCAACCTGTATGCAATGCTGCTCCACATAGAACTGAAAATGAAACTACTGATGTTATTGATTGCTACTGATGTTATTGATGTCATTCCAGCTGGTGGAATGACCTCCTAATCTCAATTCGTACAGCTCATTTTCAAGAAACATCTAAAGACTCTTCTTTTTTCGCCTGCAATTAACCAACTAATACTAACACTTTTCCTTTTCTTGCCTTTTCATTTATAAAAAAAAAAAACTTGGCTATGCATTCTATACTAGACTAACTGAGACTTGTCATGGCGCTTGTATACTGTTGTTGTTCTCTTGTTGACCTGACTGCTTCTTTTGTTTTCATTTGTAAGTCACTTTGGATAAAAGCGTCTGCTAAATGATTAAATGTAAATGTAAATGTAAATGTAAATTGATGACAAGGGGGAACAGAGTGGGTTTGAAAATGTTCATGAGGTTAATGATGTATCACAGACAGGAGGCTCAGAGGAAAAAATAGATGAGGAGTTGGATAACTTGTCTCAGTGTATGGACGATGGAATGAAAGATAGTGTGGAATGGTTAGAAAAAATGGATGAAAGAGACTTGTATACTGTTGAACAAATAAACTATTTTCTTAATGCAACAAAAGGAAAGTCAGGAGTAGAAATAGGTGATTTCTTCCCTGATATTGATAAATTTGTTGTTTCTGTGATGAAGGCCAGAAAAGTTAGCAGTTATGATAATAGGAGCTCTCACAGCAAAAGAGGTTTCGCCTTAAAAAACATATAACCTCAATAAGACAATGCAAGAAGAAAGGAAAGGGATCTACCTTTCCTGTTTTCTCTTTCTCTCTATTTTCCTCATGAAGGGCATGCTGCTGGGATCCCTAAATGTAAATGCAATGGGAGAAAAAATAATGTATTATCAGAAATAATTAGTATAAAAACTGTTAGTGTTGTATTTTTACAAGAGACTCACAGTGACCAAAGTAATGAAGATGACTGGGATTTATGGTGGAAAGGAGAGAAAGCTCTTAGTCATGGTACTAATTTAAGTGCTGGAGTGGCAGTGTTGTTTTCCCCTGTGATTAAAGTAAAAATAATTTCACAAAACGAGTTGCTATCAGGAAGATGTTTAATTGTAAGAACTGAAATTAGGAATCTTCAGTTTCTGTTTGTTAATATTTATGCACCAAACAGGAGCAGATAGAGTACAACTTTTAAAAAAAAAACTAGAACGCTTTCTAAAACAGCAGCAATAAGATGATTTCATTATTATGGGTGGTGATTGGAATTGTACCTTAAATTTTAATTTAGACAGAAATGGGGAAGAACATTATACACAATCATCTTCCTGTCTAGATGGTATAATTGAAAGTTTACATTTCTCAGATGTGTGGAGAGAATACAACCCTATAACTCGGCAGTACACATGGGTGAAAGTTACCAATAACAGAGTTTTTGCTGCACGGTTAAACAGGATTTATGTATCTAAAATATGAGAAATAGTCATTGTAAAGACTGCTTTAATACCAACATCGATTTCTGATCATAAAATCATTACAGTAGAATGAACATTAGAAAGAACAAATCGTAAAAGCTGCTACTGGCATTTTAATACCCAATTATTAGAAGATACAATTTTCTGTGAATATTTTATTGTTTTTTGAGAGACCTGGAAAAGAGAGTAGAATTATTATGAAGATATTACTCAGTGGTGGGAAGTCAGTAAGATGCATATAAGGAATTTTTGTCAGCAATATACTTCTCAGTCATCGGTAGCTTTAAAGAACACAATAGAGTGGCTAGGAAAAGAAATAATGGAGATTGCAAAAGAAATGATTGAAAGTGATCTATAAATTTAAAAGAGTTGTGGGGGGGGGGTAAACTGGGCTCAATTCTAAATGAAAAGGTCAAAGTAGCACTTGTGAGGAGTAGGTTCACGGCAGTAAGAGATGTGGATGGTCCTATAACTTTGTTTTTTAATTTGGAGCGTAAAGCTGAGCAAGGAAAACTAATGTTCTGTTTAAAAGACAATAATGGACATGACACCTCAGACCCAGTGGTTATGAGAGGAATCGCTGTGGATTTTTATTCTCGACTATATGCCACTGAAAATACAGATGAACAATGCAGAAATTAACTGTTGCAAGATCTTCCTAATATAACTCAAGGAGAAGTTTTTTTCTCTAGAAACTGAACTTAAGTTTGAAGAAGTTACCACTGCTGTAATGGGACTTTCCTCAGGCCAGGCGCCAAGGCTGGATAGCTTACCTGCTGACTTTTATAAGGCTTTCTGGAACATAATTGGAAAATACTTTTTTGAATTACTCCAAAATTGTCTAAGTAAAGGAATCCTTCCCAAAAGTTGTCAGCGTGCAATTTTAACGCTGCTCCCAAAAAAAGGAGATTTGACACTCTTGAAGAACTGGAGGCCGGTGGCAATTTTGTGCTCGGACTATAAAATCTTCTCTAAAGTTCTAGCAAATAGGTTAAATGGTGTAATGCATGGAATAGTCCACAAAGATCAGTCTTATTGTATTAAAAATATAAGTATTTCTGATAATCTACATTTAGTGCGGGATGTGATAGATTTTGCTGTTAAAAATAGCACAAATGTTGGTTTTTTTGTCTCTAGATCAGGAAAACAGACAATTTTATTTCTACAGTGAAAATGTTATATACTGAGGCCACATGTATGGTAAAAATGGCCGGTGGCCTTAGTTTCTCAATAAAAGTACAGAGGGGAATCAGGCAAGGCTGTCCTCTGTCTGGCCTCTTACATAGTATAGCAATAGAGCCCTTGTTGTGCAGACTGAAAAGAGAGATAAAAGGGTTAAATGTTGATGCTTCCCTTTTTCAGCAACCTATCAAACTTTCTGCGTATGCAGATGATGTAACTGTGGTAATTAGAGATCAAAATGATGTTAAATTGTTAGAAAAGGCGTTAGAGTGTTATTAAAAAGCATGTTCAGCAAAGGTCAATTGGGGCAAGAGCGATGCTCTGTGGTGTGGTCAAGAACCTCAAAGTCCACTACTCCCAAGGGATTTAAAATGGGGGAGGACAGGTTTTAAATATTTGGGGGTGTTTTTAGGGACAGAAGAATTTAGAAAAGAGAAATTGGTAGGGTTTAGTGGAAAAAGTGTGTGCAAGGTTGTCTCACTGGAAATGGACGCTACCCCAGTTGTCCCACAGGGGAAGAGTGCTTGTCTGTAACAACCTGGCTGCAGCATCCTTGTGACACAGAATGAGGATTCTGGAACCCCCCAGAAGATCTAGTACGGAGACTTCAAAAGTGCATGGTAGACTTCTTCTGGTCGGGACAACACTGGTTGAAGGCGTCAGTGCTGTATCTACCAATACAGGAAGGAGGTCAAGGACTAGTGTATATAAAGTGTAGGTAAGATCCAGAGTCAAAGCCTTCAGACTCCAGACCGAAAAGACTCCTGTATGGAGAAGATGTGAGCTGGGCTAAAGTCACCTGTAACCTATATGGGACTAGACCGCCATCTACATTTATTCATTTAGCTGACGCTTTTATCCAAAGCGACTTACAATTGCATATGTCAGAAGTCGCATGCCTCTGGAGCAACTTGGGGTTGGGTGTCTTACTCAGGGACACATTGGTGTCTCACAGTGGATTCGAACCCGGATCTCTCATACCAAAGGCATGTGTCTTATCCACTGCGCCAACACCACAGAGTTTCTCGAGGACAGAATGGGGTGCAGAGAATGTGGCCGAAGGAAGAACCGATTCTTTTAAATCCTGCATTGGATTTGAACGTCTTAAAGTCACTATCTCTGAGAAAGACTCTAAAGACTGCAAAGCTTTTAAAAGTTGGAAAATTTTTCTTGGAGGAAGGATGGATATCTGCAGACGTTTTGGCCAGAAAACTGAGTATAAGATCAATTCGGCTCACCCAGATCATACTGACTCAGCTAAGGGTGCTTTCACACCAGCCTCGTCTAGTTCGGTTGAATTGTACCAGAGTTCGTTTCCCCCTTTGGTGCGGTTCGTTTGGGCAGGTGTGAAAGCAGCAATCGCACTCAGGTGCGCACCAAAGGCGGACCAAACAAGTGTACCGAGACCTGCTTGAAGAGGTGGTCTAGGTACGCTTTCAAACGAACTCTGGAGCAGTTCGTTTGTGGTGAGAACATGATCAGACCTCGAACAGACCCAACTGCAAAAAGTACTGATCATTTTTGGACTAAACCAGCTGCCGTAGTCAGCTGCACTGTGCATTATGGGATGAGAAAGTGTTTGTTGACAGTTTGCACTTTAGCATGGCAGCTCGTGGACAAACTTGGAGTAGTGAGGAGGTGCGGAGCCTCATACAAATTTGGTCCTTTGACCATTAGCATGTCAGAGTTAAGAAGAATTAATGCCCGCTTGCCATTTGCAGTGCATTAGAACGTTGTTTTCAAGCCACATCCGCGCTTCATTATAGAAATTTATTGTTTGCATATTGTGGTGTATACAAACAATGTACTAGATTATGGCCAGGGACAAAACCAGCCCACGCAGTCGTCTCTCCATAGTTGTATTGTCTCCGTGTTGTTTGCTGGCTTTTCCTTTTATGTTGTTAATTTTCCCACACATAAATTCTGACCAATCGAAAAGCAGTTTAGAAAATACTTCATGGCCAATGAGTGATGTGGATGTTGTCATGTGACTGCATTTTGGTTCGTTTCAACTGGTTCGGACGTAAGCAATCAGTGTGGTGTGAAAAGGAACCAAAAAAGCTGAAAAATGCTACAATGTATAATTGTTTGCCCTTGGTTCGGACCAAATGAACCGAACTAGAGATGTGAATTCGAGAGGTGGTGCCAGACGTTGGGTATTGTTTTTGCCCCATTGAACTTTATTTATGGGCCAAAATATATTAAAAGCAAAAAAGAGGTAATAGTTTTACTAAATTTCTTATTTGGACAGGCAAAAATGGCAACATGGTTGTCACGTAAAGGAAAATTAAATGATACGGGGTCAACTGATGTTCTATCAATTTTGAAAGGATTGATAAAAACACAGGTTAAAATAGAGTATGCATATTATAAGCTAGTTGATAATCTTGAAACTTTTAAATGTAAATAAGAAATAAATCAATGTGTATGTGAAGTTAATATTGAAAGTAATCTACAATTTAATGTCTAAGGTGCTAAACCTCTATTTTTTTCCCTCTTCTATGGGATATTGTTATAATTATGTCTATGGAATATTTTTCTGTTTTTAGAGGGTAAAAAAAGAAACTGTAGACTGTATTTAATGTGTTTTATAATTATGAAGTAGATTATTTTTTTGTAAAATAAAAGAGACCCTAAAAGTCAAGTGTGTGTGTGTGTGTGTGTGTGTGTGTGTGTGTGTGTGTGTGTGTGTGTGTGTGTCAAGTCAAGTCAAGTCAAGTCAAGTCAAGTCACCTTTATTTATATAGTGCTTTAAACTAAATACATTGCGTCAAAGCAACTGAAAAACATTCATTAGGAAAACAGTGTGTCAATAATGCAAAATGATAGTTAAAGGCAGTTCATCGTTGAATTCAATGATGTCATCTCTGTTCAGTTAATAGTGTCTGTGCATTTATTTGCCATCAAGTCAACGATATCGCTGTAGATGAAGTGACCCCAACTAAGCAAGCCAGAGGTGACAGCGGCAAGGAACCGAAACTCCATCGGTGACAGAATGGAGAAAAAAACCTTGGTCCTGTGGTCTTGTCCTGGTGGTCCTCTGTGTGTGTGTGTGTGTGTGTGTGTGTGTGTGTGTATGATGCAGGGCCCATGGGGGAAGGTAAGGATGAGTCCAAGGGCCCTGATCAGAAAAAGGGCCCATCATTATAAAAGAGAGGCCTGACCAAATCTGGTCCATTTCTTGTTAGTCATAACTGAAACAAAACAGTATCTTGTATAGTTATCATATGAGTTCTGTAAAGGGATGATGGCCCTTAAGTGGCCCACATGTGGCTATTAGGGAAATGTATTATTTAATCATATAGATCAATTGGAAGAAGATGTCACAGTTACATCACTTGCAGCTGCATATGCACTGTGGTGGCAGAAAAGGAAGGAAATGGGAAAAGTCTGTGGAATAAGAGAGGAAATTTATTGATGTGCCTTTGGATGTCATAATTGGAAAACAAATCGAAGAACATTTTTTATAGAATACTGTCACCAAAGACACCATTTGAAGTTAAACACAGATGTTTAAAAGGAAAGTTAATGGATGAAACCTGCTATGATGACTCTACTTTTAAAGGATAAATTTGATTTAAACAATAGGTCTACATAAGATTGACAAATGAAGTTCATAGGGGACATAATTTATCAGTCCTACAGTTACAGCATGCAATACTATTTGAACCTATAGCATTTCACATAACATGTACCTATTATATATCACAATTCTGACAACCTTTTTTTTTTTTTTTTTTTTTCTTTTTACAAATTGTGGATTTATAACTTGATTTAACTCAACAATAGTGAGTTTGACAATTCTGAGGAAAAAAACAGAAGTGTAGGAGAAAAGAGAGAATGACGAGTTGTTTTCTTATCAAAAGTTTGAGATATAATCTCTGAATTGCAAGAAGAAAGTCAGAATTTTAAAATATGAAGTCAACTTTACCTTTATTATTATTATTATTATTATTATTATTATTATTATTATTATTATTATTCTCCATGGCTTCCATATACTGCTACTTGAAAACTGTCCCTTTCTGCCTCCAGATAGGCTTTGTGCACAAAAGCATCATCACTTTTTGCAAACACCAATATTGTCTATTTACACCACACCTATGCTGAGGTGCCAATATGCAAAATTTAATCCAGGCAAGTTGTCATTTAGGGTATACTCAAAGATGGATCTTTCTATCAACAGGTACTTCAAGAACTAATTGGTGATATTAGCAAAGTTTTTGATTTTTTTGAATTTTGACTCTCTCCTCTTTTGACGGATTTCTTTCAAAGACTGAAAAACAAAGGCAGTTTGTTATACAAAGTAAAAGTCCAAAAATAAGGGCCACCCTAACATGGGCCCATTACAGTTTGTATATAGGTCTAGCAGGTTCACAGATGATGTCATCAGCTGTATCCTACACTGCCCTCTCCCAACTGTATCAGAGGAACAGGAAGTATGTGTGGATTCTTTTTGTGTATTATATATTCATCTTTAGCACCATCGTCCCTTCACATCAAAAGTTTCCAAAACATAAGGCTGAACCCTTCCATCTGCCACCCTCAGATTTACTCCAACTATGGCAACTACATGGACAAAAACAGCTGCATAAACTGAAGAAGATTGCTGACAACACAGTGGTGGTAGGCCTTGTAAGTACTTAGAGAATCTAGACATCCTCTACGGTGTCGCATTAACAGTCACTCCCTGAATTTTACCATCTCACAGAAGATCTCTCCTAAAAAAACATCTACACTTAGCCATGTAGGATCAGGCATTCAACACCCAGGACAAATTATACTGAGTGATCCCATCTGGTAAGTTCTGCTGGATCCTGATGACAGAGGGTTTGTAACCTCATGCAATCCGGCTACTGAACAAGGTCAGTTGGAGAGTCTGCATACACAGACACATACATAAATTGCCCTAAATACATATATATATATCTTTATCTCCACTATCTTCCATATATTTTGTTTTCCTTTTATTGTTTTCTTCTTTTCTTTTTCGTTTACATTTAAGATCATCATCATCATCATGTATGTCCTTAATTGGTTGTTGTTTCTGTATGTTGTTGCACTGTCAGATTAGGAATTAAAGAAAAAAATTTCACTACATAACAACATGTGTATGTAATATTTATATGACCATTAAAGAACTCTTGATATATCCCCTACTGAAACATTTGGTGCAGGTTTTTCTGATAAAAGGAGTGTATACAAGTCACAAAATTCAATGATTCTCTGATGTGAAAAGTGAAAAGTATAAAATAATAATATACAACTGTTTGATTTATTAGTTGAGTCTAATTACTGTACAGTCGTGGCCAAAAGTTTTGAGAATTACATAAATATTAGTTTTCAAAAAGTTTGCTGCTAAACTGCTTTTAGATCTTTGTTTCAGTTGTTTCTGTGATGTACTGAAATTTAATTACAAGCACTTCATACGTTTCAAAGGCTTTTATCGACAATTACATGAAATTTATGCAAAGAGTCAGTATTTGCAGTGTTGGCCCTTCTTTTTAAGGACCTCTGCAATTCGACCGGGCATGTTCTCAATCAACTTCTGGGCCAAATCCTGACTGATAGCAACCCATTCTTTCATAATCACTTCTTGGAGTTTGCAGAATTAGTGAGTTTTTGTTTGTCCACCCGCCTCTTGAGGATTGACCACAAGTTCTCAATGGGATTAAGATCTGGGGAGTTTCCAGGCCATGGACCCAAAATTTCAACATTCTGGTCCCCGAGCCACTTAGTTATCACTTTTGCCTTATGGCACGGTGCTCCATCGTGCTGGAAAATGCATTGTTCTTCACCAAACTGTTGTTGGATTGTTGGAAGAAGTTGCTGTTGGAGGGTGTTTTGGTACCATTCTTTATTCATGGCTGTGTTTTTGGGTAGAATTGTGAGCGAGCCCACTCCCTTGGATGAGAAGCAACCCCACACATGAATGGTGTCAGGATGCTTTACTGTTGGCATGACACAGGACTGATGGTAGCGCTCACCTTTTCTTCTCCGGACAAGCCTTTTTCCAGATGCCCCAAACAATCGGAAAGGGGCTTCATCGGAGAATATGACTTTGCCCCAGTCCTCAACAGTCCATTCACTATACTTTCTGCAGAAGATCAATCTGTCCCTGATGTTTTTTTTTTTGGAGAGAAGTGGCTTCTTTGCTGCCCTTCTTGACAACAGGCCATCTTCCAAAAGTCTTGGCCTCACTGTGAGTGCAGATGCGCTCACACGTGCCTGCTGCTGTTCCTGAGCAAGCTCTGCACTGGTGGCACTCCGATCCCGCAGCTGAATCCTCTTTAGGAGACGATCCTGGCGCTTGCTGGACTTTCTTGGACGCCCTGAAGCCTTCTTTACAAGAATTGAACCTCTTTCCTTGAAGTTCTTGATGATCCTATAAATTGTTGATTTTGGTGCAATCTTAGTAGCCACAATATCCTTGCCTGTGAAGCCATTTTTATGCAATGCAATGATGGCTGCACGCGTTTCTTTGCAGGTCACCATGGTTAACAATGGAAGAACAATGATTTAAAACATCACCCTCCTTTTAACATGTCAAGTCTGCCATTCTAACCCAATCAGCCTGACATAATGATCTCCAGCCTTGTGCTCGTCAACATTCTCACCTGAGTTAACAAGACGATTACTGAAATGATCTCAGCAGGTCCTTTAATGACAGCAATGAAATGCAGTGGAAAGGTTTTTTTGGGATTAAGTTAATTTTCATGGCAAAGGAGGACTATGCAATTCATCTGATCACTCTTCATAACATTCTGGAGTATATGCAAATTGCTATTATAAAAACTTAAGCAGCAACTTTTCCAATTTCCAATATTTATGTAATTCTTAAAACTTTTGGCCACGACTGTATGTTTATTTATTTGTGACCTTAATTGAATACCAACTGCATTGTAAACAATGCCGAAATATTGTGGATATTTTCACAACCTTATTCTTGCTACTGTGGGTTCAAGAATAATCTGATATGCAGACATATGTGCTTTGATGAAGAGAAATAAACCTCTGTCAAACACTGCACATTTTGCATGCATAATCTTAAAAAAAAATACCATTAGGATTTAGTTCAGCATTTACACATCAGCTAAGAATAAATGTAAGGCGGTTGTAGGCACTATAACAGTTGAAAACACATAAAACATCACTGCTTAACTCCCTACAGTCAATTGTTATTTTTCACTCATAATATTATGTTTTGTCAGGAACTGTCCTTACAGTGTAAGAATTTGACTAAATCTATTATCTTATTTTTGTGTAGTGCTTATATTGGTTTTGTAAGATGATTCAGTATATGCCGCTATCTCTCTCTCTCTCTCTCTCTCTCTCTCTCCCTTGTTTTTGAGAGCCTAATTGAAACCATACCAATTTTATTAGTAATCAATGAAGAAATATTGAGGATATTTTCACAAACTTATTCTTGTTACTGTACGTTCAAGAACAATCTGATTTGCAGACATAAATGTGTTTTGATTGAGATAAATAAACCGCTGTCAAACTGCACATTGTGCATAATCTTAAAAAAAATGCCATCAGGATTTAGTTCAGCATTTACACATCAGCTAACAATAAATGTAAGGCAGTTTTACACTAGAACAATCGAAAACACGTAAAACATCATGCGTAACTCCCACAGTCAATTGTTATTTTTCACGCATAATATTAATTATGTTTTGTCAGTGTAAGAATTTCACTAAATTGGCTTAATTCTTTTTAGTGCTTATATTGGTTTTGAAAGATGATTCAATATCTCCATATGCCGTTATTCTCTCTCTCTCTCTCTCTCTCTCTCTCTCTCTCTCTCCCTCTCCCCAAACACTCAATCCACTAGGGAGTAACGCACACTTGTACGTTTAGTATTGAGATTTTACATGCACCAAACAGACTGGAGTAACTGGCGCCGCTATGAAGGTTAGTAAACCTGCTTAACTACAGAATGTTTTTTTTTTTTTTTCAGTCAAATTAATTGCCAATTATTGTTAATTGTTGTTGTGTTGTTGTTGTTTTTTTCATGGCAATAATTTGAATACATTTAGGAAGCATTAAACTGAGTGTAATCTCTAATTTTCTTTCCCCCAAAGACCCTGATAGTTCCTGTAAGGTCCAGGTGGACACTGCTGCTGAGCGCGTATCTGACGCTGACTGCGAGAGCGGACTGTGGCGAAGACTGCGCGTACTGCTCGCAGCAACTGCCTCTTCAGGTCATAAAAATACACTCAATAGTAAGTCTACTGTTTTAGTACACGTACAAATATAAATAAAACCTCGCATATGTATAGAAAACGGGATAGGCTACTTATTTGAAATTTAATGAGCCAAAATGACAGCCTATAGCCTATGCTATTCAAAGTATCGATGTCTTGTGATCTGAAGCGCCCTTTGGCTGAAGGTTTATTACTATTAATTTGTATTTGAGATATTTGCATACATGTTTTCTTAAGTCTTTTTATATTTGTTTAATTAAAACAAATAAACCATAATTTCGTTAAATATTGCAACACTCTGGAGAAGCTATCAGTAATTCTATAATGAACTTCTAAAAAAGCTGGAAGATGATAGGCATCAACTCTTGCTTGGAAAAGTCTCGAACATTTTCTAAGAACAGTTCATATAGGCCTATTTCATACGTTTAGCCTACAATGGGGTCTATGATTATTTTCAGCAGTGGCAACAAATATTGTGATTACATTTTACAGCGATTTACATGGTCAGGATAGAAATGGATTTCAAAGCCATATGCATAGGTTATTAAGGTGATCAAGAACTGATATGAGAAGAAATAAAAAAGAGAGTCTGAAATCGTAAAACGCACCAGACTGTTTGTGAGACAGATCACCACTAGGCTGCACTAAATTGCCCTAAATCCTTAAAGAACAGCGTGTCGATTCGAAATGGCGCAGTCCGAACAGAAAGATATTATCCGCTGTTAATATAAATCACCTATGGATCAAAAGAATAATGGCGTGATCAAGTAGCCTAATTGAAATTTTGTAGCAGAATATTATACATCTTAAAAGCTATAGGCCTACTTTATTTAAAGCAACAATTAATACGATCTTACACTTTATGTTAATAATTTGAATCTAAACCAGTCTGGATCTCTTGAAATTCTTGCAGAAAAAAACAAAACAAAAAACATACACTTCTAATTGTTTAGTATTGCTGACCTTTGTCTAATGTCAATAATGATTTAAAATATGTGATATGTGAAGGAAACTAGTATTTGTGCCTATAGGTCATGAGGAGTAATTCAGTTTATCTGGAGATTACTGTAAATAAACTTTGTAAACTTTACTGCACAATGAAACCATGCAATGCACTTTGGTATTCTCTTTTTCCCCTTTGCACACTCCTTTATGTCCTTTCCCTTCATGCGTTTACAATACATTCCAGTTGTCTTGCTACAACGCTTTAACATCACTTGCAGACGGCACAGCAATCTTGCTAACCTGCATCCTATCTGTACATTTTGTACTGCACCTCTTCCTTTTTCTGTGGGTCTCTGGAATTGTCAGGCAGCTGTCAACAAAGCTGACTTAATTTCTGCTTATTCTTTGCAATCTACACTCTGAGACCTGTCCTGAGACCCGAGACTGAGACCTGGATTCATCCAGAAGACTCAGCAACCCCAGCTGCTCTGTCTTACAACTTCTCTTTCTCTCACAACGAAAAAAATTTAATTTGAAAAAAAAAGAAAGGAAAAAAAAAAACCCTTGAGGAAGTGAAAATTACATATTTTTCAATTTTGGTTGAATATCATGGATATGTTCTTGTCAGTGTGTGCAAATTTAATGTAAACAGAATTATGCATTTGTTGTTCTGTTATTTGTACTTGTTATGGACTTTTAGTGTTTAGTTTCAACTTGTTCTTGTTTCCTTGTTATCTCCTGATTTTGCTTCTGTGTCTTGATAGTTAATTTACTGTAAGTTAAATGTTTGTTAATTTATGTCCATTCTTGTCATTTTTTCAGTGGTTTGTTTTGTTTTGTTTAATTTTGTCTTGATTTGCTTTGCTCTGTTCTGTTTCTGTGTCTCTTTGTTCAAGTGTTTTGTTGCACTTTTGTTATTTTTAAAGTTATTTTAAGATTAAACCTGAAATTAGATTCTGCGCTCTCCACGTTTCTGAGTTCACCAAAATTTACAGAAGGCCTGACCAATAATGAAAGCAGCAGATGAACTCATGAGCTTTCGGCAAGGTATGAACACCATCGTGGCCTATACCGAATCATTCTGTCATCTTGCTGGCTATGTGGACTTGAGAGGGATTGTGTTCTCAAACGCTTGTTTTGAAAAAAAAAAAGAATACAATTTTTTAAACAAATCACGATATGTCCAAGCTGTCCCGATTCTGATGTGGTGGTCTCTTCCTCTGCTGTGGTTCTCTGATCTGCCAGCAACCCTGTGGTCTCGTTCTCTGCTGAGGTGATCTTTTTCTCAACCATGGTGGTCTCTGGCTTTGCTGTGGTGGTCTGTTCCGCATGCGCTTCAGTGGTCTCTTGCTCTGCAGTGTTTATCTCTGCTCCACTGTGGTGGTCTCCTGCTCACCTGTGGTCTCCAGTTCCTCCATTGCCCCAGAGTCCAGGTGCACGTTCACTTCAAAATCCTGGCCCATCATCCTGTCATCCATCGGCTGAATTTTGGTTCTTGGTTTGTTGTCCTTTGACATGACAGGAGTTGAGTTATATGCCGTATATAACCCTTGTGTTTACCTTGTTAATGTTTCAGGTCTTGTTCTAAAAAGGTTACGTTTTTGTCATGAGTCAGGTTTTTCTTCCGTTTTCGCTCTCGCACGCTCTCACTCATTTACACACACACACACACACACACACACACCTTATTAGCTTATTATATTACTCTTTGTCTGTCCCGCTGACCTCTCTCTCTTCATGCACCTGTTTGTCATTGCAATCAGCGCTCGCGCTGATTTGCTATGACACCTGTTTCTACTTTGCCCTAAGTGTTCACCCTTTATCTGGTGTTTGCTCGGGTAGATTCTTGGTTGGATTATTGTTACATGTCATGCGTTTTGTCAGCAGTTACATCCTGTCTGTATTGAGAGGTACTCACCTATTCTTGTCTTGTCTGCCTGGAACAGTCTAGCCCCTAAGTTTTTGCTGTATTCTGCTGCTGTTGCTGCTGATTGTAGACCAATGTGGTTCTCTCACCCTGCCTGAGTTATCTACTCCTGAGCTTCGAGTCTGCTACAAGGGAGTCCTGTTCTGTTACACATCGAGACAGGAGTCTTTCCGTTTGTTCAAGTTTCTATTTACCAGTTCTGTGTGCTGAAAGGACGGACTGCCTTTGTTATATATTTTTTCATTAAAGACTGTTATTCCTGTTATCTCTGCATTTGGATCTTTCATTTACCAGCGTGACAGAATAATCCAACCAACATGGATCCAGCAGACGAGAGGCCTGTCCGGTCGGCGATCGAGATCCAGGGAGCTATGCTTGGCAAACATGAGCAGGAGTTGGCCGCCGCTCATCAGGCTGTTAAGAGTCTTTCAGCTCAGGTGGCTGATCTATCTGCCCGTTTACTTCACCTGCATCAGGAATCTGCCATGTCTCACAATCGTCAGCTGCCCTCTGAGCCACGAGTCAACAATCCCTCCTGTTATGCGGGTGAGCCTACGGAGTGCAGAGCTTTTCTCATCCAATGTGAAGTTGTCTTTTCCCTTCAGCCCCAGACGTATGCAGAGGATCGGGCCCGCATCGCTTATGTTCTCTCTCTCCTCACGGGACGAGCACGCGAGTGGGGTACGTCAGTTTGGGAAGCGCAATCTGCATGCTGCAGCAAGTACACTCTTTTCAAGGATGAGATGATCAAGGTCTTTGATAGATCCGTCTTCGGCAGCGAGGCATCACGTCTACTTGCTGTGCTACGTCAAGGCAGAAGATCTGTTGCAGATTTCGCGATAGAGTTCCGGACTCTGGCTACTACAAGTGAGTGGAATGATCCTGCACTAACTGCTCGCTTTCTTGAAGGGTTGAATGTAGACCTTAAGGAGGAGATCTACGCGCGGGGGTCGCCAACTCAGCTCGATCAACTTATCGACCTGGCCATCCGCCTTGACAAGTGTTTCGAGCAGAGGCGTCGAGTTCGTTCTCCACTTTTCACATCCTGTGATAACTTTCCTTCTGCTACTGCTTCTGTTCAGAACCAACCTGATGCTGTACCCATGCAGCTGGGGGCCGTACGCATCTCCCCGGAGGAAAGACAGCGGCGAATTATTAACCGTCTCTGCCTTTACTGTGGTACGGCGGGCCATTTCGCTTCATCCTGCAGTTTAAAAGCCAAAGCTCGCCAGTAGACGGAGGAGTACTGGTGAGCGCTTCTGTCATCTCCTCATCACCAAGGTCTCGAACCACTATAGCCGCTGTTCTCCGTTGGGCTGGTTTTTCTGTTACCGGTCTTGCCCTCGTCGACTCGGGTGCGGAGGGCAATTTTATCGATGAGATGTGGGCTCGTGAGAACAAGATTCCCTTAGTTGATTTGACTGATGTCGCCACTGTCTTTGCCCTGGATGGCAGAGAGCTTTCTTCTGTTCGTCGTGTCACCAGTCCGGTTAGTCTCACTGTTTCCGGCAATCATCATGAGACAGTCTCATTTTATGTTTTTCAGTCTCCCTTTACCCCCATTGTTTTAGGACATCCCTGGCTTATCCAACATAATCCTCACATTGATTGGGTTAAGGGGTCTATTCATTCATGGAGTTTAGCTTGTCATGTAAATTGTCTGGTTTCCGCTGTTTCTCCCGTGTCTTCTGTTCCTCTTTTCCAGGAGGAGCCTGATGATTTGTCTGGTGTCCCGGAGGAGTACCATGATCTGCGGGCGGTTTTCAGTCGTTCCCGGGCGGTATCCTTACCGCCTCACCGTCCGTATGACTGCTCTATCGAGCTCCTTCCTGGCACCACGCCCCCTCGCGGTAGACTGTACTCTCTTTCGGCGCCCGAACGAGAGGCTCTGGAAGGATATCTTACAGAATCTCTCGATGCGGGGATCATTACTCCTTCTTCGTCTCCCGCCGGCGCTGGGTTTTTCTTTGTAAAGAAGAAGGATGGTTCTTTGCGTCCTTGTATCGATTATCGAGGGCTGAACGACATAACAGTCAAGAACCGTTATCCTTTGCCTCTTATGTCGTCGGCTTTTGAGATCCTACAGGGCGCAAGGGTTTTTACAAAATTAGACTTGCGCAACGCCTACCATTTAGTGCGTATCAAGGAGGGAGACGAGTGGAAGACCGCGTTCAACACTCCTGTCGGTCACTTTGAGTACCGGGTTCTACCTTTCGGTTTGGTCAACGCTCCCGCTGTATTTCAAGCATTAGTAAACGATGTCTTAAGAGACATGCTTAACGTTTTCGTGTTCGTTTACTTAGATGACATCTTAATTTTTTCACCCTCTCTCCAGGTACATGTTCAACACGTTCGCCGTGTCCTGCAGCGCTTATTAGAGAATCGCCTATTCGTCAAGGCTGAGAAATGCGTTTTTCATGCCCAATCGGTTACTTTTCTCGGTTCGGTCGTTTCAGCGGAGGGGATTAGTATGGACCCTGACAAGGTTCGAGCAGTTCTTGATTGGGCTGTTCCCGATTCTCGAGTCGCACTCCAGCGATTTCTGGGGTTTGCGAATTTTTACCGGCGCTTTATTCGTAACTTTAGCCAGGTTGCCGCCCCTCTTACCGCTCTCACTTCGTCCAAGTCCAAATTTGCTTGGTCTGAGACTGCTCAGGATGCGTTTGACCGTCTTAAGATGCTTTTTACGTCTGCGCCCATCCTGATCACTCCTGATCCAGAACGTCAGTTTATTGTTGAGGTCGATGCCTCCGAAATTGGGATAGGAGCTGTCTTGTCGCAACGCTCCTCCCAGGATGACAAGGTTCATCCTTGCGCATTTTACTCCCACCGTCTTTCGCCCGCGGAGCGCAACTATGACGTGGGTAATCGAGAACTCTTGGCTATCCGTCTGGCGCTAGGTGAGTGGCGACACTGGCTTGAGGGAGCCAGTGTACCATTCATTGTTTGGACGGATCACCGCAACCTGGAGTACATTCGCTCTGCTAAACGTCTTAACGCTCGTCAGGCCCGCTGGGCATTATTTTTTGATCGCTTTGATTTTTCCATTTCATTTAGACCCGGTTCAAAGAACCTCAAGCCTGACGCCCTTTCTCGGCAGTTTGACTCATCAGAGGGTGCCTCGACCGATGAGAGGATTTTACCTCAGCACTGTGTGGTCGGGGCAGCCGTCTGGGGAGTGGAACAAGCGGTCAGGCGTGCTCTTTCTCACACTGCAAGACCGCCCCGCGCTCCTGAGGGAACTTTGTTTGTACCCGAGGCTGCTCGTTCGACGGTTCTTCGCTGGGGTCATTCTTCTAAATTAGTCGCGCATCCCGGAGTTAGAGGTACTTTAGCGGCCATCCGCCAGAGATTTTGGTGGCCCACTCGTGAGCGCGATATTCGTCGTTTTGTTGCTTCTTGTTCTATCTGCGCTCAGACTAAGTCTAGTAATAATCCTCCGGCGGGTCTTCTCAGACCTCTTCCCGTTCCTTCGCGTCCCTGGTCGCATATTGCGTTGGATTTTGTTACCGGGCTTCCCCCTTCGTCTGGCAATACGGTCATTCTCACCGTCGTGGACCGTTTTTCTAAGGCTGCGCATTTTATTCCGCTCCCTAAATTACCGTCGGCTCAGGAGACCGCACAGATTATGGTGGATCACGTTTTCAAGATCCATGGTCTTCCTTCGGACATTGTGTCTGACAGAGGTCCGCAATTTACTTCTCTGTTCTGGAGGGAGTTCTGTCGCCAGATAGGGGCTTCCCCCAGTCTGTCGTCAGGATTCCATCCACAGACCAATGGGCAAGCCGAGAGGACCAATCAGATTCTTGGTCGCATGCTGCGTAGTCTTACCTCTCAGAATCCCGCGTCTTGGTGCGAGCAGTTACCATGGGCCGAATATGCTCATAATTCTCTCCCATCGTCCGCCACTGGGTTATCCCCGTTTGAGGGTTGCCTTGGCTTCCAACCGCCTGTTTTCTCCGCCCAGGAGTCTCAGGCCTCGGTTCCGTCCGTCGAGGCTTTTATTCAGAGATGTAAGCGTACCTGGAGGAGGGTGAGATCTGCCTTATGTCAGACTAGGGAACGTACTCGTCGTGCCGCTAATCGCCGCAGGGTGAGATCTCCCAGATATTTTTGCGGTCAGAGGGTGTGGTTATCCACCCGCAATTTGCCTATTCAGGAGACGTCTCGCAAGCTCATGCCTCGTTTTATTGGACCCTTTTCTATTGTTAAGGTCATCAGTCCAGTCGCTGTAAAGCTAAGACTGTCTGGTCAGATGCGCCGTGTTCATCCGGTTTTTCACGTGTCTTGCATTAAACCCGTTATTCGTGCGCCCGCACGTCCCTCCGTTCCCCCTCCTCCTATTGACGAGGGGGCCTCCATTTACAGAGTTCGAAGGCTACTCGACGTTCGTCCCCGGGGGCGTGGTCACCAGTTTTTGGTGGACTGGGAGGGGTATGGTCCTGAGGAGAGGCGGTGGATTCCAGCCCGGGATGTCCTGGACCGCTCGCTGATTGACGACTTCTACCGGTCCCGTCAGGCTCCTTCCTCGAGCGCCTAGTGGCGCTCGTTGAGGGAGGGGTACTGTCATGAGTCAGGTTTTTCTTCCGTTTTCGCTCTCGCACGCTCTCACTCATTTACACACACACACACACACACACACACACCTTATTAGCTTATTATATTACTCTTTGTCTGTCCCGCTGACCTCTCTCTCTTCATGCACCTGTTTGTCATTGCAATCAGCGCTCGCGCTGATTTGCTATGACACCTGTTTCTACTTTGCCCTAAGTGTTCACCCTTTATCTGGTGTTTGCTCGGGTAGATTCTTGGTTGGATTATTGTTACATGTCATGCGTTTTGTCAGCAGTTACATCCTGTCTGTATTGAGAGGTACTCACCTATTCTTGTCTTGTCTGCCTGGAACAGTCTAGCCCCTAAGTTTTTGCTGTATTCTGCTGCTGTTGCTGCTGATTGTAGACCAATGTGGTTCTCTCACCCTGCCTGAGTTATCTACTCCTGAGCTTCGAGTCTGCTACAAGGGAGTCCTGTTCTGTTACACATCGAGACAGGAGTCTTTCCGTTTGTTCAAGTTTCTATTTACCAGTTCTGTGTGCTGAAAGGACGGACTGCCTTTGTTATATATTTTTTCATTAAAGACTGTTATTCCTGTTATCTCTGCATTTGGATCTTTCATTTACCAGCGTGACAGTTTTGGCTCAGTTTTGTGTTATATGTTTCCTGGTTCCAGTGTTTTGTGTACTTTTGTTGTTGTTTTATTTTATAACAATAAAAAAATGAGCAACTGGTCCTGCTCTCTCCATGTTACTGAGTTCACCAAATATTATATCATTTAAACATTTTTGTTTGTGTGTTGGTGAGACTAGGGTTATTGGTGTATTTTGTTCACATTCAGTATGTCACTCTGTATTAGTGTTTCTATGGTTTCCCACAAGCTTAGCACACACTCAACACCTACTCATCCCCATATCACCCAAAACACACTCACTCATTTGCATATTGCCCAGTTATGAATTGGGAGATGAAGGCTGAGGGAGAACATTTTTTTATGTTTGAGCAAATATTTCATATCCCCTTTTAACTTTAGTGTCTGGGCAAAAGAGACATCCATCATTTTCTAAGAATTTTTTGTATGTCTCGTTGACTATTTTACTTTTTTTTCACAGGAATGTGTGGTGGAGTGTGAGGAGCATTTGAATGCAGGCAGCTCTTGGAGTTTGTGCAAACGTTTTATGCTGAATGCTGATAACACTCCTGAGGGTAACCGAGCATCCACAGAAATGGAACACTTGGACACCCATCAGCACCCAGTAGACAAAAAATACGGTGGCTTCATGAAGCGGTATGGGGGTTTTATGAAGCGTTATGGAGGCTTCATGAAGCGTTATGGAGGATTCATGAAGAAGACTGCAGAGCTCTATGGGCTGGAGCCAGAAGACGTTGACCATGGCAGAGCAATCCTGACTAATCATGATGTTGAAATGCTGGCCAATCAAGTTGAGTCTGATGGTGAGAGGGAGGAGGCGGCTCTGACAGACGTCCTTGATTCAAAAGGAGAAGCACAGAGTGTAAAGGGTATGGCAAAACGTTATGGGGGCTTTATGAAGAGGGGAGAGCTTTATGAGCTTTATGAGAGTGGGGTTAAGGCACTACAAAAACGATATGGGGGCTTCATGAGGCGTGTAGGTCGACCACAGTGGTGGCAGGAGTCTAAACGCTATGGAGGCTTCTTAAAACGCTCCCAAGACGAAGATGAAGATGAAAATTCATCAGAGATAGAAAAGAGGTATGGTGGATTCATGGGATATTAAGATGGTATTTTCTGCTGTCCTAGTCCCCTTTCTCTCTTGCCCCTTAGATACCACATGAGAACTGAAAGAGGAAACACGCTTTTAAATGCGCACATAATGTTTTAATGAAGTGTTCATGTCTTTATTGTGGTAATATGATTTAATGTGAATAAGACCTATTTACGACCTCAAACCATGGATATATTGTCTTAACATTGCATGTCAAATCTGAATTCAAATTTACATTTACAAATTGTGTAGCAGATTTTAATAATCATGATTACCTACTTTTGGCAAATGCTGTATCACAGCCATTTTTCTTTTTTAACACTACAATTCTGGTTGGCATAAGACATTCATTAAGTCTAAAATGATGAAAATGTTAGATAAAACAAGACTGACATTTATTTCTCCATTACATGAGGATTATTTATTCACAACACTTGTCTTTTACACAGATGTATATTTTATTGGCTACAATTCTGAATATTGTCATTTGCTGTATAGCTTGAATAAACTGCTCGAAACTGCACTAGAATGTGCGTCTTGAATAGCAATGCCTTCTCTCTCTCTGTGTGTGTGTGTGTGTGTGGCACAAGACATTAGCATTTTCTGTCTGAGGTTTGTGCCTCAGCAGCCTTTTGTTATTGAGTAAAAGCAAGTTGCATTACCTCTTTTGAATTGTGCTGAGAATATGATGTCTTCTCACAACCAAACACATTTATTTGAAGTGGTAGTGTGATTGCATGTTTTATGATGTGAGTTAGAAGTGAAAAGCACTTCTACTAATTACATGACTATCATGAAACTCATACAATCAATGCAAGAGGTAGTACATTTTCAGTGGGATTTCAATTTGTGAAGCAGCTTTCAAAAATTTTATCCTGCATGGAAAATTCACCACGCAAGGTCTTTATTATTCAGATTAGATTAAGCACCACTAGTGTGAGGAAGCAATACAGCATGTTATTACTGTCATTTGAATATATTTTACACGTGGCATATCTAAGCCAGATGTCTCTTACCTTTGATCCTAAGTATAACCATAACCCTGTGATTGCGAAACAAGAGCTCTGCCATGCATTAAATTAAGTAATTTAAATTTGGGGTATCATACAGGGCATATAAAATCAAAGGGTTATCAAGAAAGCTGTAGGTGCTCCCTAGTTTAATCAGCTAATATCAGTAATGGAAATTGATAGATCTTCTTCCCAAATCCCAATTTTATTGCACCAATTCTCACATAAGGGCTGTGAAAGTCAATGGTATCAAGAGAAGATATAGGCTCACCTTTGTTCTGTGAATGTGAAAAGTCTCATGATACACTTTATTTGGAGTGCAACCTAATAACTAAATGCTTGTTCAAACCAAGGACGACAACTGTAACGAAATAACTAGCCTATAAACATCCACATAACAGACCAAAACATTCAGTTTATTTATTCCTGCAGTTATGTTTTCAGCCTATCATTCAGCTAGACAAAATTCACTGTAAGTGATCTCGATTAGCCTATAGGCTATTATGTTAGGGATATGGATTCAGCTATTCTGCTCTCTCTCTCTCTCTCTCTCTGTTGTAGGCCTATGGTTATTGTCATGATTATGGTTATCAATGTTGCTTGAGCGGATCGTGTCCATTGCTACAGAAGTTATAGGCTAACAACACAACGCTAGCTTTCGAAATGATTTGTAAACGTGACATATTAATTCCACCACCATAATTAAATGAGCTGCTTGCAGCTGTAATTCACTTTATGAATTTATTCAAGGCAACTGATAAAGATTTACTTTAATAGTTACACAGTTTATTTTCGCATATGCGCGCGTTGTTAAGGAAACTGGCGGGCGTCAAATGGTTAAACATATGCCGCGCCCATCACATCCTGTCCCGTTAGTAGGCTACTCTCGCTACACAAATACTGAACTTTGTCATTCGGTAAACACGATTTGAACAGCCGGTGGTAAGGTCGATAATCCATCCACTCGGGTAAAAGCTGGAGCAAAGCTGTTGTTGTATTAGTGAGCTTTAATCGAAACGAGTGAGGTAAGACTGTTGTTGCCTATCAATAGACAACGAGTAAATACGACGAAAGGATAACTTCCACCTGTATTATTATGTGTGATAGCAGCGTACATTTTCGATTGTTGAAAAATTGAATAAACTTGCTAAGCGAATAACCATTGTGTCTAGGTTCTATTCATCATCATCATCATCATCATGAACTTTCTCTTGGAGACTCTTCAGGTGCTTTTGTTGTCACTGGTCTACAGCTTAGAAGCATTCGTTAGGTTATTTATACCGCCTCGAAAAAAGAATGTGTCCGGAGAGATTGTGTTGCTGACCGGGGCGGGCAGTGGCATAGGTCGCCTCATGGCCCTGGAGTTCGCGCGCCTGGGCGCGCAACTTGTGCTGTGGGATATTAACGAGGACGGTAATAAAGAGACTGCTCGTATGATTAAAGAAACGAATGGAGCGCGAGCGTACACATATACCTGCGACTGCAGCGACCGGGAGGAAGTGTACAGAATCGCAAACCAGGTAGAATACACGGTTGCACTTTGAACTGCATGTACAAAGACATGGTACACTACATGTAAACTGCAGTGTACATACTGTACATAGCTGACAACTGGGCATAGGCCTAGACACATTATATTTGATTTATTTATATATTTCACATTCATATTTTAGAAGTATTAGGATTTATTTATCTGTACATTTTAATGGGATTGCCTTTTCATTTATTTGAGGTCAGGAAAAGTATGTCATTGTGTGACTCAGGACCTACACAAGTGCCAAATTTGTAATCACCATAAACATTATGACTATAAACATTCACTCTCTTTTGCTTAAATGTTTATTGTGTTTTTATGTTGTTTTTATTTTCAGTACACTGTAAAATGTTTTATCATTACAACAGTGTCTATTAATAATTTTTAATGGTTTCAGCTATATTTTCTTAGTATAATAAAAAAGGTTGAAAAACCACAATGAAGTGATGTGGCTAAGTTATAACTATGGCACTGCTTTGATACTTTCAACTTTAGGACAACAGTAATCCCTTAGGTGTTAAATTTGAGTGAGTTTACATTTTGAGTCTAATAAGACCTTGTTTAATTCATGACTCAATCCCTTTGTTTTATTAAGGTAAAGCGTGAGGTTGGTGATATCACAATTTTGATAAATAATGCAGGAATTGTTACTGGGAAGAAGTTCATGGAATCTCCTGATTCACTCATAGAGAAGTCTATGGAGGTCAATAGTCTGGCACATTTCTGGGTATGTATGCCATCTATCTATCTGTCTGTCTGTATGTATTTTTTGCCTCTAAATTATGCTAAAACAAAGCATGATAATCTATATCTTTTCTTAGATGTACAAGGCATTTCTGCCAGCAATGATTGCTGCTAATCAAGGCCATTTGGTCAGTATTGCAAGCTCCGCTGGACTTATTGGAGTAAATGGACTGGCAGGTAAAAGTTAACAATGTAAATCTCTCACTTAGAAATAAACAAACATTTCAAATGACAATTGTGCTTTTGTACAGATTATTGTGCAAGTAAATTTGCTGCAGTTGGCTTTGCTGAGTCTATGGCACTAGAGCTGCTGGCCATGGGCTGTGATGGAGTGAAGACCACCATAGTCTGCCCATTTTTCATTAACACTGGCATGTTTGATGGTGCCAACACAAAGTAAGAAACATACTGTTTATAAAAAAGTAAACCTACATTTCCTTCCTGCTTAACCAAACATTTTCTGTATTGCTCAGAACACTGTTTATAATTATTATTATTATTATTATTATTATAAACCTGCCTGTGGACATGGCTGTATAATTTATGAGTGTAATCTGTGACAATGTAGCATGTACACTCTGCAGCAGTACTGTACAATGGAGAAGCATGTACATTTACATTTATTAATTTCCGTCATGACAACTCTCAGAAGAGTTTAGCATGGTAATATACATTCAAATGTTTATGTGTTTGGTCTTGGCGAAATAGATCTACTACACTGCCAAGACGAAGCAAGTACTAATGCCAGTACATCCACAGACATGCTGCTATGAGCACATAGAAAATACTGCTGCTGCACATTTAACATATGAAATAACCCCCATATGTAACATGCATAAAATTAACCTGTAGCAGATCTATACAGGTGGAGCTGGGAAGGTGGATGGTTTCTGAGCGTGCTGCAACTGCTACAGCAAGCACTAGCCAAGTACTGTATTTGAATGTTGAGCAGTAAGCTCATTTGCTGCTTATGTGAAGAGAAACCAATCAACTGTGACATTTGAATGATGATATAGTTACATCTATATAATTGAGTTAGAACATATTGGCCTGCGCCATCTAGAGTTTCATTACAGAACTTTATATTTAACACCTACTTTTATCCAAAGCAGCTTACATATGAGAAATAAAAAAGTGTTTCATCTTATAGAAATAATAAATATCTATACAATTACATGCTAGAACAATAAGAAATGGTGAACATAGAGCACAGAGATTTATTTTTTAATACAGTTAACATCAACAGGATTATGTCATGTTCTGAGGGCAGTTCTTGAATATAAACTTTTCTTGAATATTTAAAGGAAATTAGTCTGTAGGGTTAGTACAAGAGCATTCTACCAGTGATGAACAATGTACATGAAATTTGTGAATACGTGGGAAAGTGATAATGTGTATTTATTTGGTGGTATCATGAGTCAGCTCACTTTATAACTGTAGGCTTTTGGAGTGGATGTTAATTTGTATGAGTGGAGGTAAGAGAGTGTAGAGCCAGGGCTGTTCTGCACACAAACATCAAACATACAGTACAGTGCACTTAAACATGCATTACATTGTTATATAATAAGTTAAAAACATAGAACCAGTTTTATCCAGAGTTTCTGCAAATCTTTATGCATTATGCAATTTTAATTAACTGGGTTATAATGAAATAAGAGTAACAGTGAATTCGCTTGAGAAAGAGACACTCATGTAGGACAGAGAGAAGATGACAGAGCTCATGTAATTAACCCTGTGCTCTCTAATATCTCTGTGTGAGTGAGTGTGTTTTTCTCTTATTCTCAAAATGGAAGATTGTTTCTATGTTTGGAATTTATTACTTGTTGATTACTAGGTGGGTTCAGTGCATTTAAATGTTGAAATTCAATGGTCACTTTTCTCATTCAGCCTATATCATGTTAATAATTTTGTATATTGAAGGGTCTGTGTAGTTCACTGTATACATTTCATCGTTTGATTCTAAGGAGGTTTTTGTTTAACTTTGTTCATTTGTTTAATTCAAATTAAAACTAAAATGTGTTTAGCAAAGAGTGTCACAGTATTATTGGTAAGTAAAAGTATTTTCAAATTAGAGAATTATTCCTGTAGTTCCTCTTATCTGCTTTGTAAATGTCTTCAAAGACAAAGTGCTTATACTGGTGTGTATGTGTATTTTTTTGCAGATGGCCCAGAATCATGCCTATTCTTGAGCCGGAGTATGCGTGTAGGAAAATTGTGGATGCTGTTAGAAGGGAACAGGTTTATGTTTATATGCCTCGAAGCATCTACATAGCCATCGTTTTGAAGAAGTAAGTCATGCTGGACCTCAGTATTAAATATCTATTTTAATTTCATGTTTATTTATTATAATTAACATTATTTTAATCTGTTATAAAATGGCTGATATGCTAAAGCTATACAACTTAAAGGGAGGTATCACCATTGGAACAATTAGGTCTTAATAAAAAAACAAAAGCTATATATACAGTAAAAAGTTGTTTTTCTCTCTCTTATTGTGCTCTGACAATAAACGGGGATAATCTCAGTGCAGGTAATACTGAGAAAGAGTATGCATTGTCTATTTACAACAATGTGAGAATACAAAGCAAACATATCTTTTACACTTCTCTGATCTAGGGTTGTCTTTGACCTGTCTCATCACAAACATTATGACAGACACATGCAAGACTAAAGTCTTTTTCTCTGTGAAGCCAAAATCTAATTGAGAAATTTAAATAGTTGTGTGTATGTGTGTGTGTGTTTCTTTCAGTTTGCATGTATAACATTTTACATCTCTGTCTTGCTTCAACTCTGTCACAGTCTTTTACCCACTAAAATGGGTGTGCTGCTTGGTGAATATCTAGGAGCGTTCAACTTTATGGCTAAGTTCAAAGGCCATGGAAAAAAGAGCAAATAATTTCCACCACCAGAGGAATTCAGAACCAACCAGTGGACCAGATGGACAAATCACAGAGAGATATTTGAGGAAACAAAACAGTGTTCTGCCACAAAGTGCTAAGAGAGTGACTGAAATAGTTACACATAAAACAAGCATAAAAGCACTTATTACACTCAGCACTGTTTTAGCCATTACAATGAACCAGTTTTTATTTTGTTATTATTATTATAATTTTTTAATAACAGCGATAAACTAATTTTGAGCCATTTGCACTTAATTTGCACCAATGTTTTTATGTATGTTTGACCAGAACCAAACTACCTTCTAATGACTAATTTAATGACTGACTGATTGTATTATGGAAGCAGTTGACTTGGCTTATTATTATGGCTCATTAATAAATGTATAATAATATTATTGGTGTCACAAATCACCTGTTCTACGACTCCTACTTTGTGCATTGTTCATATTTTGTTTTGTTCTTCTGTTCATTGCTTTCCATTGTCACTATGTTCTCAGTTCCTGTGCTTAGTTTCTGTGTCCTTGGTTGCTAGTGTTCCTTTGTTGGTTTCCATAGTTAATCATTTGCTGTGTTTGAAATTGCCCCCTATACCCTCATTCACTATTGCCTACATAAGTCCACTAACATAGTCCACTTGAAGGAGTGAATGAAAACAAATGAGTGAATTCAGACACTGAGTGCACTGGAAGTGCTGCCGCCTTTGCATAGTTTGTGGTTGCAGTTTATAAACTTAACTCCTCAAACTGGCAGCTACAGTAAAAAAAAACAAAGAAAAAAAAAAACAATATAGTGTTCCTTTATCTCAAGTGGTAGAGCATTGCGTTAGCAAGCACAAGGTTGGGGGTTTGAATCCCAGGGAACACATGTTAGAAGAAAATTGTTAGCTTGAATGCAATGTAAGTCACTTTGGATAAAAGTGTCTGCTAAATACATTAATTTAATTTAATTTAAATAAAAGGGAAATTTGTAATTTTCTGATATTACGCTGTACCCACAAGTAGTTTGGAAAATAGATGTATAGATGATTCAGCTGTAGGAGTCATCTTTTGATGAGATGCAGAAATTTGTATCCTGTTTAATTATTTGTTATCTCTTACCTATATAAATCTACTGCATTTTGATCCTCCCCCTTAGCCTGCACATTACAGGATAATCAACCACAACAACTACATGGATCTGCCAGCAGTGGTACAGTTTCCTCCACCATACCCTTATATTTAGATCCGGCTTGTCTATCGCATTATCCGGAGGATTCCTTCTGGGCATTCCTTTTGGCTGGATTGAATGCACAGAACAGAGCACACCTGCCTGGTGATGGTCCCCAATAGAACTTCTCCAAATTTTATACAGTGTGTCCTGTTCCACTGTAGAACCCCTTTTAGAGTGATTGAGAAAAATGAGTCGGAGCCAGTGCTGTCACCAGTTAGCTTGTTTAAGGACTCTTTATTTTGATGTTCTTTTCTGTGTATTTTTCTTATTTTTAAGATAATTTCTTTCCCGTTTCCCTTTCCATTGTTTCTGAAACTTCCAACTTATATAAATATGTGGCATTTTGATCATTGTCCTTAACTTCTCCATCGCCTGTACTGTATGTTAATTTTTTTTTTTATCAATGCACTATAGCACCATAAAACACTAAAACGTAATTTATACAACAGGATCTGTGTACATTTAGTATAACTACACTAGAGGAGTGCAGTAAATAGACCTACATTTTGGAAGTTTGCATAATATTATATACATTTATTAATGTATTTACTTATATATGTTCATACCTTATTAATATATTTTATGTAAAATTAAATTTAAACATAAATATATACATAAATTATCATTAGAAATTATAATGCAAGATCAACGAGACAGAAAATGACTGCTTAAAATGTAATTGAAATCATAATAAGTTGCATTTGCAATGATTTATTATTTAATAATTATTTGATTGAAATGTATAATTTTATTGAAATCTTAAAAGTGTGTATACATTACACCAGAATGGAGGAAGACCTGGGGTGCAATGTTAGGGTGTATGCAGAATGCTTTTAGGCAGTGCGGTTTCGGAATACTTGTGGCACTTTTAAGAAAGGAAATTATAATTTCCCTTGCTTTGTTTCAGAGAACATTTGTTTAAAATGTTAGAATTTATATGAATTTCTGCTGCCTTTTATTTTTTTATGTCTGCTAATTTGACACTACTAAGGTTTTTATATGAATGAGACATTTTGTTGTAGCTTGAGTCCTGCCTTCGATGACATTGTCTCTTTGATTTTATGTAATCACGTTTCTTCGAGGATTCATCAATGTTTAAAATGCCATAGGGTCTGACTCATCTTTAAATGACTAACAGATTAGTCATTAGGGATCATGACATGAGTAGGAGTGTACAATCTCAGCATATCAGTAATTCCAATGAAGGGACACTAAAGGCTTCCTACTGTCTTTACCTAAGAGGAATTAATAAATGTTAAAAAAACAAAAAACAAAATTAGACTTCTAAATGTGAATCTTGTGACAAAACATTAAAGCTGTCTAAAGTAGCTGGGGTTGTACATCTCAGTGGAGTATCTGTTGTGGTGCCTTTATCTTATGTCTATGGTAAATTTTGACAGACAGTCCCTCAGTTATAAACTGGGGTCGTATGCATGTTAAAAAAGGTTCACGATGTGAAGACTAGATCTCAGCTCCTAAATTAGATGATTAAAGGTATTCTAACCTAATTAGAAGTAACAATATGACAGTAAGATTTCGGAGACCACAAACATTCTATTAAAGATAGAATGTGTTGGAAATGTATGATGATGATACAGAGTTGCTAAAATGATACAGATTGTGAAGGTATTCTTTTTGTTACTGACCTTGTAAGAAATTCAGTAACTTCTCCAACTCTATGAAACAATGCTCTGACAGAAATGAAAGTTATAAAGTCCCAATGACAATTTTTGGCAACTGGAAAAACGCAGCAGTTCACAGGTGATGACTTGGAGCCCAACATAGTCGACAATAAGCAGGTTATTAAATACATTGCAGCCCTAACCATACCAAACATGCTATGGCAATTCATTGACTTCCCGACTGACCTTCAAACTATACTGTAAAAGCAAGCCTCTTCATGTATATATGTATATGTGTGTTTATATATATATATATATATATATATATATATATATATATATATATATATATATATAATTTTAGGGGTAGTAGTATTATGCACAATCTACTGAACAATATCTAATGTATTTCTGGCACAATATGTATGTCCCAAATCACATACTTATGCTCTATGACATATTGTAATATGTAGGCCTATTTACTTTTTTTCTGGTTATCAAATGAAGACTTAAAACATTAATTTAATTTTTTTATTTATTTATGATTAAACTTAGATTAAATTAAACAAATAAAATGTTTTGGCAAATAAAGAGGATTTACTATTAAAATGAAAACTATTAAAACAATTATACAATTTTTTTTTTTACATATATATATAATTGTAGTTAAGTCAAGTCCAGTCACCTTTATTTATGAAGCGCTTTAAACTAAACAGATTGTGTCAAAGCAACTGAACAACATTAATTAGGAAAACAGTGTGTCAATAATGCAAAAGGACAGTTAAAGGCAGTTCATCATTGAATTCAGTGATGTCAGTTCAGTTCAGTTTAAATAGTATCTTTGCAATCATTTGCAACCAATTAGTGGTAGTAGTAGTAGTATTATGTACAATCTACTGAACAATACCTAATGTATTTCTGGCACAATAGGTGCTTCCCAAATCACGTATATGCTCTTTGACATTTTGTAGTACCATATAAATAGTGTGAGTAGTGCATTCACACTGAAAATTCCTAAAAGAAAAAAAGCACTTTAAATACCTGGATGATGCATTTAAATAACTGAAAAAATACAGTGTGGAATGTTGGACTAGTCATGCACTCAACTGTCGCCACTTTAATTACGTCGCAAAGAGGGAGGGGCTATCAGACTCAAAAAAACATACAAAATTCATACCCTACATGGTTGAGTACATAGTGTGTAAGTACATAGTGTATATCATATGGGACATAGTTGTCTTAGAGTTAAACCAAACTTATTTTGATGAGGTTGCCTTGAATTTACAATTCTGTGTGTATATGATAAGATGCTAGTTTAACTCAAATGCAACAGTAAAATGCTCATGAAGTGACTCTCAGAGCAGTTCTGGAGATGTTGTTTATGTATGTCCTAGTTAGACTGTAGACGCTGTCACCACGAGCTTCACACGTAAATTTAGCAAACAAAACTGCAGATCTGCACCATTCATTTACATAGAGTCACACAGAACATGCAGGATTCATATTTAAATAGTCTTTTTGCTGCTTAATATTTACAAATACTAGTCCATATTGCGGTTTTGATTTAAGTGTAATGACCTTTTGATTAATTCAGCCAAACTTTAACAAATTCTGTGAAATTCTGCGTTAATTCCTGTTCCTTAAACTTTAAATTCTGTTTTTATATCTGGATGCTGTGATTCCGTCCACATTTTCCACATTGCATAAATCATAGGGGCCTATTGCTCTGGGTCCTAAATGGTGCTTTTATAATTTATTCTCAAACTATCAGAAAACTACACTACAACATGTCTACAATGTCAGTGCCTTCTGGAAATTTAGAGCGCATGTAGCCTATACAGTACATCATACCTCGCCAATGCTGTCATAGTCTCCAAACACTGTTCGTCACTGGTAGAGTTCATGTTTGTAAAGTGTTGACACTCCTTTCTGATGCGGGAGTTCACAGCCATTGTTACTGTCAATGTGTATATACCCCGTGTGATAACGCTTCACATACTGTATAGCTCAGTAACAAACCAACAACCGTGATGGCTTTTTCATTGTAACTGGTGACGCCAACCAAGTAAAGACAGTTCTGCAGAAGTTCTACTAACATTCTAACTTTGCAAAAAGGTGAACACACTGGACCTGGTGTACACAACCAAAAAATACTGCATTCAAAGCTCTCCCCCGCACCTGCCCCCACCCCCTTCTCAGGTACTCGGATCACATCTTTGTCATGCTAATTTTAGCATACAGATCTCTTTTCAAACTCGCCAAACCGGTTCAAAAGAATATCACAGTATGGCCAGATGATGATGTCTCAGCACTACAGAACTGTTTCCAGGACACAAACTGGAACGTTTAAAGACACAACCTACAACCATCACACAAACCTGCAAGAGTACACTGAAACAGAGACTTCTTACATCAAAAAGTGCAATGATGATGTGAGTCACCAAGACCATAACCATATGTGCCAACCAGAAGCCATGGCTAATAGCAGATGTCCATAGGCTGATAAAGTTCACATTAGGATATAAAGCTGCCTTCAAAACAGCAAGAACCAATCTGAGACAGATGGAGCCTGTGGCAGGCAATTCAGACCATCAGCGACTATGGTGCTAACACATCCCTCCCATATGCACGCCAAAAAGGATTCAAGATTCAACCCTCCCCTGAGCATGCTAGACACATTATTATGGCTGGTGTCATTTTACACAGTATTTGCATATCCCTCCTTGGTGATGATGGTGACCATGATTATTTCTGACGAGAATGATGAAGATACTTCCTACCACACAATACTGAGTGTTTCTGGGAAAGCATCAAAATGGGACTGCTTTAGCTTTTTTGATACTGGCGAAACATGTTGACAATATGTAATGATAAATCAAATTTGTTGTCATCGTATTTGATTTACTCAAAACATATGCACAATCATTGTATGTTTAATCACATCAGTTTTAGTATGTAATATCAATATTCATATTGGATTTTAAGTTCACTACCTCTGTGAACAGACTGATGTGCCCTCCAGAAGCTTGTGCTCTGCAAGTGAACAGCAAATTGTACTACAGTACAATCCCAAAGAGGCAAAAAATCACTTTCACATACTTTTATTTTAATTGTACCCTGCTAATGGAATGACCTGCCCGACTCGATCTTAGCAGCTGAGTATTTAGCCATCCTTCAGAAACGGTCAACACATTTACATATTGTTTCTTTCTTTGTTAATTTTTATTTTATTTTATTTATTTATTTATTTTGACTTGATTACTTATATTTTCCTCATGTTAATTTGGATAAAAGCATCTGCTAAATGATTAAATGTAAATGTAAAATAAATGAAGAATACCAACAGATGTGACCAAATTATTCAGTAACCATGGTGATTAGCAGATGGCAGTAAAACAGAGTAACAAAAGTGACCAACTATAAATAACTAAGGAAGACAAAACATGAACTGAACGATGAAAAATAAATTAAATCACATTAAAATTAAAGAACATAATTTTTCACCTGTATCATTGTAAGGCAGAATGGACATTTGGAAGACACAGGGAGACATCTAGTGATGGTACAGGAGATACATCAGTTGGATTGTCTCCACCATCATCCAACACATTCACAACATTAAATAGTTAAAACAAGTTTATTATTATTATTATTATTAATTAATTTATTTATTTTTTTGATTGATTGATTGATTGATTGATTGATTTGCAGAATCTGGGATATCTGCATTGCACTAATGGGAGGAACATTCCTAGTATCTCCATTACAATTTTAGCAATCTCAGAAGATTACATGGAGGGCTGGCCTCCTACAATATGTACATGTATATATATATTTGTATATACATACACTGACCCCATTTTTCATGAGCTAAACTCAAAGATCTAAGACTTTTTCTATGTACACAAAAGGCCTATTTCTCTCAAATACTGTTCACAAATCTGTCTAAATCTGTGTTAGTGAGCACTTCTCCTTTTAATCCATCCACCTCACAGGTGTTGCATATCAAGATTTATTCCTAAATAAAAAGATCTTTGAATTCAGCTCATGAAAATTTTGTTCTGTATATATATATATATATATATATATATATATATATATATATATATATATATATATTCTTCGTGCAGTGGAGTATCAGTAAAATGTAAAAAAACGTAGTACCACAAATTTTTCAGAAACTATGCCTGACCATGTTTTATCTAAAGTGTGTTTCCTTATGCTAATGCAAATGTTTTACACCACAGACTAACAAAATGAAGCATTGGTTGGTTGACCTAAATTGGTATTATCTAATTGTGTACTTTAATTTAACAGCTGAATAATATTTGGTGGATTGTAATTCATTTCACGCTTTTCTATCAAAGTTATCTGACATTATCCAGATAAATATGTTCTGACACAGTTTAAAGAGTTCGTCATGTTTTATTACCATTTTCTAAACTATTGCAAATACATGTGATAACGTGACAAATGTTGAAGGTGTCTGAGTAAATTTTGGTTTGACTGTATGTGCGTGTGTGTATACAGTATGTATATATGGAAAGAAGATTTATGTGCAAATACAATGACATAGTAAATATGCTAAATAGCAAATGCATTCATTAGTGAAATTTTGTGACTGTTTTTAGTAGTTATATATATATATACACACACACACCTTTACTGCTTAACTGTTTATAGCCTCACCGTATCTAAACATCCCTATCACCCATCTCTCAACTGCTAAATGTGGACATTTAATCATTAACATTATGAATTTCTGTAAAACTGCTTTAATACAATTTGTATTGTGAAAAGCACTATACAAATGAAACTGATATGATACAACACTCACACATATTAAAAATGTGTTCCATTTTTAATAATTGAATACATTAAATTAGGCTGTAATAGATTGCCATTGACAGTATACAATCACAGCATTAGTTGTTATACAACCACATAATTGCTGAAATTATGCAAGATGACATTTAATCCCTTTCCCCACAGGACTGAAATACATTTTCATAAAACCAGAAGGATAAATTCATAGTGTGTGTCCTCTGCAAGAAATTAGCTTTTTTGATTCCAAACACACTTATGTTCTAACTGCTACTGTGCAGTTAGTAGGGCTTCCCTCCAAGGGCTGTTATGATCTGTTTCACTCCTCAGCGGTTGGCATATCAGGCTTTACTTCATCACGCCTACACTGCACCATCACACCATGCTGAGAATGTGAAATACATATAATGTTTATATCAACAAGAACCCAGTGAAGCCAAAGTGACTGTGGTAAAAATTTTCAACTACTTTTCTAAAATACTCCACACAACCTCTGGTTTTATGATAACTTCCTTTATGTATCATTTAAAGTCATTGTTTATATAATTTTTAATAGGCTATACATATTGCCTATATTTAAACTCATTTAACAAACATTAGAAGAAAAATCCAACATTAAATAGAAGTAATCCACGTGTAATCCACCAGTCTTGGTTATTCTGTTTCCACTGTAATGACATTGGTTCCCGTGCCCAAGTTGGAGTAGTGTTCGGCGGGGAACAGACAGCCACCCTGCATTTCACTCTATAGACAAAACATGCTGTGACTCCATAACCTGCAAAAAAACAAACAATAAACAGCTCTGAGGACGTTTTAACATCCAAAGTATTATATTATATGTATATATATATTCATTAGAAATAAAATCTTTTATTTTATGCAAAGCATCAGGCTTTTCCACCACGCAACAAGACCGTGATACTCGTTAAAAGTGATTAATCACGTGGGCCTGTATGTTGCCATGCATAAAATTTAATTATATACAGCATGGTAACGATTTTATAGATAAAATAAAAAGTACACAAACCTGCATTTTACCGAAAAATGGCAGCTACTTTTAGGTCTTGTGGAACATAAACAGTGACAAGGGATCAGTTTATAATAGGATTAATAGATTGGACGAGTGAAGGCAAAAGGGTTTTGAGTAAGGATGTTGGAATAGGATCAAGTGTGCAGCAGGCAGAGTTAGATTTGATAATCAGTAGTTCAACCGCAGATATATTTATGGGTAAGAAAGTGTTGACTGGGTGACCTATCAGACATAGAGAAAGGTGGGCAGAGACCGATGGAGAAAAGTCTTGGTACTTGTTATAAATTTTACGTAGGAAAACAGACTGAAAGCTTCCATAAAGATTAACAGAGCCATTAATAGCTACGGACGGTGGCTTAACAAGTTTGTTGATCTCAGAGAAAAAAGCTTTAGGTTTGCACTTGGCTTAATTAATGACAGTAGAGAGATATGTAGAGCGTGCAGTGTTAAGTGCTTCTTTATATTTCATTACTGAATCTGAAAAAGCAATAGCATGCACTACAATTTTTTTATAGTCGTTCTAGACGCCTACATTCAGCTTTCATTACTCTAGGTTAAGGTGTGAGCCAAGGAGAGGAGTGAGCAGAAGGGACTTTTCTTGTTTTTAGTGGACCAAGGTCATCCAAAATATTACAAATAGTTTAATTTTAGGTTGAGAATATCTCATCAGCGCTCAGGAGGTGGAATGTGGATGAGAGAGTGGAGGCAGCAATAGCAACAGAAAAAAAATGTCAGTGGTTACATATTTCAGGTTATAGTAAGATATAGTAGTTTTAGTTTTTGGTTTTACAAGGGTGAGAGGAAAACCAAAGACAATAAGTTTATGATCAGAGATGCCCAATTCATGACCCTGAGCACCAATATTGTTAATACCAATAATGCAAAGCAAATTAAGAGTATGAAAATGTGAATGCATGGGAAAATCTATATTTTGTGATACATCAAAATAATACAAAACAGACAAAAAGTATTTTTGCAGCACTATTACAATCAGAATCAACATCTATGTTAAAGTTACCTAGCATTATGATTATGTTATGCTGGGCACAGTTCTTCATGGTTTAGGCTTTAACTATCCTTACCCAGAAGCAGAAATCTAAGGTAAACCCGGGGATTCACAAACATAATTAAACAAATTTATCCTTAGAAGAATCCTACATTTTGTAGAGTCCCATGCAATTGTATGCCTTTTTTTCTCTCACTTCAAGATTGTACATTTCTCCACAGAATATGGTTATGAAATGTCAGATTAGTAAATTAGTAAATGATGATTAGTAAATTTATGCCAATTCACCATTTCCTTCATTAGTCCACTAATATATTCCAGTTGAAAGAGTTAATGAAAACTCGAAAAAAGCGAATTCAGACACTGAGTGTGCCGGAAGGGCTGCTGATTTTGCATAGTTTGTGCTTGCTCTTTAATATTCATTTTAATCTTAGCAAACTGGTAGCTCCACTTATGAAAAGATTTATCTTGAACTCTGTCATGAAAACTAGCAAGTATAAACCTTAATTAACCTATGAAAGAAATCTATACCTGTATGACATTACACTGAACCCCCACTGAGCAAGCAGGTTGGAAAATGTTTGGATGGAAGGATGATTCAGCTCCAGGCGCCATCTTCTGGCGAGACGTGGGAACTCATTCAGCATGACCATCACAGTGCAATATGGGTGCTATGGTTAACATTGGTTGTATAGTCATTTTTGTGGTCCATTGCTGGATTGAATTAATGTACTTGATAATGTCCACTATGTTTTCAAACCTCACTAGTGCCCTATTTAAAAATATTGGGGGTGATTTCGGACACAGCCTGGTAATCCTGAACACCTTGATGATCCGGTTCAGGTGTGTTTAATTAGGGTTCCTGTGACGAGTGGGGCGGGGCCGAGGGACATGGGAGCGAGGCCGGGGGAGTGATTGGAGATGAACTACACCTGTTCGTCCCACCGGTCTCGAGGCCCATGGAGGAGATGGAAGGATATAAAACTGGAGCGACGACAGTGAAGGACGAGAGAGGACCAGGCCTGGGCTTTTAGTTGTGTTTTGGGTTTTATTTGCGCGCACCAGTCGTCCGTGAGGGGCTGGTGCGCTGTTTTTGTGTTTATTTTGTTATTAAAATGTTTTTGATTATCCGCCGGTTCCCGCCTCCTTCTTCCGGATGAATATCAAGGTTGATATCGTTACAGTTCCCTTACGAAAAATAACCATGGTTTTATTATAGTAAAACTGTAGTAACCCATGGTTTTTTGGTGTGTTGACTACCATTTGTAGAACTACAGATTTACTACAAATACCATGGTTAAACTATGGTTAATTTGGCAAAACCATGGTTAATTTGTGGTAACCATGGTTTAACTATAGTAACCATGTTTTTTTGTTTTGTTTTATTTGTAGTAAAACCATGGTTACATTTCGTAAGGGTTGGAGCTACCCTTTGCAGGACAGTGGCCCTTCAGGAACAGATTTCAGGATTCAGACTCCCCTGAAATAATGCCGCGTTCCAGGCAACCCGTAACCCGTTTTTTCCAACCTTCTACCCGTGTTCTACCCCGAAAGTGCACTGGAACAGCAGTCAAACCTGTGACTTCCCACCTGTGAACTCGTACTAGATCGATGTACGCCCAGTTCCGAGCTGACGTCACATAGCCCGTGAAACAACAATGGCAGCCCCTAAAGATAATATTGTCTATGGATGCGGTGTTTATGCAAGTGGTACACATTGAAAAAACAATTTTAGGACAATATAATATTGCAATAAAAAGTATAATCTAGCTTCAATTGCTTGCGCTCAGAAAGTTTGGTGTGACTTGACTGGAACGCTACAATGTCGTGAGTCATGGTTTTAAGTCGTGACTTACGGGCTCAAAAACCTGCCTGGAACGGAGCATTAATTAATCAAAATTAATGTTGTGCATTACCATTTGAGACTGTATGAGTTAAAGTTAGTGAATGAACACTGAAGTGAATGTAAACTGAAGTGCTTTGCTAGCAGGTTAATAAACCTTTAGGATTAATCAGATAGATAACAACTCCTTTAACCATCACCATGTTTTACCCCACGAGTGACAGCTCTGTGTTTAAACAAAACATCTTGAATTTTATCAAAAGGAAAAATAGACTAATGTAACATTAACATGAGCTTACATGGGACATTTGCACTGTCTGTGGTACAGTCCAAAAAACAACAACAACAAAGTATACAGTGGTGAACAAAATTATTAGAACAGTAGTATTTTCACAAGCAAACAAATTCTAAGTCAGGTTTTAAATAAGTTATTTCTATCTTTTGTTGTAGTGTGTCAGTAGGAAATATCAGTATATATTTTCCAACATTCCTTTTTGCCATTAATTGTAATAATCCATTGAGATTTTTCAGAGGGGAACAGTAGTGAAGTATTTTTACTTTACTCAAGTAAATTTAAAAAGTATCTGTAGTTGTTTTACCGTTAATACTTAAGAACATTAAAAAAGTAAACATTAAGTCTTTGAATTACTTTTACTTGAGTAAAAGAAAGAAAGTAATAGATTTGTAATGTAATTAAATATTAAATTATATTTAATATGAGATGCAGTGCTGTAAAAAGTACAATGCTTTGAATTAAAGTTTTCTGACACTTCAAAAGTATTTTTACAGCGGAGTAAAAATACTTCACTGTTCACCTCTGAGATTTTTGTTTGCACAATGAGTCTGACAGCAGCCAGTGCTCTACACAGAGATCTGCTCTCATCATCATCAGTCTGTCTGGAATAACATGAAGAAACAGAACAAACTGAGACTGAGACTGGAAATGTTTCCAAGATTCTTGAAGAAACCTACCTGCAAAGCTTCAGTACTGTTAAAAGTTTTAAGCACTTGTGTAGATTTTCTTTATCAACTGACTTAAATCAATTGGTGGGACCATTCTTTGCATTTAAAGCAGCTTTTCCCCCATGTGGACTTGCACATAGGTAGCTTTGCAGGTAGGATTCTTGAAACATCTTTGAGACGTTGCCACAGTTCTTCTGGATTAAGTCTGTCTCAGTTTGTTCGGAGATTAAATCAAAGGTCTGTGTGAAGCACTGGCTGTCGTAAGACTCCTTGTGCAAACAAAAATCCCACTGGATTATTACAATTGGCAAAATGACAAAATACATTTGGAAAGGTAAACTGATATTTCCTTCTGACACACTATAGCTAAAGATCATGCATTTATCTAATTTGCATTTGGAAGCTGTTGATCTGAACCCACATCATTTGGTCAAAAGAATTCTGAAGTGTATAGTGATATACTGTCAGCCTAGATTCAGCCAAATGCAGCAAAGTTGATTGGACAGCACTTCATAAAATAAAAAAATAAATAAAAAGGCAGAAAGACCCACAAACAGAAAATAACTGAAGTCAGCTGCAGTAAAGGCCTCGCAAAACATTACAAAGGCAGTCATTGCCTGCAAAGAATTCTCAACAAAATATAAAAAAATTACCATTTTAATTATGATTATACTTATTTGTCCAATTACATCTGAGCCCCTGCAATTGGGGGGACTTTGTATAAAAATTAATGTAATTCCTAAGCATTTATCTTATAATTTTGTCAAACCCCTTGCATTAAAGCTTCTGCACTACAATTTCATTTTGATTGCTTCATATTCTAATCTGGTCGCATACATAGCCAAATTACATAAACTGTGTATGGACCTAACAGTGTATTTATTATTATTATTATTATTATTATTACATATTTTATTTTTTACTTTTTGTTTGCTGGGTTTCTGCAGGTTTTCTTTGGGTAACCTTAAAAAGAAAATTAAAACCAAGTATAAATAGAGAGGCTAATAAAATAATTAACTGAAGGGAACCCATATGTCAACATATTCTCTAATTGTAAATGTCTAGGGAGCACACAATATATTAGGAGCACTTAAAAGTCAGTATTTACAACTTTCTTTTTATTAAACTCTGGTTTGTATTGTGTTATAATTTTGTCAATCCATTTATCAATGCATTCATTGTGAGCATGAACTTTTGCTAAATACTTTTGCAGATTCATTGAATAAATCCAAAATATGGAGCATATGATTGCTGACATGTTTATTTAGGGTTGATAAAAAAAAGAAAAGAAAAAAATGATGTTGTTGGTTTCTGCTTAGATGCATGTTTATAGGTTTTGTAGGCACATCTAAATTGTGCCTTTATATAAATTTCTTAAATCAAATAATTAAATAGTAGGTGTTTTGGCTGATAGTGAAACAAAAATAGGCAAAGTGTTCAACAGTACAGTATTAGGGGTCAATAAGGTTTAAACCCATACATTATTAGATAGATAGATAGATAGATAGATAGATAGATAGATAGATAGATAGATAGATAGATAGATAGATAGATAGATAGATAGATAGATAGATAGATAGATAGATAGATAGATAGATAGATAGATAGCATATGTAATAGAACTTAAATGAAATTCAATTAAATTAAAATATACAAATAAAAACCAATTAAAAAAAAAAATATATGTATATATATATATATATATATATATATATATATATATATATATATTCTAATAGTAGCTTCTTATTGTTGCTAAAATAACAAGAAGGCCAAATGTATGTCTTTCAGGAATTTTTGCATTTCTTCATATACAATTCTTTTCATTTTCGTAAGGGCTACTGTTTCACATGTGGCATAATGCAAACTAATTTAGATCTCCACAACCTCTGTCAGGTTGGTTTAGTTCATCAGTTGCGAGGATATTGCAAAATAAACGCCTCAAATACCAAAAAAAAAAAACGTCATGAAGACATCGTACCTTAACTCACTTTAAAACAAACCACGAGAGCATGGAAAACAACCAATCTCAGTCATTTACTTTTTTATTACAATAAAAAGAAACACGTTAAATAGCAAAATACAAATAAACTGTGCTTGCCACTAAACAATAAGTTTATTGTTGCAAGTACGTTACTTACAATTTACATGTCGCATTGAACACTCAACCTTTCCTCGTCACGTGTAGTAATTCTTGTTTTTCATGCCCTAAGAGCAATAAAAACACATAGGAAAAAAAATCCTGACTGAGGTTAGTTTTTTTCAAAAGTCCCACCCCGTTGCCAGTGACACTGCGTTTTGGAAAAATCAGAGGAACAATGATGTTTGGATGGCTCACGGTTCTGAGCGTTCACCTGGAGTTCTGACTTTGAAAAACCTTTTTGCTGGGGAGGTTTTGCACTACTTTAGCGACCCGAATGGACATTTTCTGCTTTTGGTTATTTGTTTAAACAACACTGTTGTAATACTAATTAATATCTATGGGTATAATAGTTCTCATGAGAATGATCTACTGATTGATGTGATAGAAGGGAAAATTCTGCTGTGGCTTAATGCATACCCAAATACCTTGGTTTTCATTGGTGGGGACTTTAATATTGTACCTGATAATAATCTCGATAGACTGCCACCTAAACAGACTGCCTCTGCAAATTCTAAATTAAAGATTTTAATGGATAAATTTGATATTATTGATATTTGGAGGGAAACATTTCCGAATACTAAATCCTATACTTGGAGTAACAACAATTGTTCCAGACAGTCCCGAATAGACTGCTGGCTTGTTTCACAAGCTGTTAGGGACTTTTCTCCCTTCACCCATGACTGATCATAAAGCAACTCTTATTCAGTCCCCTCTCTCTTCGGTTATCTCTTCTTTTAAACCTAGAGCCTCTTATTGGAAACTTAACTCTTCTTTACTTAAACATGACCAATTAAGGAAAAACATTTTAGATTTGATTGAATATTACTGGATCAAAGCACAAAAGGAAAATAAATTCAGCCTCAATTGGGAATTACTTAAACATGAAATTAGCAAGTGTGCTAGGAATTTTGGCAGCCTTCTAGCTAAACGTAAAAGACTTGAAGAGGAGTCTGTCATTTCCAAAATAATGACTCTCTCTGGTAAAATGCAGGCTGGTTTGTCAGAAGCTGAATTGGCAGAATTTATTGATCTGCAAACTCAGTTAGATTCAATGTATAAGAATAAGGCAGAGGGCGCTTTTATTCGTACAGCATATTTTTTCAGAATGGAAAAGAATAATTTTAGAAATCTAACTAGTAACTCTTTAAATGTAAACGGTAAGATAAGTTCTGATCCTAAGGAAATCGGCACATTTTGTCACTTCTACTCAAATCTTTATGACTCTAAATATTGCAAAGACTCTGCTTTGTCTTTTTTCCAATCTCTGAAAAATGTTAGGACATTATCTAATGCAGATAAGAGCACCTGCGATAGGGATATATATATAGTGATGAAATAATTGAGTCTATTGAAGCTCTTAAGAACAATAAGTCTCCGGGCACAGATGGGCTGACAGCCGAATTGTATAATAATTTTGCTATAGAGTTAGCACCTTTCTTGCTTGAAACTTATTTGGAGAGTATTGCGTCTGAGACACTTCCACCTACAGTATCACAGGGATTACTTACTTAAATACCCAAACCTAAGAAAGACATTCTTTTGATTGATAACTGGCGTCCAATTTGCTTATTAAACTGTGATTATAAGATTTTAGCTTTGTTACTGGCCAAAAGACTGAAAACTGTTTTGAGTACAATAATAGACGAGACTCAATCAGGTTTCATCCCAAAGAGGCATATTGCTAACAATATACGCCTTGTTTTAGATTTGTTGGACTATGATGAACTGATTAGGAATGAAAGTTTTATTCTTTTTTTAGATTTTTAGAAAGCCTTTGATTCCCTTGAACATTAATTTATTTTACAATCCCTGTATAAATTTGGTTTTGGTGATTTCTTTTGCAAAATTGTCCGTACGTTATACAAAAATGGAAACTGCTCAATTATAATAATGTGTTTATCTGCTATATTAAAGAGGTATCATTCAAGTTGCTACATCGATTTTACCCAGTCAATTTTTTATCAAAAAAATGTTTCCTGAGTTGGATCCCTTATGCTCCTTCTGTGGAGTGGAAGACAAGTCTATACCTCACCTTTTATGGGATTGTGTTTATGTAGCTACTTTTTGGGAAAAAATTTGCCTATTTGTACGTGCTTCCTTATTAGTCAATTTTTCTATGGGGTATAAGGATGTGTTATTTGGTTCTTATAACTCTGACAAAAATCTGAAAGTCAAGTATTTTCTTGTAAATCTTTTTATTTTTCTAGCCAAGTTTTCTGTACACAAGTGTAAATTTTTGTCTGTCAAACCTCTTTTTATTGTCTTTTGCAATGACCTTAAATATTATTTGAGTACTATATCTTCTTCCAACAATGTCAAAGCTTTAAAATCAGTTACATTATGCACAAAGTATAATATTTATGTTTTTTTATAATGTAAACAAAAGGGACTTGAGGCATGTCTATCTCTCTTGAATTTATTTAAAAGATATGTTACCCCTGGCTCAATTATTACTATTATTAATTTGTAAATGTATAATTTTTTATTTTGTTATTTTGTTTTACTTTTGTCTATTTTACTTGCTTTTTACTTTACTTGCTCTTTGTCTACTGTTTATAATTATATTAATTTTTGTTTTTGTAGATGAAACTGTATTTGCTGTTATGTTTGTTCAATAAATAAAAAAAAAACACAAAACACCACAACTTAACTTATTTGTAGGTGATTGACAGGCGTGAATGACCAATCAAACAGTAAGATGAAAATCGTCACCGTAGCAGTTGCATGAATTGTCACCTCTTTCAGCCAATGGAATAAGGATGATAACTGTTTTACCCTCCTATTGACTAAACAGAAATAAAACGAAGTCGTGCAGATTGACAGAATTACCGACGAGTCCTAAATGTTAGATTTTCTTAAAGGGAAGTGAGTGGCAGTAAAATCGGAAAATGACAGTTTATTACACAAATCATAAGCGCGAGGAAAGGAGGGTTTTGTGGTGGGCGTGGCCAAATCTTGGTTTGGTTGCATCGCAGCGCATACACAATGGCTGCTGGAAAGAGGGGAAAGCAAACAATTTTTAGGCCCGCCGCGTCCAGCAAAAAATATGAGAAAAAAATTGTTAAAAATCCGGGGAATAGTTGAAAGTCAAGAAAAATACCATAGAAGGGATGTTAACGCTCCCACGGTGAGTTTTATGCATATTTAGGAAATTGTTACGACGTTCTTTAATTAAAATATCGGGGTTATTCAAATTATGAGAGAGGGGTGAGCTAGAGAAAAAAGTTTGGGGTTAATCAGCGCCTAGTTTGGGACCTGAGAGAAAAGCAACGAAAGACTGAATTATATAGTAAATGTAACACAATTCTGTTTTTTTGTTTCTGTCAAGTCAGGTTGCGCTCGGGCGAATGTCAATAAACAGAGAAACGCGTGAAGTTGTAAAAGTTGAAAAAAAGTTTTTGAAAAAAAAAGGTTTTGAGATTTTCTCCAAAATACAGTAACAACATGGCTAAGGTGATAGCTATAGCAAACCCCTGAGAATTTAAATATATAAAAAAGCACGCTGCATACATGGTGCGAAAGTTTTGACACAAACATGCACGCGAATCGAACATAAACACGGGGTTAGTGATTTAAGCACCTTTTCATGTTTGTAATCACATTTAAACGCACAATGTAATAAGTAAGCGGCGTAATTCTGCTCAGTGTTGGCACAATTTACAAAGTTAGTTGTTTGGGAGTCACAGTCAGTGAACTAGCCTATTGGGGTGTCAATGAGTTATACAAAGTTGCACTAGGGTCATTATAGGAAGAGAAAGCTGCTTGTCAATATCGAAAACAACCAAAATGGTGGGAGAAGTGAAGGGGGACTAATTAGAAGATGCTGATCAGAGCTCTTCAGTGTTCATCTGTCTAGCTTCTACTCCGAGAGAAAGTCACCAGGAAGAGTGATTGACGAAGGGCCATTCGATCTTAAATCTTAAATAACAGAATCCTGTAATGATGCTGACAATAGTTTGATTCTACTCTGGACACCGAGAAGTAAATAGCCTATCGGAGTTGTTGGTAAGACAAGGGTTGTGGTGTGTTTCTGTAGAATGTCAGCGTTCATTTATTGTAGGCTATAGTTTCCAATCAGATATAGTTTCATATGAAACGTGCATGTGATGGAGCTGCGTGTGGTAACGCGAGAGCATCAGCGGCATTGTGCGCAAAATAGCCCACAATGTAGAGATGTTAAAATCGGCGCACTGCGCGCGCGAGTGTTTGCTATTAGAGATAGAAGGTTTACATAAACATATATTGGCTACACACGGCATATGGCCAAATGCGGTGGAAGGTTGGAAGTTAAGATTCTCTATCTGGGCTATGAAGCACCTTTATCCATACTGCTCCTGGATGTTCTTATTAAAAAAAAAAAAAAACACGTGAAAGGGGTCATCGGGTTTTCCGCGCAGTTGTTGTGAATGTGAAGTTCGGAGTCCTTCAAGAGAAAAAAAAAACAAACACCAAACCTTCCCCTGTAGCCCACTATATTAGCAGTGTGAAATGCATGGATCAGTTTAGGGGAAAAAAGCCTAAGATTTAGCATTCAGGAAATGTTTTCGTAGCCTATATTTAGACCTTATAATTTGTTTCGGCAGTCAAAAAAATGAAATAATTGTTCGTCCACGTAACGAAGTTGTAAGATTTGGTGCCGCGAGGATTGTAAAAAATGTGAAATATGAATAACTGAATAATTAAAAAAAATTTGGAAACTGGTCCATGCAGGTTGCACTCCTAATAGCCTATAAGAAACTACACGGGAATTTTTTTTTTTGTAGACTTACTGCAGCTTAAACAACACAAAGACCATAGGTTTGATTCCTAGGGAAAGCTAGAACCTTTACCCAGATGAAAGTTGTGCCTTAAATAGCTTTGGATAAGCTTTTGCCAAATTACATGTATTATGTAGCCTATTTAATTAAATGTGAATGAGTAGAATATTTTATCCTTTATTTGTGTTTGTTTAGGCTACGTTTTATTTATTAAAACTGTTACAATTTAGCCAAGTAGTGAATTCTTAGATAAAGATGGTGCTTTATGTTCTCTTGCATTGAAATGTCTTGAACTTCATTAAAATATGTGTAATAAAGTATATATGTTAACTAATGAATCTCTGCAGACAATAGTGCTTTATCTCGCCAAGGACACTACAATTACAATTAATTTTTTTCCTTGTAAGATATTGTTTAATATTAAACAATATTTGTTTAATTCCCTTCTTTTTATTCTTCTTCTTCTTCTTGTTATTTAATAAAACTGAACTTACTTGTACGAATATATTGGACATAGCATTTCAGTTTTGTGCTGGTACAAAAACAAAAGTTTTTTTGTCATTTAATTTAAAAGTAATTACTAAAGCTTCAATGCTAGAAAAAGATCTTTGATGACAAAAAAAGTTGATGCAATTCTAAGTGACAACCCATTTTGTTCTAAATAATAGTCTAATTGTAATATACACATTTTAATAAATCATAGAAGATGAGACATAATAAGTTAACTGGTTTATCTTTTTTATTTAATTTCTTTTTTTAAGGAATGTCTGTTGTTGTTTTAATGTTTAAATAGTTGTTGGATTTTAGTCTTTAATCCATCCAGTATGGAAAGGAACAATGTAAAAGAAAACATAATTTAAATTTATTTGAGAGAAAAAAAAAAGAATTGTGTTGAATGGCAGCCTTTTAGCATTCAAATTTCACACTTCCTATTCTGTCTTTCATTGCAAACATTCCACTGAAATAGCAAAACACACATGGAATGCCATGGGGGAACTGTATAGCACTGAAAAAAAAAATGCAGGATATATAGCTGGTCAAATTTTTGTGAGTTTGTGAAATAAATTAAGGAAAAAATATGTGAAAGAGAGACTTGAAGTAAAGAATTGATGTTGGCAAGGTGAATACTTTCCTAGGTATAGTCTTTGAAATATAGGAAGGCAAGTGGATATCAGTGTAAAACGCAAAGTAAAGAAGAGCAGCTGAAGTTATTAAAGAGTTTAAGTTTAGAGAGTCTGGACTTCTGTGTTTTTAGTAGGTTTAGTGAGCCTTGCCCTTTCACACAGTTCTTCATACAACCTGCATATTCTGTAAATGATGTATGCCAATAAGTATAGTTTGCAACTTTGTATTTATTGCATGTTTTCTATATTTTAATATGTATGGAGTGTGCCACTGTGTTCACACAGTTTTTATTGTTTCAATAGTGTACACTTTACAATTAAATCAACCTGCAAGTGGCTTCTATGTGACAGTGCATACTATGATGGCATGGCCGTAAATGAAAGTATTTTATTAAAGGAAAGCAAATATTATATTACTTTGTAAGGTTTTAGCTAAAGTTTTTTATTAAGCATTCATCATTTTGCCTGGATACAGATTTCTGTATCCTGTTATCATTGTCTAGCTAGTGATCTCAAAGTGTGGTACGAACACCATCAGTGGTACACTGAGTGTCCCCAGGTCATAAACCGAGGAAATGAAAAATTTAAAAAGGTAATCTGAAATCAATTACAGATTTGAAAAAGTAATTTATTTTTATTATTATTATTTATTTGTTTGTTTGTTTAATAATTGTTGGGGCTCCAGAAATATTTCAATAGCTGTGCAGGTACTAGTGCAAGTGTGTTTATTTTTATTTACTATGATGGCATGGCCGTAAATGAAAGTATTTTATTAAAGGAAAGCAAATATTTTATTACTTAGTAAGGTTTTAGCTAAAGTTTTTTATTAAGCATTCATCATTTTGCCTGGATACAGATTTCTGTATCCTGTTATCATTGTCTAGCTAGTGATCTCAAAGTGTGGTACTAGTGCAAGTGTGTTTATTTTTATTTTTTTTACTAACACTGTACTACATAAAAAGTAGTCAGTTCATTCATCTAGCCAATTCATTGTTTGCTGTCTTTTTCTTAGGGCATTGTGTCTCTGCTGTGTTGAAGATTTGGGCTGCCACACTCTGGGACATATCACTCCTGTCCACCACATGGCTTGCTGTCGCTAATTTGCCATGGCAACGGTATCTCTGAACGACTGCCCCACCACGGCAGAACATTGTCGAGTGCGGAAGAGGAGAGTAGAGGGTAAAGTGAGGAAGAACTTCTCCTGTCAGTTGTGTGAGAAGGCCTTCAACAGCTTGGAGAAGCTGAAGGTACACTCGTACTCCCACACAGGAGAAAGGCCGTATCACTGCACACACACTGACTGCACCAAGGCCTTCGTCTCCAAGTATAAACTCTTACGGTAGGAACTTATACTTTCAAAACCATTCCATGGCCATCATATGTCTCTGATGCAAACCCACTGTTTTTGTCTAAGTAAAAATTTACAAATAAATGAGTGGTCTGAAATCATATGGTAATTGTTATTTTGCAAAATAAGGTGTTCTTAGTTCAGTGGTCTTGGAATAACATACCTACATCTTAATCTTGACCATCAAAAGGATTGATCACTTAAAATTAAACATTCTCCCATTTACTGTCCCTCTTGTTGTTTCAAACGGTATTTCTGAAACTAAATGGGGTCGAAACCACATCACCAAACTTGTGGATAAACTGTCCTTTTAACTACCACATGATTCAGAGGTAAATAAGTTTATTATGTTGTTGAAGCCCTAATACCAATTTACACCTAATATCAAAAGGTAATAATTGATTGAATTCAAAGGTACAGCACGCACATCCAAAACAATAAAACTGGGTGCTGGGCAGACAAGTAGTTGCAAAGGTAAACAATGAGTCCGCACACCAGAAAATGCTCCTTCGCAATTTTAATGATTGCTCACCACGTGAAGGGCTTGGGCCCGAAACGTTACATGTGGTGAGTAATAATTGATTGAAAGCTATGTTAAAGCCCCAAACTGCAATTCTAACTCCACCTTCTAAGCTAAAACCAAAAATCTGATGGACTGATTGATAAGAATATTGGTCCCGTAACTTGATGCAATCTTATTAAGCAAGACCAGATATACTCAAGTGTTTTTTTTATGAAATTTGAACATGAACAGTTTCTATTCTGGTCAGTGTAGTTTAATGTTTTTGTGTCCATAGGCACATGGCCACACACTCTCCAGAAAAGACACACAAGTGCAGCTACTGCGAGAAGATGTTCCACCGTAAAGATCACCTGAAGAACCACCTCCACACACATGACCCCAACAAGGAGGCTTTCAGCTGCACAGAATGCGGCAAGAGCTACAATACCAAATTAGGCTTTCGAAGGCACCAAGCCCTTCACGCCGCACACCGTGGAGACCTCACCTGCCAGGTGTGTCTGCAGTCATACCCAAGCACTCCCCTACTGCTGGAGCACCTACGTGGGCACGCAGGGAAAAGCGCTACCGCAACTAAGGAAAAGCGACATCAGTGCGAGCACTGCGAAAGGCGTTTTTACACCCGTAAGGATGTGCGACGCCACTTGGTTGTGCATACAGGACGCAAGGACTTCCTTTGCCAGTACTGTGCACAACGATTCGGCCGCAAGGACCACCTTACTCGGCATGTTAAGAAAAGCCACGCTCATGAGCTGCTGAGGGTTAAGGCAGAGCCCGTAGATTTGATGGAGTCACAATCCTCACCAACATCTGGGCCTCTCTCTCTAAGGTATCCAATAGGTCATGCTTCTTACTCACCACCACCACCACCACCACCACCACCACCACTGAGGGCGGAGCTTGAAAGTTATCTCTTAGAGCTACAGGCTGAAGATACACCCAAGCTGAGTGCTTCTGCAACGGTGACTGGAGAGACAACATCATCCCTGGACTTTCTGTCTCCATTGTTTAATTTTCTGCCTTACAATCAAGGGCCAGGGCCTACTTTGGGAATGGCCTACAGCCAGGAGGAGGGGCCACTGACCACCCCCATGCAAGACACCCCAGAGCCTCTTAGCCTCCTTCACACAATCACACATTCACACACACTGTCACAAACAAATGCACTCACTCCGAGTTATACACATCCACCATCTCTGAATACAACCACCACCCTGCCTCGCTTCCACCAAGCCTTCCAGTAACCCAAATACATTCACACACTTACAATTTTTTGTAGCACTTATTAAAACACTCTTATGTTTATTATTAACTTAGCCCTTAATCAGATTCATACAAGCATAGAGTATCTAAGAAATTTTAAGGAAAGTCTTGAGGACAGTATCACACTTTTCAAGAAGTTAAAAATGCAATGCTCATTTTATTTTGGGAATCATTTTAACAATGGAGGATGGCAATCACCTTACAAATATAACTGAACATTAAATATAAGGTAACGTGATTTTTAAGTTGTTTGCAGTGAGGTTTCACTCCCAAAATGCTGAAAGAGAAAGAGTGAGAGAGAGAGATTAACACTTTTAACTCATTAACACTTAAAATTTATAGCCGCGTTGAAGTTTCATCAAAGCTGAAAGATATTTTGTCTAATGTTGTTTCCATCTTGTTGTTTAATATATAGCTCATAAACTGTTGGGTACTGAACTACCACCATTTTTAGTGACAATGTCACAACTATTTAAAGCCAAAGGCAACCAAAACCTTCACATCTTAAAAAAATAATAATAATAATTACAAGGAAGGTTCATCTCTTTAGGTTTTTTTTTTTTTTTTTTTTGATGGCTGTTTGCCATCATGCTGCTACTCGTTGTAAGGGCCTCAAAGGATACCAGTGCAGGAATGCTTCACAATTCACATCAACAAAGGGAAAGAACGATGAAGACTCTCTCTCTCTCACCCAAATACACACTCACATCCTTTTTTACTTTCTTACTTCATTCAACCTCATCCACCAGAATGCTGGCTATTGCACTGATCAAAGCTGTCAATGAAAGAAACATTCATATCAGTTTTTGCTGTCTTGGTTTTAAGCTCACATCTTATATAATTTCCAAAATACAAATTACAGTCTGTGACAGTGTGTGTCATTATATTGACTTCTCTACAGTTTACCTGAATATAAGCTGAGGATGTAGTTGATCTCGGTATCAAATCTATTGAAGTTTGTAATGAACATAAAGGTTATTCACATTGACAGTAATTTGCAAAGCAACCATTTGCCATTTATGTTTAATTAGAGTTGCCAATTTTAGGCGACACAAGTGACCGAGACAACTTTATGCAAATGGCCAGTGAAGCAGTGTGTTGGTTACTAAAGGAAGTTTGCACACATATGATGAGATCACTCATATGATCTGTCACTGAATAAAGAAGCTGAAAAGGAATACCTGCTAGTAACCCACAGTACAGCAAGTGGTTGATCTTCAGCAATGTAACTGCTGTCAGTATGATTACATCTTCCTCTATAGACATCCTTTAGAGACTGATCTGTGTGTGTGTATTTGGACAGAATGTTGGCTAAATGTCTGTTAAATTGAATTGTGTTTTACTTCATATGGAGCAGAATGTTGTTAAAAGCATAAATATTCAGAGAACCTCCATTTTGGGCATATATTTCATAACAGCACTTTCAGAAAAAATATGACTTTTTTGTGAAAGTAAATAGTATATATGTCATAAGTAGCTTTTAGAAGATTTTAAGCATACATACACAATGCTATATGTGTGATATTTTTACAGGTACACATAATACAGTGTTTTTGTTATTGTTGTTTTGCTTTATTGCACAAAATATCTAATTGTCAGTGTCTCTCGATTGAGGCTGCAGCCAAACAAAGAAAAAAGGTAAATTCCATCAAGATTCCTTTATAAAGTACTTATGACATTTAAGGTTTCTGGTAGCTTCAGTATTGACAAAATTGTGTAGATAAAGGTGGCCCGCTACGATGAGGTCATCTGAATGAGTGATGTCATTCATTTATATTGCTGCTGAATCATGGACTTATATTTCTATAGGATTGCTCTAAAAAGAAAACTTTATCATTGGGAGCCACAAACTCTCCTGTTCATTGTCATTGGTACAATCACAACACAGACTGTGTGAGCGACACTCCTGCAATAAATCTGATGGATAATGCTGCTAATGGACAGTGTATAGCCCGTGGTAGTACAAACGACTTTCTCTCCTCCTTTAACCCCCCGACATTTTAAGCTGTGTTTTAAATTGTGTGTGTGTGTGTGTGTGTGTGTGTGTGAGAGAGAGAGAGAGAGAGAGAGAGAGAGAGAGAGAGATAGTGTGAGTGAGAGTATCATGGGTTGGGGGTTATGTGAGCCATATTGTTAATGTGCTTGTAATATGGTGCATATGACACATACCATTTAGAGGATGGACAACACCACAACATGGGGAAGGCCGTGGAGGTACTGACCTATGATCCAAGATAGATGATATTGGTAGATAAACAAGGTCAGACAGCATTCCAGCCATAAATATGTGTGTCATTGTGTTCTTTTTGTTTTAATGCCATTCTGTGTTAATGGCCTGCTATTGCTAATCAAGTATATTTTACTTTAATGTATTTTTCAAACTACTGTTGTACATGTATAGCCTAAGACAGACAGAATCTTATATATCTATGTGTATGAATGTGTGTTATGCATTTGTCTCCATCATGAGAGCCTGCTGCCACAGCTGATAATTAATTTGTCTCCTACTGATAACATCATCCAAAGAGAAAGTTATTTATTCACTGACTAGCTGAGTCAGGTGTGTGTTAAGGAAGGCAGGCTGTTGGCAGTTGTGCATGTTAGATGAAAAGTTTGTGTTTCTGTGTATGTTCAGACGACCTTTGCTGCTATGTGAGGAGAGGAGAGATTTGGTCCAGTGTTAATACTGTCCACAGTAATGAGTGATCAATAAACACAAGAAAGACTCACTCTACCAGGTGTTTGTGTAAATGCACACCCACACACACTGGTTTACATTTTTATTAGGACATTCGATTAACATAATGATTTTTATACTTAACAATCTGTATTTTCTACTCCTCTACCCAAACGCTATCCCTAAACCTATCCCTTATAAATATTTTTATATTAAAAGATAAAAATAATAATAATAATAATCTGTATGATAAATGTGACCCTGGACAACAAAACCAGTCTACTGGGGTATATTTTTTTAGCAATAGCCATAAAAATATTGTATCAAAATTGTCGATTTTTCTTTTATGCCAAAAATCATGAGGATATTAAGTAAAGATCATGTTCCAAGAAGTTTTTTTTTTTTTTAATTTCCTACAACAAATATATCAAAACATAATTTTTGATTAGTAATATGCATTGCTAAGAACTTAATTTGGACAACTTTAAAGACTTTATTTCGATTTTTTAACCCTCAGATTCCAGATTTTCAAATAGTTGTATATTGGCCAAATATTGTCCTATCCTAACAAACAATACATCAATGGAAATCTTATTTATTCAGCTTTCAGATGATATATAAATACATTTTAACGTTAAAAAAGAGGAAAAACCTGTACACACTGTGCTACATAATGAAGACAACAAGAACAAGAACAGTTGTAGGATAACTGTGATAACTTTGCAAACATAAGCAAATAAATAAATAAATACCTAAATAAATAAATAACTGACATAAGTTATTAGCAAAGATTTTCGCATAATACCCAAAAAAAGTTAAAAAGTTAAGATTCTGAATATTTTTTCAAAGTGTCTGTTACTTTCTTTTCCCTTTTTTATAACATAAAAAATATAGTGGAAATATCGTTTTATTTAAGCATTGTCAATTTAAATTGAATATTTTGTTAAAAAATAAATTCATTTTCATTTTATTTGCAACATTTATTAAATGTAATAAATCCATGTTAGTTTTTTTATCCTTTGTATTTGCCAATTGCCATTATCCCCAGTGATCGGCAAAAATCCAGGAAAAATGACTTTTTGCTAGGACGGAAATGTTGACGCGGTGTTGTTGTCACAGAATACCCGGATGCTTCATATAAATGAACGAGCAGGCCTTAAAGCCTTCCTTTCGTTTTGTGGTGGTGGTTGGGAGCGGGAGTTCTCAAGCGGAAAAGGTTGTGGCATTGGCGACAACGGCAACCCGACTTTGTGGGGTGGAGGTGTGGAGTGATGATGGAAGGAAGTAGCGTAGATTCCGGAAGTGATCCGGAAATGGAGGATGTGGATAGTGGAGGCGGCGAGAATGGAAGTAGTAAGTGGAGTGTAGTAGAAAATCGGAAAAGAAAGAAACAATCTTCAGAATCGGGTAGTGAGAAAGGAAATCTCCAGACTAGAAGAAGGAAAGAGGAATATAAGGTATTGTTGAAGTTTGTTGACTCTGTAAATGCGATTAATCCGTTGAAGCTGACGAAAACATTGAAAGAAATGATAGGGACAGTTGAAAGCATTACGACTTTGAGGGATGGCAATCTGTTGTTGTTTTGTAAAGACAGTAGGCAGCAAAAATCAGCTCTGGGTATAAAATCGATGATTGGACATAAGGTGTTGTGCTCGATACCGGAAGAAAAGAATTGGGTTAGAGGTGTTGTAACAGGGATTCCGACAGATGTCACGGAGGAGAAGATTAAAAGAAATATCACGGGAGCAGCAGTAAAGTTTGTTAAACGGCTCAAGTGTGTTAGAAATAACGAGAAGATGGATAGCCTCTCAGTAATGATAAACTTTGATGAAAATAAAATGCCAGAGAAAGTTTATTTAGGATTTGTAAGATATGCAGTAAGACCATACGTTCCTCCGCCGCTAAGATGTTATAAGTGTCAAAAATTCGGTCATGTAGCGGCAGTATGCAGAGGTAAGCAGAGATGTGCGCGGTGTGGAGGTGAACATGAGTACGGCAAATGTGGGCAAGGTGTAAATCCTAAATGCTGCAACTGTGGTGGGGATCATAGTGCAGGATACGGTGGTTGTCAGGTACGGAAAAAGGCAGTCAAGGTTCAAAATGTTAGAACGACAGAAGGAATAACATACGCTGAGGCATTGAAGAAAGTAAACCAGATTCCTAAAACAAATGAAAATATGAATGAAGAAATTCATTCAAAACAACAGAGTAAAGAACAAAGAGATGAAAAGGTAGTAGTGGATGATAAAGTGGCATTTGTAACATTTATCGCTGAAGTAGTGAACTGTTCAGCTCAAACTGAAAGCAGGACTGAAAGAATTAAAATCATTATCAGAGCTGCAGAAAAGTACTTGGATCTGGGGAATGTTACTGTTGACATGATAAATGAAAGGCTCAAGATTCCAACATTAAATAGTCAAGCAGTAAATAGTCAGACAACATGTGGTGGATCTTAATGGTGTTATATATTTTGCAATGGAATGCAAGAAGTTTGATTGCAAATGGACAGGAGTTTAAGAAATTTATAGCAGACCAAGAGAAAGGCCCAGATATTATATGTATACAGGAAACTTGGCTTAAGTCACAATATAACTTTCTAATACATGGATATACTACTATTCGGAGGGATAGACAACAAGGGAATGGAGGTGGAGTAGCTACTTTTATAAAGCAAGGAATCGGGTATAAAACAGTTGAGGTAGATGGGGAAGTAGAAGTTGTGGTGGTGGAAATATGGGAAGGATCAAGGTGTATTAGAGTAATTAATTTTTACAATCCATGTGATAGGTTAAGCAAGGATATTCTAGAAAGTATAGGAGGAAATGAAAGTCAAAAAATGGTGTGGTGTGGTGATTTTAACGCTCATAGTTCAATATGGGGAAGCGCAAAAACAGATTATAATGGTAAGATCATTGAAGATATGCTAGATTGGGGAAGATTAGTGTGCATTAATGATGGAAGTCATACTAGAATTGATTTGAATAAGGGAAGGCATTCGGTATTAGACTTGACAATAGTATCTGAAAGTTTAGCGAGTAAATGTGAATGGAAAGTACTAAAACAAAGTACTGTAGGAAGTGATCATTTTCCTATTTGCAGTAAAGTTGGAGTAGATATAGAACAAAGAGTGGGGGAAAGAATGCCTAGGTGGAGGTTCAAGTCAGCGGATTGGGATAAGTATAAGGAGTTATGTGGAAGCAAAATGAAGGACATTAGTAAATGTATAGAAGATGTTGATGTTTTTAATAATGAAATATGCAAGGTTCTTCAGAGTACAGCAGTAGAAGTAATAGGTAAGAGGAAGGCAGGCAGCAGGAAGAAAGTTATGCCATGGTGGAACGAGGAGTGTAGTGAGGCAACAAAAAGGAGAAATAAAGCACTCAAGAAGGTAAGAAGGTCACTTAATTATAATGATTTAATAAGTTATAAAAGGGCACAAGCTATAGTGAGAAGAGTCATTCGGACATCTAAAAGAAATTATTGGAGGGAATTTTGTAATAGAATAGGGGAAGACATTGAAATAAGTGAGTTATGGAATATGATACGAAAGATGGGAGGGATACAAAGAGGTTACAACATACCTGTATTAGAATATAATAATAGACAAATTATATCTGAAAGCGGTAAAGCAGAGGTATTTGCAGAAACATTCGTTAAAATTCATAGTAATTCGAATTTATCAGAGGATGCGAGGAAAACTAGGGACCAGATACTAAGTAAATATCCTCATTTATTGGAGGAAAAGGGACTTTCAGGAAGTACAATGGATTCAGAGTTTAATTTGTACGAATTGAAAAAAGCGCTTGCAGGGGTTAAGCAAACATCTCCAGGCAGAGATGACATTTGTTATGAGATGGTAAAACATTTATCAGAGACAGCATTAGAGACAATTTTGAGGCTTTTTAATAAGGTTTGGGAGTTAGGAAAGTTACCAAATGACTGGAAGCATGGTGTCATAGTGCCAATTCCAAAACCAGGCAAAGATCATACACAGCCAAATAATTATAGACCTATAGCTTTAACGTCTAATCTATGCAAAATAATGGAGCGTATGGTCATGAGTAGATTAGTATATGTCATTGAAAGGGATAATATTTTATCACCTTATCAAAGTGGATTTAGGAAAGGACGTAATACAATGGACTCAGTACTGTGCCTGGAATCTGAAATAAGAAAGGCTCAGGTAAATAAGGAAGCTTTAGTTGGGGTATTTTTTGATGTTGAAAAAGCTTATGACATGATGTGGAAAGAGGGACTTTTAATTAAGTTAGAAAAAATGGAAATTAAAGGAAGAATGTATAACTGGATCAGGGATTTCCTGTTTAACAGAACTATACAAGTAAGAGTAAGTACTGCTTTTTCTCAGATACACACAATAGAGAATGGAACACCTCAGGGAAGCGTTAGTAGTCCAATTCTGTTTAATATTATGATTAACGACATCTTTACAAAGGTTGATAGGGGCATTGGAAGATCTTTATATGCGGATGATGGAGCACTGTGGAAAAGAGGGCGTAATGTAAAGAATGTGGAAAGATGTTTGCAGAATGCCGTTAAAATGGTAGAAAATTGGGCAAATGAATGGGGATTTCGGTTTTCAGTAGATAAAACGCAGGTAATTTGTTTTGCAAAAAGGAAAAGTAACCCTACCATTAACATCAGATTGTATGGACAAGAAGTGAAGCAAACAGCAGTTGTGAGGTTTCTGGGTATATGGATGGATTTGAAATTGAATTTTAGTATGCATATCCAGAAACTGGTTGACAAATGCAAAAAAGCATTAAATATCATGAGGTGTTTAGCAGGAGTTGATTGGGGAGCATGTCGCCAGTCTCTTAAAATAATATATTGTGCTCTAATAAGATCAGCAATAGATTATGGCAGTATGGTATATTGCACTGCATCCAAAACACAACTCGTAAAAATAGAGGCAATTCAGTCACAAGCTTTGCGAGTTTGTTGTGGAGCGTTTAGATCCTCTCCAATAACAGCAGTGCAAGTAGAGATGGGTGTAATGCCTCAAGTAATTCGTAGGCTCAAGTTAAAGATGAGGTATTTTATAAGTATAAAGGGACACTTGGACAGTCACCCAGTTAAAATGGTGTTGGAGGATTGTTGGGAATATGGACATAAAAAGTTATCAAGTTTTGGATGGAAGGCCAGTGAGGAAGCCCGGAGAATGGGATTAAGTGACTTCAATGTTGCTCCTACTGTGGCTAGGTCAGCAATTCCTCCTTGGTTTTTCCCAATGCCTTTGATTGATACTCAATTGCTTAAAGAAAAGCATAACAATACAAATGGATTAGGAAATTTTAATATACAGCAATACATTGATCAAAGTTATTATAGTGCAGTTCAAATATACACTGATGGTTCAAAAGATCCAGAATCTGGGAAAACAGCAGTAGCGGTATATATTCCACTTTTTAACATTAGAATAGCAAAAAGAATATCAGATTATCTTTCAGTATTCTCTGCAGAAATTATTGCAATATGTCTAGCGCTTCAGTGGATAGAAGAAATCCAACCAACAAGGGTAGTGATATGTACAGATTCTTTATCCGCACTAAATAGCTTGGAAAGTGGAACATCATCAGCAAGGCAAGACATGATAAATGAAGTAATGCAGAGTCTTTACAGAACAAGACAGTATGGACTTCTGGTGAATCTTGTATGGGTTCCATCGCATATGGGTGTGAAAGGAAATGAGGAGGCTGATAATCAGGCTAAACAGGCATTAAATCATTCACAAATTGACATTGAAGTGGCATTAAGTAAAACAGAAATTAAAGTGATAATAGCTAAACAAATACAGGAAATTTGGCAGAAAGAATGGAATGAAGGAAAGAAAGGTAGACATTTTTACTGCATTCAAGGAAAAGTTGGGTCAGAGAGAAGAAGATTCGGAAACCGGAAAGAGGATGTTTTAATAACAAGAATGCGTATTGGACATTGTTTATTAAATCAAAGCTTACAAAGAATTGGTAAACATGAGAATGGAAATTGTGACAAATGTGGGTTAGTTGAAAATATAGAGCATGTCCTTTTAGAATGCGAAGCTTATGAAAGAGAGCGGTCCCAGTTAAGACATGCTTTAAGAAGTGTAGGAATCAATGAGTTGACACTTCAGGTTCTCCTAGGACAAGGTGCTAAACAATCAAGAGTTTATCATGAGTTATTTATATTTTTAAAGGAAACAGGATTATTTAATAGGATTTAAAACTCCATTATGTGTAAATTTTATATGGATATATATATATAATTTTTTTTTTTTTTTTTTTTTTTTTTTTTTTTTTTTTTTTTTTTTTTTTTTTTTTTTTTTTTTTTTTTTTTTTTTTTTTTTTTTTTTTTTTTTTTTTAAAGAGTAGATCTAGTTTAAACTTCCTTTCCAAATATGCGCTTCACACTCCATATCAGTAGGTGGCGGGAATGCACCTTTTAAGTTGGTTTGCCAACCGCCATTAAATCCTAGAAGAAGAAGAAGAAGAAGAAGAAAGCCTTCCTTTCTTTTAGGACCGGAGCGAGTTCGTGTTGTGCATTTCCCGACTCACCGCTGTTCGCTTCTATTTCCACGAATAAGTCGGTCAGGAATTAGTAACCATGGTAATTTGAAGTTTAACAAATATTGTATTAACACGGAGAAGCAGCGGTTGTTGTGTCTTATGTGTCGGTGTTTAGGTGTTGAGCAGCTCGTGTAAACACGTGCCGCGCTCCATGTTTCTGAATCGCTCCGGCGTTGCGCCGAGCCATGTTTTGCAGGCTTGGGAGTTTGAGGAGTCTGCGATCAATGAAAATCATTTTATGCCAAGAGACAGCTTATGATTCTCTGTTGATAAATTATGACACAGTTAACTTGGTGTTTTATATGGTAAAATAGTGTATATGTTTGTGAGTACACATTTTATCTTCCAATTTCTTTTGGAAGTAGAACATAGACGATTCATAGCATGAGTTGCGTATTTTTGGCTTGTTTAAAATGTTTTATGTTTTACGACCTCCTCACTTCGGAGAGACTAAACATTTGACATTAAGTATGAAGATTATGTAAATGTAGTGATTTGCACTGTATTTTGTATTAATATATTTGTCATAAAATCCAATTTCAATACATGTATTCAATTCAAGTTTATTTCTATAGTGGTTTTTACGATTAAAATAATTGCAAAGCAACTTTACAGAAAAATATTTTCTACAATATTTAGTAGCTTAGTAGTGGTTATTTCTACATACGGTGGAAATGTATGGGAAAATCTAAATATATTGTGCACTGAGTATTTGATAATTACAGGTAAAAGTGTGCCCCAGACTGTTTTAAGTGAAATAATTTGATCCAGGATTTATTTAGAAATGTGTATGGGTTTGTTATGACACCCTCTGCTGATACCTTGACCTGTTTAAGTTTAGTGGGTATGTCAGCCCTCTGGGTTTTAACATGAAAGTAATTTAGGAAAAAAGTTTAAGTATCAGAATTTCATTGTTTGCACTGTTTAAGAAGTTTATTAACAGCATGTGTTTTGCAGGCATTCAAAGACACTGGTAAGGCTCCTGTTGAGGCCGAGGTGGCAATTCACCGTATCCGCATCACGCTGACCAGCCGCAATGTCAAATCTCTGGAAAAAGGTGTGTTTGCTCCCTGGTGCTCTGCTGGTATTAAATTGATGGCAGTGAGGATAATAATATATGAATGACATAAACATGAGCTATATTATACGCTATTCTGAGCCTTTCTTCACAAAACTAATTTGTGTGTCTGAATAGATCAGGCATGTTGTCATTAAACACTTTTTTTTTTCTCTCTGTCTCTCTCTCTCTAGTGTGTGCTGATTTGATCCGAGGTGCCAAAGAGAAGAGTCTGAAGGTGAAAGGACCTGTGCGTATGCCCACCAAGGTGAGTACCAGTTTTGACTTCTGTCTTGATCTTCTCATATCTAAGCAAATGGAAGTTTCAAAGGACTTCAATTAAATACTTGTATCATTAACAGACAGATGTTTGCCAAGAGATTCTCCCAGTTTAAGATGCATATCAGGCTGTCATTCTAATTAATATTATTATTTTTTTCTTATTTTCTCTCCCTATCAATAAGACTCTTCGTATCACTACTCGCAAGACGCCATGTGGTGAAGGTTCCAAGACCTGGGACAGATTCCAGATGCGGATTCACAAGCGCCTCATTGATCTACACAGTCCATCTGAGATCGTCAAGCAGATCACCAGCATCAGCATTGAGCCTGGTGTTGAGGTGGAGGTCACCATTGCAGATGCATAGTTGCTGTTGTCCCACTTAATCAGCTGTGTGTTTGCTATCAGCTCAATAAAATTGAGATTTTTGGATTTCTGTCTGGTGTGTTTTATTTATTTATTTTTTTTTCTTCTCCCAAGTAACCTCAGACTGGTTTGGTCTCCCATAAAATTAATTGCTTGTCTTATTCATGTTGCAAGAAGCCTGTATGCATTTATTTCATTGTCAGGAGCATACTGACATTTAAAAAGGACACTCGGTGCATTTCAATATTGTTTGGGTCCAACATTCTTGAATGTTGTATCTTGTGATCTGCAGAAGAAAAAAAAGTTATAAAGGTTTGCAACTTACATGAGGGTGTGTCAGAAGAATGAGTACTCCGATATGTTAAATTGCTAACCACACACTATGGCCTTGATGTTGAATGAATTTATATATATATATATATATATACTTGTTTTGGGCAAGACTAATAAAAAAAATAAAACCCAAATTGCACCACAATGAATATACATCCTAAAAGGAACTTACAGGTGTGATAAATGTCTTTTTAGGACCTGATCATTAAGTACTGATTGGTGAGCAGCTGTGACAAATGCATTTTGGGTATATATTGTCTTGCCCGTGTTATCAAAGCATTTTTTTGGTTGTTGTTTAAAATAGTTTCAGTTGTTGCAAGTTATATCAGTTTGCTTTTGGTGTCTTGTCCAAATCTCTTACCCAAGCTAATGTCAAGTTGAAGACTTGAAAATTTGACTCCCATTGTTTTAAACACATAGCGGTTTTATTACCATTTAATCATGTCAACCGTTATTGACATGACAAATGAGGACACTGTGTTAGTGGCTATGGAGTCAACTGCTTGTGAGCCTCATCATGCAGCTCTACCTGAACTTTCTGGAGTTTCTTCCATAACATCACAGGTAAGATTGCAAGTACTAATGTTCTTTTGAACTCTTTTAATAACATGTTGTATTGTTTTATCTATGTAGTGTAGTACTTTGTAGGGTGTTTGATGTCTTTGCTATGTGCAGAGTGAGACTGCTGAAATCTCTGAAAAACAGCAACTTCGAGTTTACTTGAAGGTACGCCCTTTCAGTGAAGAGGAACTCAAAAGCAGTGAAGATCAGGTATTGTATAACTTAGTATAATGTTAATCAAGTTGTGTGTTTGCTTTAGGAAATGCTGGACTTCTGTGAACGTCATTTTTTTTTTTCAGGGTTGTGTTGTTTTGGAAGACTCTGAGACCATTGCCCTTCATGCTCCTAAAGGATCTGCCACCATGAAAAGCAGCGAGAAAGGAATTGGTCAACAGGTTTATAAATTTAGCTTTACCCAGGTACAATACCATTTTAAAAACCCAGAATTTGGACTAATCTTGATTCCACAGATAATGACCCCCCCCAAATCCCCCCCCCCCCTTTTAATTTTTTTTTATGGAATGCAGATCTTTGGACCCACCTGCACTCAGGCAGAGTTTTTTGATGGCACAATCAGTTCACAGGTGCATGACTTTGTTCATGGGAAAAATGCATTGGTGTTCAGTTATGGTGTGACCAATGCTGGAAAAACATACACCATACAAGGTGAGCTTAAAGGAATACTTCACCCGAAAATGAAAATTGTCATTAATCACTTACTCCCATGTTGTTCCAAACCCGTAAATGCTTCATTTGTCTTGGGAACACAATTTTAAGATGTTTTGGATGGAAAACCGCAGGTTTGAGATTGTCCCATAGATTGCCAAATAACACCGTCAAGGTCCAGAAAAGTATGAAAAGCTTTATCAGAATAGTCTGTCTGCCATTAGTGGTTCAACTGTAATGTTATGAAGCTAAGAAAACAAAAACAATGACCTTATTCAACTACTCCTTTTGTCAGTCTCCTCTGTGTCTCTCATTATCGCCATAGGCTACCCATGCTCTCCTGTGTCCTCTGCACCACAAGGATGCACTGTTTCTTTGTTCATTTTTATTTGAAAGAAAACCGCGCAACCTTCTGGCACAGCTGATAGAAAAGGGCATACACCACATACTGTGTAGTATTCTCATTGCTTCATAACATTACGGTTGAACCACTGATGGCAGATGTACTATTCTGACAATGCTTTTCATACTTTTCTGGAACTTGACAGTGTTATTTACTTGGCCGTCTCTGGGACAGTCTCAAGCCATCTGGTTTTCATCCAAAATATCTTAAATTGAGCTCCTAAGATGAACAAAACTTTTTTTTTTTTACGCGTTTGGAACGACAAGGGCTAAGTGATTTAATGACAATTTTTCATTTTGGGTTGGAGTAACCCTTTAATACATTCACACTGCATATGCATCTTATCTTATTTTGTTGTTGTATGTCTGTAATTGTTACATGTGAATCTGTCTGTTTTAAGGTTCTCAGAAAGATCCTGGCATTTTGCCCCGTGCTTTAGAGGTTGTATTTAAACACATTGCTGGCCGCCAGTATGAATATATGGACCTAAAGCCATATTTGAGCTCAGATGTGCAAAAATTGGACTCTGAGCAACTAAAAGTAGAGAAGAATGCCAAGGCGGCACTCTTCAGTTTGCTCAAAGAGGTAAGACTGGTCTGCACCATATGTACTGCTTCTGAAAGGCATTGTTAAATCTTGTATATCTCTTTTTAGGAGCCTGAACCCACAAAATCAAGTAGAAATAGAAGTTCAACATCCTCAGTCAGTAGTTTGTCATTTTCCAGCGTTTCGTATGACCACACAGGTAATCTGCAGTAGGATCACTAAAATGTGTGTAAGAACCCGTTTTCAGCTTTCTGCCCATGTCTTTCAGCCGACAGTGTTGATGGGACGGTTGAAGGGCAATGTCTGTACTCTGTTTGGGTGGCGTTTTATGAAATCTACAATGAGCACGTGTATGACCTGCTTCAGCTAGCCCACACCAGCAAAACTAAAAGACGTCTTGCACTGCGGGTTTGTGAGGACAGCACAGGGAGCTCTTACATTAGAGGTATAGATTCTTCACTAAAAATAGATGTTTATTTGTTTTTATTGCTTTTAGTGAAGTTAGTTGGTCTCTTTTTAGATTTAAGATGGGTTAATGTGCAGAATGCAGAGGAGGCTAGTAAGATCCTGCGTGTTGGCAATAAGAACCGCAGTGCAGCAGCAACCAAGATGAACCAGTCATCCAGCAGAAGGTAATTTATCCATATACCCATTTAAAGAGACTTGTGTATTGCGAGTATAAAGGTGCTTTTTCATGGTTTTTAAATTTAAATGTTCCCTCTTGGCGGTATGACCTGCCGAACTGAGATGCTGAATCCTTTGCTATCTTTAAGAATCTGCTTAAAACACATCCCTGCCATCTTTATTTTACCCTCTAGCTCTCTCTATTCTGACTCTATTGTGTAAAAAAAAAAAAAAAACCTTGCCCCTTTTAGACTTGCACTCTATTCATTTACTAACTGCTTGTTTTCTTAAAGTCTTGACACTAGCTTGCTCTGTTCTTTTTATTTTATTTTTTTAATCCTTGCTATGTGTACTGTTAAACTGAGACTTGTTAAAGTGATTGCTTCCATTGTCCTCATTTATAAGTTGCTTTGGAAGAAAGTGTCTGGTAAATGTAGTACAGTACATACTTTGCAGTTTAGTGCAGCCTATACATTTGAAGCAAGTGAAGAACACTTTGGTCTGTTTGCAGTCATAGCATCTTCACCATCAAACTGATACGCATGGAAGGAGACGTTGTTCAGGGACTGTCCGAGTAAGTGAAATGCATATATGTTTTGAATTGTGTTATTTTGAAAGTGTAACATCTCCTCTTTTCTTGCATAAGTCTCTCACTTTGTGACTTAGCCGGCTCTGAAAGGTGTAACAAAACCAAAACATTTGGAGAGCGACTGAAAGAAGCCGGTAATATAAACAACTCATTACTGATTCTAGGCAAGTGTATTGCAGCACTCCGGAATAACCAAGGTTGCAGGTACATTCAAATACTAACTAGATGGTTAAGAGTGTCTGGTTTATGTGCGGTTTTCAAAACTGTTGTTTTCTTCTCTAGGATGAAGATGAGTTACGTCCCATTTCGAGAAAGCAAATTGACAAGGCTCTTTCAAGGAATGTTTTGTGGGCGTGGCAGGGCTTCCATGATTGTGAATATTAATCAGTGTGCCTCAACTTATGATGAGACCCTACATGTGATGAAGTTCTCTGCTGTTGCCAGACAGGTTTGTGAGGGTTTTGTGTTTTTAACATGAGCTTTTGCAATTGGCTGAATCATCATAAGGTTACAAATGAGAGATTCTATAGTCATGGTTTTGATGTTTGCATAATTCATATGACTACACTGCTCACTCAAGTGTGCCATCTGAGGTCTGTGTATATATTAGGTGTTACAGGTTATACCTCAAAGATCTCTTGAGTCTCTGGCACCACGACTCGTAGGTCTGGATGGGAAGCCATTGCTGAAAAATGGAATTATTGATGACCATGCTGTGGATGACTACTTGTCAGAGGAAGAGCTGCTGGATGGAGATGAGGCAGATATGTCAATATTGCCTCAAGAGGTGATTCTTTGCTTTTCTTGAATGCGTGCATTAGCTGTGACACTGCTTCACTACAGTAACTGAAGTTGCTCAGTGCTCAAATAAGACTAACACTTTTACAGAAGCCTTTGCAATGTGTTCACTCACTTGGCTATTTTAATAATTCTGTAGGAGTTGGTGAGCTTGGTGGAAAGCTTGCGTGTAAAGCTGTTGGCGGAGCGCAGGAAAAATCTGCTGCAGGAAATTCAGATACGAAAGGAGATGGGAGATGCAATGTTGCAACAGATCATGGAGGCAGAGGAGCTGCACAGGTATGTTCTTGTGAATGCAGAAGCAACAGAAAGGCAAATCATAGTAACATGGACTTGTGAGGGTTTTTTTTTTTTTTTTCCTCAAAGTCGTCAGATGGTGGACCTAAAGGAGAGTTATGAAGAGAAGATGGACAGCACATTTGACATGTATAAAGAGGCGTTGAAAGAGCATGCATACCAATGCGCTCTGGAGAGACTAGAAGAAGATTACATCCCTGTAGAGGAATACAATGAGGAGCAAGAGCGAGTCAAGGTATAGACACAATTGTTCAAATATAATTAACCCCCAACTATATAGTGTAACGGCACTGGGTGTGATACATTTGCCTGTATATTAACTATATCTAGGTATGAGAATATAATAGGCCAGCACTCTAGCGTTGTAACTGTACAAAATGTCAACCTTGTTGCCTTTAGTGCTTTCCCCACCTTTGACGAGTTATGGCTTTTCATGTTTTTTACTGTTATACACTTGGGGGTGCTATTGCACATCTTCTGAATGAGTGCAAAACCTTCTGAACAGGATGGAGAAAAAAGTGATCTCATGTAAATGGATACATATTAAAAATTAATGCGATCCGCAATAGGCAGCATACAAATGAAAACCACATGACGTTACAGAGGAATTGTTGATCCAGGAAGTGTTAGTCTGTGCAAGCTTTGGGGGTGTTGATGGAAGAGATTTTACTGGATTTGTGCTTTTATTATACTAAATATTAGGTAGATGTAGTTTTTGACTAGGCTTTTTTTTTTAATGCTGGCAGGGGAAAGAGTTAATTGATTAACATACTATCCATAAAACACGTGATTTGTGCTGGTCATTAATATAGGAGCTAGAAAAGCTTGTTCGAGAGTTGGAGGAGAAATGCCAGCATTGTGGTCCTCCTCCACTCCTGCAGGACAACTCCATGCAAACAAATCCAGTGCCTGCCACAGAAGAATCAGGTATTCTCTATTTGGTGTGTGAATGGACCTGTCTCTCTGCGAGTTGTGGTGAAAATCTATATCATTTGTTTTATCTTCGGGTTTTTTTTTTTTTTTTACTGGAAAATGTAAATGCAGCTGTGTGTGGTGAGGATTTAGTTTTTGTTAGATTTGTACAGTCATCTCTATCCATCCTTTGCAGAAAGGTTCAAAATGCTGTACAAGGAAAAGTGTGCAGTGGAGAAACTGTGTGTTGAGAAACAAGAGGTACATGGAAAACGGAAAGTTTCTGTAGCAGTTTCATGATTTTATTGTTCTGAGGGTTTTTGAGTTAATTGTCTTTCGAGCAGCGGATCAGTGAGTTGAATGAGACTCTGCAGGAAGCTGGGGAGAGCTACATGGAAAAACTTGCAGAGGTCCAAAACCTACAAAACAGACTCTCAAATCAAGTAAGAACAAACTTTGATGAAACCTACTGTATGGCCATGTGCTCATTATCAAAGCTTTCTATTTGTTTACAGGAGCAAAAAATGGAGTGTTTACAAAGTGATGTCATGGCCAAAGAGAAGGAGATAATCCATTTGCGGCAGGAAATTGCAAAGCTGTCTAATGATTCTGTAGGACAGTCTCTTCCAAGATGTGGTTTGCTGGTCAACATTAAAGAATCAATGACGCCACAATCTACAGGAAGTCTATGTCGCACCATTAAAAAGTCTGTAAGGGCAACAACATCTCTAAGAAAAAAGCCGAGCTGATTACACTGAAGCTCTACTGTAGCACTATTTGTTAAATGTTTTTATCTTTGTAATAAAAGTCTTTTTAAACTTTTGAGTTCTATCAATGACTGACTTAACATGCTGATACAATATTTACTGCCCAAAGGATCTCAGAAACCAATTAATTGTCTTTATAAAGGAGTCATGGTATGAGAAATCATGTTTGAGACGTTGATGCATTGGAGGGGTTTGTACCACGAAAATTTCCTGCATGTTTCATTAAAATCTCATTTTTATTTTAACCAAGCTCCTGACACTGCTTAATTGGACATTGTGAAATTGCTGACATTAAAAAGGCAAATACATTTGCATATGAAGATCCTTCTCCAATTTTCCCATTTTGTAAACCGGTATTATTGGCTTAGTCCCTAATTTTAAACCTCACTTGTATCTAATTTGGATTAAGTTTACTTTTAATTTTATAAATGGCTCAGTCTTTAACTTAAAAAAAAATTCCTGTTGCTCTAAAAGAGTTTGCAATTGTGGCTGATGTAGACACGTGTTAAAATTTCATGCTTTTACTTTCCCATCCTTTTCTCTCAGTGGATCTTTGTAATAAAACTTTCCAGGAGAAAGAAAGTGCAGTAAAATGCAATTTGGGTACTTTTTTTTTTTTTTTTTTTTTTTAATACTTGAAATCCTAAATTGTTCTTTACTAAAAATAATCTTAGGAACAGTGAAGTGTACTCCGCTGTGCTGTTTTGGAACGCCATGAATGTGATCCAAAATGTGCTTTGAAAATGTTTCATATACCTTTAAGTATACTCCTCATACACAAAATACACTTATTTTAATTTAACACATGTATTCATAGATTTATTTTTAGAGTTTAATTTCAAGTTTATTGTAATTGTCAACACTCACTTTGTTTGAGTGGGTGCTTATTTACATTTTGCATATTTAACTGGGTGCTTATTTACTGACCTTTAACCAGTCCAATAAGGTCAAATAAACCTCAATTGCAATCTTTTTAACTCTAATTGTATTTCCCCGATTTCTGTAATGCAACTGTATATAGACTAGATGCACTACAACATATTCTTAATGAGTTTGTATGTCAGTCTTTTTCTTCAGTGACAATGATGCTGAATTGTAAGCCTGTCATATTCAATTGTAGATCTAATCAGAGCACAGTATACTCTCTAAAAGTTACTGTCAGCTAGCACCCCATTCTAGACACCTTATATTAATATCCTTCTTGTATTTGTCAAATATCTTTTGAATATGGATGCCAATTGTCAATTTTGAATCCATCCACAATCTTAACACACCTGCTCCAACAACTGATTATAAATCTTTAATTTAACTTTAGGTCTTTTTCGCTTTCTTAAAAAAACGTATTACTAGCCTCTTGGAATTCATTTCTACATAACTTACATATCTTTCTCCTCTCTCTCTCTATATATAATACAATAAAAATAAAAATCACTCATGCGTGTGTCATTCCAGCTTACAAATTATTATTTTTTTATATATAAATTTGTAAACTACACTCACCGTGTTGTCACTGTCATGTGACCTACCAGCATTGTGTTGCTTTACTGTCATTCACAAAAACTCTCATGGGGCCTCATGGGATAGTAAAATGTCCACCACATTCACACTTTAGAATCTCTCCCACAAGTAGTGGGTAATCCAGGTACTTTTTTACCAACCCATTTATGAGTATTGTGAATTTGGTCATATTAGTTTTATAACTTTCTTTTTTTGACCTGCTACATAATAGGGAAGTATGCAATTTTAGATACTTATTTTATTGGATTGCATCCAGGAGGGCTGCATCACTGTCTTGCGCTACAGCACCACACTGGTCAAACTATGTTATTGCAGGACCTTACTTGTCTATTTTTGACTATGTTAATAATGTTGATTAATCATTTCAGCCCCAGCAGATGTTGAAATATGGGCTACAAATTGAAATGTCCCACTTCTGACCTCAATGCATCAATCATACCACAACATGGCACCATGACTCACCAAAAAACATTTTATGTTCTGGAAAGTCTTATGATCTAGTTGGGCTGTGATTTTATGCCCTTCACTTGCTAACTTCTGTACGTCATTGATTACACTGCACAAGTGCCCATTACTGGCAGAACCCTTGCTATGGGCTAAATTGGAACCACCTACGCCCTTGATTACTGGAGTTAATTTACTATTTATTTATTTTTCCCCTTAAAAATTTGTTTGATGCAGCATTCTCTCTCTCTCTCTCTCTCTATATATATATATATAGGTATGCTTGGGCTGTATTAAATCTTAAACAAATAATTAATATATTTTAGAGTTGTTCGGGGTGGGCGTAAATGAAATGAAATGTGCTATAACATCACAATCATGTTGCAATATGGGTCTGTCCATATGAACTATCCTTGTCCACTTTACTAAGTAGAACACACTTCAGAGTGAACTTGGAGCATATTGGATTGATATATTACATATATGACATGCTGTCTTAATATTACTACAGTTTGTTCTGTGTTGCATTTCTGTATTTTTTTTTGTTTGTTTTGTTTTTGGCACAGCTAGGCTCTACCCTCAAACTATGTCATTGCGGTTTGCAAACACAAAAATGGTCTTAAAATTTCATGAGTAAAAGAACAGTGAATGTGTCAGTGACGATAGCCTTGTATACGCTTTGGGCAGTGTGCCAACATACAGCACTGTCGCACTCGGGGCATCCCGAGTTCGAATCTTGATTTGAAAATTCCCAAAATATAGATCTTAATAAAAAAGTGAATGCTAATGAATGTGTTTATCTTCAAAGATGTTGCTAGAAATGGTGCTCCCAGGGGTGGAGTGGCCCCTTTGGTTCACTGTCAACATCACTTTATATGACTTTCTCTTTGATGATGAATCAGCAGAACGGCTGTACATCTTACGGCCGTCGGCCTGCTGATTCATCATCAAAGAGAAAGTGTCACATAAAGTGACGTTGACAGTCAACCAAAGGGGCGCTAATGCAATCTAACAGTGGGTAGTACAATTCAACAACGAAAAATGCTACTGTAAAGTTATGGTTTATTAATGTCTACACCTACCACAACCCTAATCTTACCCTTACAGTACTGCAAATACAGTAATTATGTGTTATATTCGCGGTTGTAGCTAGGGATACAGCTACAGGAAACCAACAATAGCCTAAATATTATTTTCTACCAATTAGATGCGTTTTTATTAAAGTCTACACCTACCCCAACCCTAAACCTACCCTTACAGTAATGTAGATACATTAAATATCGTTGTTTAGCATGAGAAAAAGGACGCGATATTGATGTGCGCATGCGCAGTTAACCCTGGTAGGAAAATCTGACGGGTAGGAAAAAATGTCAGGACACCGGCCCGCAATGTCTTTTAGTATGGCACGATGGATCGTTTTAGACTAGAATGATCAATTTAAAAATATTTGGCACAGGTAGGCTCTTAATCATAAACAGCATTATGATCTTAATGCTATTTCCAACCAGGAGAGATCGCTCCAGCCTCTCCCCGTATTAATTTCAGTGTAGACATGCACACTGCACTACATAAACATTCACTTACATTAGCAAATTATAAATGAAAAACGGAGCATGAAAACAGCATTTTCCGGTCAGGATGGTAAACAGATTATCTTTTTCCAAGATCAATGGGATACTTGTATGTTTAGAGTTTTTGGGAATATGTTATTTAAATCGTTATCACAACACTATGCACTAGGGCTGTCAAAATAGCTGAAAAAGGCAATTTAAATTTTGTACTTAAATATTTTCAAAATTTGAAATTTTTTCGAATTCAAAATGCATAATTTCAGTAAGGGTGAAGAAAGCTATTGGCTTCTCTCCTGAGGCCACAAGAGGGTGCATCGAGCAAAATATTTCTAATGCACGTTTATTCAAACCATAAGAAAACATTACTGTGAAAAAAAAAACATAATATTTAAAATAATGTTTATAGACCAATTATAATTAATTAAGTTGCTTTTAAAAAGTTATTAAATGTTTTTAAAAAGTTGAACTTGCATTAATTTTACATGGCTTTCTAAACATGCGACTCTCTTGTGTGAGACGTGAGTCCAACGGTGTCCCTCTAGAAAATGTGTGAAATATGCATTCTGTGTTTCAGTTTTGATGTAAACAAGATCTTTTTCACATTGATGTTCTCTTTTTTTCTATGGGTTTCAACCGAATATACGCTAACATAATTCTTATAATGCAATGACACTTACATTCATCACATCTCGTGTGCCACTGATAAGGGTCAAGTATACTATTTTTGAGACCACGCGGACGGTGCACGTACACAAGGTGAATTTTGAGAAAGAAGTATCCAAAAACTTAAAAATGCTGCCTTCGGAGAATGCATTCCAAGGTAGGAAGGCATCAAGGCACATCCAAAATCAATGTTAGCTTCACTTCCTGTCTCCTGAGATACCTTCATCTTGCCGATTTTTGAAGGCAGCATAGATGTATCCTTTGCTGCCTTTGATATCCCACAATCCTGTGCGTGATTGTCAGAGGGGGGGAATGACTTGCTTAAGTCGATTATGGTAGAGCTCAGAAAAATAAAATAAAAAATGGTGTCGGAGAATACGGTTGGAGGCCAATTTTTTATACAAATGTAAGTTATATTTTCATTTCGACCGCTTTTGATTGCTTTTCCACCGAGAAATAAGTGTTGTAGTTGCTAAATATTTGCTTGGTTATCACCAAACTGCTCTCTATAGTTCAAATATCATTTCAAAAGGGTCATCTGAGCATACAGCCGCTTTCATAACGGCTCGGGCTGAAAATGAGCAGGCATTGACTGGCCATAAAAACAGTGCTGTATACGGGTGGAAGTAAGTTGTTGAATATAATTTTTCTTCTTAATTAAAAATTATTAAATGCCAATGTTAATGTTGCATTATTTGTAATCTAAATGCTTAAGCTTTTGCTGTATGAATTACCATTGTCATGGTGTAATGTACAGATGTGTAACTCTAAGCATATTATATAATATCTCCTTTGTGAGTTAACAATGAATGCTTTACAGGGATAGGTTATCTGCAGAGGAGGACAGAGTACACAGCTTTATTACATGAGTAAAAGTACAGATACCCCTTGCTAAATTTTACTTAAGTACAAGTAAAAGTACTACAGTCAGTTGTGTACTTAAGTGAAAGTACTGAAGTACTTGTTTTTAAAAGTACTCGAGTATCAAGAGTACAAGAGTACATTTTCTAAATATTGCATTACTACTGCCACAGTGCTTACATTTTAACGCATTCTCATCCCAAGGCGTCATATACTGACCCTCTTGACATTTCGTCAACATCCTACGCATATGGCACCCTCTAGCGTCAATATGAGACACAGATTATGGGTTAAGGTTAGGGTTAGGGTTAGGGTTAGACCGCTAGGAGGCGCCTTCTGGCCCATTTTTATCTGCTTTTAATATTGACGCTAGAGGGTGCCATGTGCGTAGGATGTTGACGAAATGTCAAAAGGGTCAGTACATGACGCCTTGGGATGAGAACGGTCTGTACATTTATGTACAGAAACGTACATGGAGTTATGAAAAATGTTAATGTTAATACCTTGGAGAATGTAAAAGGAATTGAAAGTAAAATCAAATCATTTTCATCTTTTTACTGTTTCTTTATTTAACATTTGGGCAATAGCACAATGGCAACGCTCTGACAAACCTCTGTTAGAGTTTTAATGGATTTTTTGCACCCACATTTGAACCTGACTGTGTTAAACACACCGCATACTCAAGAACATCAAAGCAAATGCTCAGCTTACATTAATGTGTAATATCAGAAAAGAAAATTCAGCTAACAATTGTGTGTACATGTGAGCAGGGTGCGATTTGCCAGGGGGGGTGCGTGGGATTTCCCCCTTTCTGGTCAATGTATCTCTGCCTCTGCTGAATTATTTTTATCCCCGGTGGGGATAAATTTATCTCCCCCTCAAAGTGATCAGTGCTATACACTAGTGGCGAGATGGATCACAAAACTTATCACGGATCCGTGTTTTGATTAAAGTCAATTTTATTTTAAAATGCGCTACTTAGGCTGGCTCTGATATAGCTGCCGCGCAGCCTCTCTGTATTCACCACTCTACAGACTTGCTCAATGTCCCGCCCACGGCGCTATCTGATTGGTTACACCTCACAAGTTTTAGACTATCAACACTTGCGAGACGGTTGAAGCCGGTCCGCTGGGCAGTGGAGATGCTAACTTGGCGACTTTGTCGCTCGTTTTAGCGCCTTTTTTTCCCAAAAAAGCGACTAGCGACAAATCTAGCGACTTTTTGGGCAATCATTATTAAGTCTCTGAGACTCTCTGGTGCTGCCGTACGAGCTCGAGGTCTCTCTTTCCCAGCACGAGCCTCTCTCTCTGCATCTGCGAGCGAGCGCAGAGAGCAGCAGCACTTTCAGTTAAAAAAAAGAAATATATTCTGTTGCTTCTAATTCTATTTTACAAGCAAGTATAGCCGACATCAGTCACAGCACAACCACTGACTTTATCGTATGTGTATTTGATTTAATTAGTGCAGATTAATGTTTGAGAGCTGGTTATGTAGTCTTAATGGACCGCGTTTCAGTCATTATAATATTCATTCCATTTTCTGACAACAGAAACATTAAACTATAGTAATAAAAACAGTTTTATTGAGAATTAAATTAAATGGCTAAATTAAATTGCAGTATGTGAGCATAGGGAGGCAATACAATACGACTCACTTACGTCATAAATATGCTAATTAGCACATTACGTCATCTAGTTCATGTTCTCATTATTTAGTTTTATGGATTAAAATGTTTCAAAACACCCCCCCCCCCCCCCCCCTGTTTATTTCACCAATCGCATCCTGCATGTGAGTTTCTATGTTTTTTCATCAATCAAATAAATAAAATTAAACCAGCAAAGAAGGCAATATAGCAATGTTCTGACACACTTCTGAACCTGACCTTATACACGCAGCATAGAAGAGAAAATAATAATGATTAAAGAAAATCAGCTTATCAGCTGTGTTTAGGTCAGCTTACAAAGAAAAAAAAAATTATTCTGCTCATTTGAGTGACAGTATTAAGCCCCTTCATCTCACATTGACATACAGGCAAAGGCAGAATAAAATACTTTCAGCTGAATTAACACCATTCTCACATACACAAACTTTGTGTGTGTGTGAGTGTGGGCATGTGTGTGTGTGTGTGTGTACGTACTGTCATACATACAGTGCTAGTGAGGCCAGCAGGGGGTGCTCACCCTGTGGTCTGTGTGGGTCCTAGCGCCCCAGTGTAGTGATGGGCACACTATACTGTCAACAAGCACCGTCCTTCGGATGAGACGTTAAACCGAGGTCCTGACTCTCTGTGGTCAGTACAAATCCCAGGATGTCTTTCGAAAAGAGTAGAGGTGTGACCTCGGAATCCTGGCTAAATTTGCCCATTGGCCTCCGACCATCATGGCCTCCTAACAATCCCCATGTCTACTGATTGGCTTCATCACTCTGTCTCCTCTCCACCAATAAGCTGGTATGTGGTGGGCGTTCTGGCGCAATATGGCTGCCGTCGCATCATCCAGGTGGATGCTGCACACTAGTGGTGGATGAGGAGATACCCCCTGTCTATGTAAAGCGCTTTGAGTGCCTAGAAAAGCGCTATATAAATGTAATGAATTATTATTATTATAATATTCATATACACTGGTACATATCGATATTTGATTCATTTTACAGCCCTATTGTAGATGTATTCATTCAAAAATAGCCAAATTCCATGACGTTTCTGCTGTATAGCCAGTTCCATTTGTGACTGGATTCCACGTATCCTCATGCTTTTTTTAAGTGGGTATTAGGATATCCTTGGCCTTTTCTAGTGGGTATACGGCGTATCACCTAGACTACACGTCTTAGCAGACCCGTTTTCATGCGAGTTTAGGTTCGACACTAGGCTAACGTTACATAGTTTTGCTTCAGGTAGAATGATAAGGCTAATTATATATGCATGCCACTTTCTGAAACAACCTTACACAGTTTTGATAACGTTATAATGAACACAATGTTAATGTAGCCTGGCTGTGATGAAATGCCGACTGCACACATACACATTAGTCTTGGGATTCCACAACTTCCCTTAATCATTCTCACAACTTATTGCTTTTAGCCATTTTGTTTATTAGGAAGGATGTAGAACTTCAATTCATAATTTGTTAGTTTATTGGAGGTACAGAAAACGACACAGCAACTCTTCGGCATGATTGTCCCGTTTATTTCAATTGGCGCCAAGGCAATGTTTTCCCCCACGGGCTAAATTCACATCACGTGATGGGTCGTTCCCGGGGGCGTTCCCAGACCAACTGTCTGTATCTGTAAAGTCTTTGGCGGGAAGCTGAATGTGATTGCTGATAGGCTGTCCCAATCAGTGGCGCCTGCACAATCCAATCACGTTTGAGAGGGAAACAACATACCGAGGGTTTCTGAGATTTTTTCTTTTTTCCTTTTTTTCCATCCACACGAAGTCACGTTTTTGTGAATACGCACAATTTTTTTATTGGATAGTCTATTTGTCCACACGGATCCGCCGTTTTGCCATTTCGTCTGGACGGCGAGTCCGTATATCTTCTGAAACGATGACGTCATCAGCCCACGTCTCGCCCCAATCAGACACCGCTACATTACATAACAGCAACAAAAACATGAACAAACACTGAACGATTGTCTTTTTTATTAAATAACATTAACAAAGATTAATAAATGTATTGTTCCATGTTCGTTTGTGTACCACGCGCAAGGTTTATGAGCATAGTCCATGTCTTCTTCTCCATTTTAAGTGTATCTCTGTGGCAGAATTACAGCGCCACATGCTGGTCTGGCATGTATACTACATCGTTTTGCAGTTTCGTGTGGACACGGGTATTTCTTGAGACGAGGAAAAAAAGATCGGATTGGGGTAAGCTCCGTCTCCTTGTGGACGGTGCCGAAGAAGTAACGGGTACTTACGGTTATGGATAGAAATGTAGCGGAGTAAAGAGTACAATATTTGCCTCTCAAATGTACTTGAGTAAAGTCATGAGTACTCCCCAAAAATGATACTCGAGTAAAGTACAGATCCCTCAAAATTGTACTTGAGTACTGTACTCAAGTAAATGTACTCCGTTACTGTCCGGCTCTGGTTATCAGTATGTTTTTAAAACCTTTAATCCCACTGAATTTTCTCAAGAAAAGTGCTTCAGACAATTAGACTGGAGGGGAAAGTAACACCACAATAAGCCCTAAAAAAGAAATATAAGGTATGTTTTATACATATTTTTGGTACATATTTTTACATGCATTCTACAGTTTATAAAAAATATATATTTTTCTGTAGGAGCTAAAAAACCCACCAATTGTTTCAGGGGTGGACAAGGGAGAGGATACAGCTGCATCATGGCCCTGGTTCACCCTAATGGATGAGGCTTTGGGTCAGAAGCATTCACTTACTCCTCCAGTACTGCTTGCCTCAATGTCCCATGCCTCTTCCACCTGTAGTAAGCAGGGCCTTCAGCTGCTTCTCCCTTGCCCCTCAATGAAGACCGAGAACCTGAACCAAGCAGACGAAGGGGTAAGAAGAGGAGCCTAATTGAAATGTTCAGAGAGAAAATGGCCAGAGAGGAAGCCAGGGAAGAAGCCAGACAAAAGGCTGCAGAAGAGAGGACCAACAGACAATTTACTTGAGACTCTTGTTAAGAAAAACTAAATTGTATATATTTTATGTATTCAAGTTATGTATTTAAGTTATGTTAAAATAAGTTTGTTTACTTGTATAAGTACTGCAGTGGATTTGTTTTGATATAAAAGAACAGTATGTTGAGAGAATTTGGGAATAAACATACTTAAGTTGACAGGTTCCAATCTCAATAGGTTTAATTGAATAATTTTCTTATTAATTAAATACTTATGTCAAGTCACCTTTATTTTGTAGAGGTCGTCTTTAAGTGACAACCTCATGTTAAAACTTATGCATAAAAACTTATGCATACTCATATGACATGAAGACACCAGTCATATCAGTAACTTTTATAAATACTGTTTTATTCTACATTGACCTGTGATGTTAGTATTAAATGTGTGGAACAAGAATATAGAACATACAAAGGCAATAACAAAAACAAATGAAACAATAACAAGGTCAGACATGTGAAATGAAAATAAAGGGTAATATCAATCTTGTTTGTATTTAAGTTGAATTGTATTGTACATGGTAATCAAGATCAACAACATGTTCCTGCAGGGCGGACAGTTGTGCAGCAGTGCGTTCACGCAGAGCACTTCCATTTGTAGTCTCCCCAGCCATGTCTTCTTCTTGCTCAGGTTGCTCTTCTTCTACTGCCATAAAGTCGCCATTGCCAATACAGATGTTATGCAGTATGGTACATGCCATCACAAAATCTGGGACAAATGATGTTTCAACCTCCAGGGTGTGGAAGAAGATGGCCCTCCACCTGGCCTTCATGATGCCAAATGCTCGCTCAATGACTGAGCGGGCTTTGGCATGATGAGCATTAAACCTGTAAAGCCCCCAAAGTGATAATATAAGAAACATGTAATGAAGCTTAATTTTATTTTTATCTTTTTCCAAACCTCTGTTGTGCCACTCCTCTTACAGGCTGCCTGAAGGGTGTCAACAGGGCAATGGGCCTCTCCAAACAGAGGTAGCCTCCATCACCCAGTAGGAAGTGTCCCGGTGGTGGATATGTCCCACTGCGATACAGGTTGCTGTGTCGGAGGACTCTGGAGTCGTGCGCAGAGCCAGGAAAGCCAACAAAGCACCCAGGCACCCATTGACCATTGAAAAGCTGTACTCCCTGCCAGCTGCCTGAAACCCTCACCCACCTCCATTTGTGCGTCCAAGGTGTTTGTGACACTTATTACAAGTGGTTTCAGACGTCTCATTGCCCCAGCCATTTGATGGACGAGTTGGTGAACAGTGGATGTGGGCATGTCAAATGCCCTGTACACCACATGGTAGGAGCTTCCACTGCCCAGCCAGAAAAGGAAGACCAGTAGTTCAATGGTTGGACCCCACCCATGAACCCGCTTCTGGTCCAGGAGCTGGAGAAGGGCTCTAATGGACGCACGACGCAGCCGGAAATCAGGCTGTATGTCACCCCCTTCAAAAAAGATATGTTGGAGTGGGACTGTTTGGTTGCGGATGGAATAAACTGGCGAGCTCTGTTGGGAATAGTTAATACAACTGAAAATCTGCTCATTTGGGAATGCTCATTTGAGGTATCGCTTGTCTGGTTGTTATCCTGTCCTGGAGGCTGAGCTTCCCTGGTCTTTTTCTGTTGCTGCCGAGCAGCAAGACATGTGCAGTGCCTGAGAGGCCTGGGGTGTTTAAGCTTGTGCTTGTTAAGCTTGTCCAGCAGTCTTGCTCTGCGCTGCCTTTACTGATCACTAGCCTACATTCTTCCTGGGCTGACTCAACGGCCATTTCCTCAGCTTGCCTGTCTTCAAATCTCATCCTTGCCCATCATTTGGACTGTTCACTCCCCTCCTCACCTTCTCTTGTCCTGTAAGCTTTTTTGTTAAACCCAGGATCACTCATTTCTCCATTTGAGTCCTCTCTCATAGAATCCTTAACAGACCCTACTGAAAATCAGAGAAAAAAAATAAACAAATTGTAGTTGTGGTAACAGAAGATCAGGTTGTTTAACTTTTGTCATTGTTGTTTTGTAGAGCTGCCAGAAATCTCTGAAAACTTTAGTGCAGAACACAAAAAAGTTCATAGATCTGGAAGAACTGCATGAATAATGCTTGCTATAATGTTAACAGCCAGTGGGTGGCACTTGATGGCACCATAAGGTTCACAGAGTTGGAGCTTAGGTCAAGCCCTAACCAATAGGTCCAGAGAGGAGGATCCCATTTTGGATCTGCAGCGACAGATGGATGGACAGAACTCTATATGCCTTTTATTTGTCTTACCTTTTCTTCTGCTGTGATGAGCTCTGACATGCCCCTCAATGTGACATCATCAGCTATACTTCTCAAAGATATATTTATCTTTAAGATAAACAGTATGAGAAAATTCATATAGATATAAATGATCAAGCTTTACTGTCTCAGATCCAGTTTACCCATATAAAAAAAAAAATCTGTATTTTGTTATTAAAACTTGTTGCCTAATAATTCATAATTCAATAATACATTATGTAACCTTTTCTTTAATTAAAACACATGCATAACAATAAAAGAAAAGGCCAAAAAGTGTTGGTTCAAATTTGTTTTTAATTGTTTAAAATAATCACATTTCAGTAGCTACTTAGTTTTTACGTATGGGTGGGTAAAAATTAAACTAATGTGAAGTGTGATGAAGAAAAAATAAATAAAACAGGTAGGTAGACAAAATATAAATAAATCAACTTGCTCTCTGTGTGTGTGTGTGTGTGTGTGTGTGTATATATATATATATATATATATATATATATATATATATATATATATATATATATGTATACACATACATTTAGTGTGCTGTGTACAAACAAAGGTACTGTATTATATATCTATTATATTGGTCAGTCTGACCTCCATTGGTAAATACATGTTGGGAAAGAAATATTAGTTCATTAAAAAGTGGAAACAAACAATATGTTTAACGCAATTATAACATTTTATTTCAGAAACAATAATAACATATCAGCTGCCACTGAAAAAAGTTATGCATTTTGACAAAACAGTACTGTTTTTTTGTTTGTTTTTTGGTGTGTTACCCTTTCTTTTCTTTTCTTTTCTTTTCTTTTCTTTTCTTTTCTTTTCTTTTCTTTGTTGCTAGGTCAAATAATTATCTTGAGTGTGCTAGATTTTTACTGTTTTTATTATAGATTTTATTTTGCACTACTCTTTCTTTATTTTTAATATTTTATGTATAACTGTTCTACTTCATATGTACCATAAGCTATTTGTTTACATTTAGCCATCATAATTAAGAATCTATCACACTTTAAACTATGCACATTAATTAAATGGATAGTTCACCCAAAAATGAAAATGCTGTCCCTAGGTGGGACTTGCAGTAATCAGGTTATAAAACATTTGATATTTTTTGTCTGACTTATTTAATTAAAGGGATAGTTCACCCAAAAAAATACAAATGATGTCATTAATTACTCACCCTCATGTCATTCCAAACCTGTACGACAATCGTTCATTTTTAGAACACAAATATTTTTGACATTCCGAGATCTCTCTGACCCTCCCATACACAGCAAGGATCTTTACACGATCAAGGCTAAGAAATGTAGCAAGGAGATCGTTAAAATGATGTGACATCACAAAGAAAACGTTTTTTTTTTTTTGCACAAAGAAAGAATTTGTGTTCTGAAGATGAATGAAGGTCTTACAGGTAATGAATGTCATGATAGTGAGTAATTAATCACAGATTTTTTGGGGCGGGTGAACTACTCTTTTAAGTAAATAAGTCACTACAGTGTTTCTTCTACAGTGCATAGTGACCTAACAACAGTACTACCACAGGTACCACACTGCTATATAGCTGTTGCCTTACATTCTATTGCTTCTTTTAAATAGTTTTTCTATGTATACATGTCCTATAAAGACGTAATTGTGCTACATATCACTGCTGCTCACTGCACAGCAGGAATACTGTATTGTACATACAATAAATTTAAATGGCATTGCAAAGTGTTTTTAAAATGGTGTGCCAAGTTGTTCATATTTAAAAATACATCTTGAGTCTTTCAGAAAGAATTAATTGCAGACAAATGATTATTGAAATACATGATTTAGCATTACTTTTCAGAATATATATTAAAATGGTAAGCAAGTTTAAAGAATGGGGCAATGCTGTCCACAAAACATGTATAGAATCTCCAGTGCATCAGGTTCTGCAGAGTGTCTTGTGACTTCTACACTTTGTCCTTTGGCTGGCTGAGTAATTACAGGAGATGTAGTTTCTATCACAGGATGCACCTTATTAGCTGATTTTTTGATGTCCATTGGTGTGAAGCTGTGTTTCTCAGTCCAACATTTTGGAGGCTCTGTTAAAGGAGTCACTTTGTTTTCTGTTTTCCTTTTTGGAGTGTCAGTTTTTTGGTCATTTGGCTGTATCTCAGAATCACTGGCATCTGGAAGGTGAAAATAGGTGATTGTCCTCCCTGGGCACTCTTCTTCTTGTTCTGTGAAAGAAGGATCCTTGTCAGGCATCACAGAAGAATGGCCAAATAATGAATATGGAATATTCTCTTTTCCAGAATCCTGCTCTGACTCAGCCAACACATCCTTGTCTTCTATTTTCTTGGATGTGTCTTCATTCTCCGAACAAGATTTCAGACTCATTTGATTTTCCCTAAGTAACCAGCGACCCTTATCAATTAAGACTGCATCCTTGGGTCCCACCCTGGCATTCAGAGTGACACAGTTCATTGGCTCATTTAAACTATCTACTGAGCTTGTGGCATTAAAATATGACAAATCTGTAATGGCATCTGTGTGAACTTCATGGAGGGAGGGCAGACTTGAGGCATTTGTACCTCTAAGACCTTCTCTCTTCTCGATTTTGTCGGTTGAAGGATTTCTCTTCTCATCAGAACTACATCCTTTAGAGCCTTTTCCATAAAGCTGCTCAATAGTTCTTTTTACATAACCCTTTGCAATGGACAACCTGCATGTGTTTTTCTCTTCTCTTGACAACTCTGACGATGTTAATAATTGGTATTCTTTTCTGTGAGAAGATTCAAGTTGGTAATTTGACAGTTCAGAACTTGGACTGCTTAGCTGTGCCTGTCCATGCCGCATGTCTGTATTGCTCTTGGCAAGAAACATGTCTCTGATGGATTTCACTCTGTTGGTCTGAATGTGTTCCTCTGAATCTTTTGCCAAATCACTGTTTTTGGAATCATAACTGAATGCTAATGATGATGAGACTGAATCCATTGATCCACTTTCTGTGGTTTTGACAATATTTGATGCCTCTTGATTAGTTACACTGATGTGATTCAAGAGCCTTTTGCCAGTTGTCTGTTCTGTATTATATTTTCTCTTACTCACAGATTTTTCCTGGTCTTGTAGACTACTGATAGGCTTTGCTATATCAGTTGCTCTTGCCTTCTTAAAATCATTCTCATTTTCTTTATACTCAGTGATTTCTTCAGGAATCTCCACACAGTTCTCCTGATAGATGGAGTAGCATTCTGGTGCTTCTAGGATAACATGTTCCTCCTCAGAATAAATCATACTTTCCATACAGAAGTCTTGGTGTGTTATTGAATGTTGTATTTCATCCACTTCTATATTTGATTCAATATGATTATGAGGGATATCTTGCACCTCAGATAATACAAAACCCTTCTCTGTTATTTTTGTTTTATTGTATAACTGATCTTGATTTTGCATGGCCTGAAACTCATTTTGCCAATGTCCTGATATTGTCTCCTTTGAACATATCTGTTCTGCTCCATCACTTGGCTCAGGACTTTTCACATTAAGATTATTTTCTTTACTGAAATACTTATCTTTAGGAAATGTCTCATCACTATATTTTACATTCTCATCAAGTTTGTTGACCTTTTCATTTCTGATAATTGGTGGTTCTGATAATTTCGACCCTTCCTCTTCAACTGAGTCTCTGTCTTTTTCTACTTTATTTACCACTTTTCTTAGCACTTCGTTTTTTAATACTGTCTTAAGAGATTCAGAATTCTCCCATTTAGAACTATTTTCTTTGCATATACCTCTTCCCTCAGTAATTTCATTTTGACTTTCTACTCTACTCATCTCTTCTACTTTTTCCTGATGTCTCGTAAACGTTTCTTCTTCTTGTATCTTGTGTTCTACGTTCTCCAACTCTCTGTACATTTCAGTCTCAAAGCTAGATTCACCAAGTAACATATCTTTGCAGATATCAGAATCAGGTATGACATCCCCTTTAATTTTTTTCTCTGTGTTGTAAAAGTTGTCATTTCTCAAATCCTGTTGGTATCTATCTTCATTCACAATATCCTTTTCAGGTCTTTCCAGTAAGTCTACCACGAAAACCTGTGAATTGTCGCTATCTTTAAGGTGTGCAGTTATAGCTCTATCAATAACTGAATTAACATACTTGTTCACACAATCTTCCAGCACAAAATCTGATAAACTATCAATTTTCTCTTTAGAGTGGAGCTCTGAAAATCCATTCATTTTCATTGATTGGATTGATTCACTAACTTTGTCAGTGTCTTCTATCTGACTGCATTTCATGATGCTCTCATCTGAATAGTTAAGGGCTGCCAGCTCCTCTCTGACTCTCTCTGGAACACCTAACTGTTCAGTCAGCATTTGGATAGCATGTTCTTCCTCCTCTGAACTTGAACTTTGATTGGCTTCACTCAAAGTGGTCTCTGGTGTGGCATTGCTACACCTTGCTTTATTGATCAGTACTTGGAAGTCCTTCCAGCTCTGTAACAGCTGATTAGATGCTGAGTTGTGAAGGTTGGATAGACTTATCCTAAGTTGCTCTGCATCTTCTATTGCTGCCAATTCGTTTAGAGATTGCATCATGTGCATAGCCTCAGAACAGCTTAGACTGGCATCAGCCTGACCACATGCATTTAAATGGCTTAAGCCATCCTTTAAAGTCATAACACAAAGAAAGGCAAGAAGCACCCTAGAGGAAGTTCCAAATGTAGATTCCACATATGAAGAAAAATCTGCCACACATATAGAAATTTTTGAGCATAACCATTTGTGTTGTGTGATCTCACGAAGTGACTCAATGCAATAACAAAGCTGATCAAGTACGGGCTTCATATCTGGCCTAACAGCCATTTTTACATTGTAGAATTTTTGTGCTTGCAAATCTATCAGTTCTATTGAAGGCTTTGTATGGATACCAAGCGGTCTCCTCAAAGTATTTTCTGTGTTATATGAGTCAGTCTTACTTATTGGCTCAGATGTCTGTTGATTTTCCCTTGTTTTTGTTAAGTGATCACTATTTATCTGTTCAGGCTTTTTTGTCTTTGGTGAATATACACAAATCTCTTTCTCTTCAAAAACTTCATTTGTTAATGCTTGTACTGAATTACAAGATTGATAATTGAACAGGGATGCTTTAACCATTGTGTTATTTTTGGGTATAGTTTCTAAAGAGGGCTGGTAAAGCAGTGGTGGTTTTACCTTTGTACTTCTCTGTAACCAGAGTTCAACATATTCTGATGTGTGCCGACTCAGCGTGCCTTTGATGAGTGTTGCTTTTTGAATTTTTGTCTTCGGCAAAGTGTAACTACCTGCTTGCACTTGGATGTTGTTTTGATCTTTTTCAACCAAAAAAGAGCTTAGGTCATCTGTTTTCAGTTGAACATACTCTAACTGCTCTGTTTTGGGTTTTAGAGGCACATTTCCATTTCCATTATTATTTCTCCTTTTTAGTAGTTTTTGAGCTGCTTTTGTTGTGGAATTCTTGTTTAGTTTAACATCTCCTTTCTGGCTTGATATATCAAGTCTTTTTTTCTTTTTTTCTTTCAGAATGTCAGCTTTATTAGGCCTTGGTCTTCTTTTTGGAATAGCACACTTAAGCAAATGATTCTTCTTTACTACTACTCTAACTGCCTTCCTCTTTGTGGTAGTACCAATAGTAAGAACTTGTTTAGATACTAAGACTTTTGAGGATGTGGTAACTGGTGTCACTGCCATCTTGACATCATATTCATGGTGTGAACTGCCAAAGAATTGCAAATGATGTTGCGTTTTGTCTGAGAAGTTCTCTTGACAAGTCTGCTTTTCATTAATATGTAAAGGTGCCTCATACATCTTTTTCTGATTGTCCTGAAACTGAAGATTCTCTGAACATTTGTAGTTGCTCAATTGTAGCCGTGTCGTTGTATGAATTTCAGAGGCCAAGGTACATCGAGGCTTGGGTACAGGTTGGTAACACTGCTGTACCATACAGTATTCCTGCTTCACATCTCCACTGTCCAGTTCTTCAGTGTCAGAGTATGAATGGTTCTTGTGAAATTCTGTATCACTTACTGTCTTGATGCTCTCAATGGATTCTTGTTTGTGTTGTACCTTGTGCAACCCTGGAAAGTGGGAAAGCGGTGAGGGTAGTCGCTCTAACTCCATGCTTGCAGCAGCTCCACTTATCTCAGTATCTTCATTTACCTTATAGCCATCCTTAGGGCAGAAATGGTTGCTGTCATTAGGGTCAATCTCGCTGACCTCTATAGTAGGAGTATCACTTTGAGGGGGTAAGTTATCAGGTAAATTAGCATCCAGGTCAGGACAGGAAATAGTGGCTGCTTTAAATTGATTGTACACACTGGATCGACTGACTGTGGTTGTCCAATGAATTGTTTCCTCTTCTTTAATAGTAAGGCGTACTTTCATTTCTACTGTCATACTTCCATCTTGATTGACTCTGAAAGCTTTCTCAATGTCATCATCAGAAGGCATATGTATGTCATCCACTTTCTCACCATCCCGACTGGTAATGACTTCTGTTTCAGCAACTGACTCAAGATGCTGTCCAGGCTCTACTTCCACAGAGCAGTTTGGATTGCTTTGAAAATCATACATACTTCCTGACATAGTGTTTTGAATTTGATTCACAAAGTAGTGTTCAGAGGATGGGGAGAAGGGACAGGATTTGGTGCTGCTGGACTTATTTTTTCCTTTAGAATGTTGGTGATACAGGTATGTGGATAAAATAGGATTTCACAGTGTGGTGATAGATGCAGATGTTTTTAAGACCAGGAGGTGTTTGGTCAAGTCAGGACAGCAGAAAAGCATTGCAAGTGAGAAAAATAAAGAGCATACAAAAGCAGATTAGAGAGAGCATGTATGATATAATCCATACTGAAGGATGTAGGCTACTGTGGGTATTACAGTAGATATGAATGTCTCAGCACTTGCTTAAAGCTAGTCTCAGTAATAGATTATCCTGACATGTACATTAGTGTATCTATAAAGCATTTATAAATTGGAATCTATCAAGAATTTTTAACAAATGTCTTACATTTGCAAACAATTATTGAATTTATATTACTTTGTCCTCATTTTTATAGTAGTTGAGCTCAGTATTTGAATAAAAGTGAAATGAATAAACTTACTGGCTATTGGATGTCGCCGTTTCAGTCTTTTAACTGGCAGCCACATTGGTGGAGATGACTTCTGAATATCATAGTTTCTTTTTTTGAAAGGTTCCCGGCCAGCAGCCACCAATACCCCAGAGCATAATATCAGTGCAGGAAGCCCATCCACCTATGATATCATGAAAAACATCTTTATAGTGTATCAACAAACTATCTATTCAACAAAGCAGGGATTAATTATTAGTATTGTCAGTAGTCATCCTAGATTATATTGCAATTCATTTCAATTAATCAATTTTCTATGATAATGCATTTCTGTTAGTGCTATGTCTAAAATGCCTGTTAAAGTTCATTTTAATGCTTCCTTTTAGCTTCTCCTGCTAGGCTACTTTGTTTCCAAATTCCAGCAGAGTATTGCTTTAAAGGAACACTCTAATATTTTTGAAAACAGGCTCTTTTACTAACTCCCCTTGAGTTAAACAGTTGAGTTTTACCATTTTCGAATCCATTCAGCCGATCTCTTGTAGCACTTTTAGCGTAGCTTAGCATAGATCATTGAATCTGATCAGACCGTTAGCTCAAAAAGGACCAAAGAGTTTCAATATTTTTCCTATTTAAAACTTTACTCTTCTGTAGTTATATATTGTAAGACAGACAGAAAATTAAACGTTTCTGTTTTCTAGGCTGATGTAGCTAGGAACTAGACTCTTATTCCAGTGTAATAATCAAGGAACTTTGCTGCAGTAACATGGGTGCAGCAGGCACAATGACATTATGCAGCTCCTGAAAATAATCCCAGCTAGTTTGGTGTTGGTCTTTGTTTCCAATGCATCTATCCATTGTGGTCAGCTGTGCCATTTAATTGTAAATTGTATATATATTAGGGGTGTAACGGTTCACAAAATTCACGGTTCGGTTCGATACAATACACTGGTGTCACGGTTCGGTTCGGTACGGTTCGGTTCGTTTTAGATACAGCAAAAAGAAAAAATTAGCAGATAAATTTCCTTGATTTTTATAAAAAAAAATGTGTTTATTAAAACTAACAAAGTATGTTTTTTTTTTTTACATTGAACAATGATGGAGCTATTCTTTACCCATCTTCTATGGTGTTTTCTTAGCAGCATACTGTATAAAACAAAAACAGCTCCTTATAAAAAAAAATTAAAATGTTATATTAGTTATGAACAAATACAAAGATGTAACTTTTTATATGGAACTCTATAACTCTTTATATTGAGTGTGTTTTTACTCAATTGGTTCTCTATAGGGCTTATGTTTTTTGGAACAAAGCAGGAATTACGGTCTGTCTGAAATGAACTCGTGAAGGAATATTGTAACGGGGCTCAATTACATTAAGCATGTTCTTAAAACCTACGTTTTCCACTACAGCACAGTTACTCATTGCGCGGCTGGCGAGCCGCATGCAGCTTGTCAAGCTGTAACTGGCGGCTCGCATAGTACCTGTAGCTTATAGTATCACACTGCCACTTGCCTTCAGAGCATGTGAGGCGGGAGCGAGCGGGGAGCGCGAGCGGACGGATCTTGGACAGAGCGCAGAGCGGCAATTTCAAAAGGACGGTGGACGGAGCGTCGCATTTCCCGCTCCAATTTCGCTCTGCTCACACCACGAGTCTGAAGCATGCTCATTCACGCCTGACCCTGAATCCATTAGTCTTGCACAGTCATCAACAGTAGACTATTTTCAAGCAAAACTCGGCTCAATAATGGAGTTCAAAAAGTAAAATGAGAATTCATACAGGTGTAGCCTATATCAGTCAAAAATGTGCCATGAAGAAGAAATAACATATAGGCCTAGCCTCGCACTGGACTATAAGTCGCATTTATTTAGAAATGTATAAAAAAAAAATAATAATAAAAAAAATCTTATGGACGGGACAGTTCTCCGTTACGGACGTGAGCGCTCTGACAGCGGCACTAAGACTGCTTTAAAACTTTCACTGAGACCTCAAACAGAAAGCACAAAGCCTGTCTTTAAATTTGATTTCGTTTTGTATTAATTGTATCTTAATTTTAATCAAGGTTTCATCAACCAATTGTCTGGATTTAATAAGAAGTAAATAGAAAATAGATAACCACGATACGAAGGAGCCGGTGTGAACCTGGAGTATATATTAAATAAACAGTTGATTGCAAACTTGCAATTTTTTTTGCTCCTTTTCTTGTCTTCTCCCTTATTCCATCTTTTGCACTCAGTATTATTAATATTTTTTTTGTATTGGTCACTTACATTATTACCATATTTCTGTTTTCTATTTTGAATATGTATACATTGTTTTTTGATATTTATTTGCTATAAGGTTGTGCAAGGTGGCATCTGCAAACTTTTAACATGTAAGTAGTTACTGTAACAGAAATTTTTGTGAGTGTAACAAGAGCATAAGGTATGTAAGGTTGACAATGCAAAATTTATTACCATGTAAAAATATTAAATAAACTGTCTGTAAAGATATTAGGGATGTAACGATTACCGGTTTGACAATATATTATATATAAAATTACCCACCTTAAGAATTACCATTTCATATTTTAATTATCATTAAAACCGTAGGCTATTAGATTACCACGATTTGAACAACTCATGATAAATAAATACTGTCCAGCATAAAGCTTAGTTTGCAGTAACAGTTTCATGTGTGCAGAGCATGCAGAGTATTCAGAGTAGTTTTGTTTTGAGTGAAAACAGGGCGAAAATGCTGGGAGGTTTTAAAAGAGTGCTAAGGGAATTATACAAATGAATATATCAATTAATTAATTTTATGAATGTACCTCTGAAGGTTCTGACTATCTTCAGGAACGATGCAGTAACATTTTATTTTCATCTTAGCTCCATGTAATACCTAAAGGAACTGTTCTTAATTGCAGTACTGCTTTGTCCACGGAGTTTACAGAAACAGCTGTGATATAGCTTTTCCATAAGCGGCACCTGCTGTCAGTTAGTGGATTTACAGAGACTTATATTTACATTAGCCGTGTTTACACTCTCGAGCTTAAACCGGGCATGCTAGTGCGTGCCAGGGCCAGTCGCGTTTCCACTGTCACTTCCGGGGCTTGATCGTGCCTCGTCAGGGCTTCCTCGGGGCCAACGGCCAGGGTTTTTGGCCCGAAGAAAACCTTGGGCCAAAGCAGGCCAGCTGGGGCTAGAGGAGGGGTTATGAATAAAGGAGGAGTTTCTCCGCATATGGATATTGTCAGCCGGGATCATTTCAGAAGGCTAACAGCTATAACATCAGTATTTATACTCTACTCTTCACCACAGTGGTAACACTACAAAACCAACATAACATAAAACTATGTAAATCCTTACATAACACAACTTTTAAGTACCATCTTATGTCTCTCTATGTTGATCTTATGTAAAAATACACAAAATAACACTTAATTTCTACATTTATTTTCCTTGTTGTCTGATGCAAAGCATGCTGGGAACTAGAAAACTCAATCATATTAAGTTCACCTTACTACAGCAACATTTTGAGTTTACAAAACTTATTTCAATTAAGTCCAATGAACTCTCATTATTATTTGAGTGACAGTAACTCATTTAATTTAATTAATTTCACTGTTCGGTTTTACAGTGCAATTTCCCGTGTTCTCCAGCTGATACTTCATAGTTCCAAAAAAGGATGGGGGGGGGGGGGATGGTTACGTCCGGTTTTTGATCTGTGTCACCTGAATTACTCAGTCATGTGAGTGACTCTCAGGTCTGATCAGGTCTGAAGACAAGATAGATCTAAAACATGCATATTTCCATGTCTCCATCATTCCCCAACACAGGACGTTCCTGAGGTTTGCTTGTGCTCTGGCTTCACTGCGACTCCAGGGCATCTGCATACTAAATTCTATTGAAGATTGGTTGATTCTAGCTCAATCGGAGCAGAAGGTGGCTAGACATTGAGTCATTTTGAGACATTTAACGTCAAATAATCTAAATGAAGCCTTTTAAAAGACAATTATTCGCTGTGGTACATGTTTGTGACATGCGCCAGAAAGATGCTCAAGGAGCCTGAGATGTGCTAAAGCAGCTTATTCTGTTTTTCTCTTTATTTGTCAAAGGCATGACATTTTGTAGTTATTTTGAACATAACGTTACACAAATAAAAAAAAAAAATTACCATACGACTATAAATTACAGAGTATTAAGTTATTTCCCCTCAATGGGGGAAAAATCCAAGTGAACATCAGTCAGTACTCAATACTAATTGAAAAAACATATTTAGACTGCTTTAAATACGACTGCTGCTTACTTATTGTGCACTTCGTTACTGGCCTGCACTTGACTGTTGTCGCACCTGTCTGCTTATTGAGTCTATTTAGCCTATTGTAATTTATTAGAACTGTGTGAACTAGGATGGCTACATTATGTTTTTTTATTTTATTTTATTTTATTTATTTTTTTGATGTGGGTGCATATCCTATGTAAAATAATCCTATGCATCTCGAGGTATATATTCCAAGCATTCTGAAGGTATACTGAGGGTTTGGTGAGAAACAAAACGAAATGTCAAGTTATATTATATTTATATTATTTCCATTTTGTCTTGGTGTTTAAAATATGTATTTAGAAACGAATTCATTAATAAATTTTTTAATTAAAGAAACAAACTTACTGGGTGAGCAGGGTAGGCTATAACAGCCATCATACCGTGCCATGCCATGCAGCTGATGCAAAGAATAGAATTTATATCTAAACAGAAGAAAGCCCTGTCTAGACTCTGCCCTGGTATGAGTTGTGTCCAGCTATTTATTAATCTGATTGTTTGATTAATAAATTATGAAATGTAGTTTCAATAAATGTGGTATTATTCTGCGTGATACTGCAGAAGAACTGATGATGACCTGGTTTGATCGTCGGCTAACCAATCAGCAGAAAGTGGTGTTTAATTCCTGTCCACGTGTAGAAATGGAATATTCAATCTGTTTATTCATTTTTCTACCCCTGAATGAAAAACGAACATTTAAGCTGAATTCCTAAAAACTTAAACAGGAGCCGTTTTCGAATTGTTCTACTTTCAATATAAAAATTTTCAAAAATAATGATCGAATGATACATGGGTTCTTTCCTAAAGCGTTCGACAAGTGTTAAATATGAAACCCTACCAAAAGATATATGAACGATATATGAACAGAAAATGTGTAGTGTATTTTGTCTAAAATATTAACATTTACATGGAATTTGTGGCATACAATGTCTATAGGTCTTGTCCATATGTACAAAGTTTTGAGAATGTTTAACTTATGTGGACAACAAATAGACATGTAAGTCATAATATGTCATACAAGACAACAATTGCTAACACTATAACTTATTCAGTTTGACCAATTTCCCAAATCATTCATTAATTTCGCAAAACAGGCATATTTCTTAACATTTTAAAACTATTAACACATTCCACCTGTTTTCACACACATTACAATATATTTTGCAGGACTTTGACTTTGTTTCTAACCTTAGGGTTCAAGGGTTATGATCCAAAACACAAATATCCTTGTAAAAGCGCTGACTGCTTTTGGACAGATATTTGTCTGCATGCATTAGTTTTGGTGCATGATGGCATCATCCTGCCAGATTTGAGGTCTAAGTGATTAACGGTCTCTGACTTTAACTTTGACAATGAGCCTATATAAAAACTGTTTGAGGTATCAAAAATCTTTTATTAGATTTTTGCCAGTATCTGTTCTAAGTGCTTGGGTTTTTGACCTAAATCAAAATGGCTGACTACTGAAAACCATTTGTTAATTGGACCCAAGTAAAAGACAAAGGTGAGATTCGTGGCCATCATGCAAAATTTACAAAAGTTGTATGAATATTTGTAAAATTTGTTATATATTGTATTTTGTTGCTGGCCTACAACTTCAAAGGTTGCTTCAGCACAGGGTGCCAAAGACAAAAAAAGTTTTGTAATGATATGTCAATGTGTTCGTAAAGTAGAATACTTACTATCAAATTAAAAATCACACAAGAAAACTACTATGCCACACGCAAAACTAAAGTCAAAAGATACTGTTTGGTCAATCTGTTCACAAGCTATAAGTAAAAATGGCACATTTTCATATCTCTTGAGCAGTAAGTGGTGCTGTGACAAAATTGATAGGGTGCATTCATTGTTGGATGACAATGACACACAAAAAGTTTAATTTCAATTAATCATTTTGGCATCATGCAGTCAATTTTATTAAACATTAATTACTTGTATATCAACACAAAATCCATAATGTCTTCATGACATTGTCTGAAGATGGTCTCAATCAGATTTGGTGAAAAAAAGGCCAATGCTCTTAAGAGTTCAGTTGTTCTCAGTCTGACTCAATGAATCTATCAAGACCAGATTTACTACAATAGGGAAAATTAATGAAAAGATATTAGCAATATTTGCCCCAAATTATTTTGAATACCTTTAATGGATTTACTGGAGTCCAATCACCAAAGCCACAGGTACCCAAAATATGCAATAAAACTGCCATATATCTTTCCATATTTTTTTCCCCAAGAGATATAGCCTCAGAATCTTTTTGGCATCATGCCAGTAAATTGGTTGATATTGATGTTAAAGGGTTAGTTCACCCAAAAAAATCAAAAGTCAATCTTTCGTTCATTATCTGGCTCGGCTCAGTGTTCATCTTCAGTTCTCTCTTCACAGCAGTTCAGTCAGTGTACTGTTTGAGTGCATCCATTACTCCGGGATATTGGTTTGTTTGAACTCAGAGGGAGTGTCAGCCACATTAAAAAAGTTAACAGCTTAAGTCATTTGTGGATTAATGCGTTTTGGAGACGCGAACTGTTTAAAACGATTCAGTTCAATTTGGTTCAAGATCTGGTTACATTAAATGATTCATTCGCGAACCGGATATCACAAACTGCTGTGTTTTGAACTCTCTCACAACAGACATGGAAGAGAAGACAATGATGAATAAAGTCGTAGTTTTTGCTATTTTTGGAGCAAAATGTATTTTTGATGCTTCAAAAATTCAAATTGAATCTCTGATGTCACATGGACTACTTTGATGATGTTTTTCTTACCTTTCTGGACATGGACAGTATACCGTGCACACAGTTTCAATGGAGGTACTGAGAGCTCTCGGACTAGATCTAAAATATCTTAAACTGTGTTCTGAAGATGAACGGAGGTCTCACGGGTTTGGAATGACATGAGGGTGAGTTATTAATGACATAATTTTGATTTTTGGGTGAACTAATCCTTAAAGGTTAGGGTTTATTCATATTATTTATTAATGAATGAATAAAAAAGGTTTTGGATATCAACATGAAATCTATGCATTTTTGCTGACATGGTCTGAAGATTCTCTTATAATTTGTTGAAAGTCAGACTAAATGTCTAGAACGAGTAGGTTTTCATAGTAGGCTTTCAAGAACATTTGTATTACAATAGACACAATTAATCAAAAAATATAAAATTTTTCAACTGGAGGTTGAGTGCCTTCAGTAAATGATACCTAAGACACACAATAAGTGTTGTAATGATAATAGAGGTTGCACCGACTAATTGACTAGTCGACTTCAATGCACTACCATGACGCTTTAAGCTTGACGTTGACTAGTTGCCAGTCCTATAGAGGGCGCAACAGGATAATAAATGTTTGAAGGACTTCCACATTTACGCACCGTTTCCAAACATTTAAAATGACAAATAAATGTATACTCCGAAAGGTCCACACAACGTGTGGTGGTTATATTACTGGATGCTCGAAATTGAATGGGAGAATGCACATTCTAAACAGCTTATGGTACAGGTAAGTTAATTGCTGTTCTAATCTAATGCGCTGCTGCACTGTAGGGCACACACATAGGCTACAGACATTAGCTTGTATGTCTGTGCAGATCATTCGCAGTCAGAATCATTCAGCGCAGAAATGTACTGTCAACGCTGTTCTGTGTTTTCTCAATAAAATAGCTTAAAAACTGAAAAGTTCAGGCATATATTTGTTAATAACTAAATCCCACAGCGTCACTACTATTAGAGAGAGCCATGTAGAAATAATTCACACACAGAATCGCTCTCACAAATGCATTCATATAAATGTAATCTTTACTGTGCTACTATATCTGTATCTGATTTAGAACGAGCAGAAATCTGCGAGAAATAAAATGACCCAAAGGCAAAAGAACTGATAAAAATGAGCTGTTATAGGAGCAATAGCCATGTACACAGCGCTGTGTCATATGCAGTGTTGGGAAGGTTACTTTGGAAATGTAATAGGTTACAGATTACAAGTTACCCTGTTTAAAATGTAATAGTAGTGTAACTTTTTCAATTACTTTATTAAAGTAATGTAACTAATTACTTTTGAGTACTTTTTGATTACTTTTCTAAATTTGTGAAAATTAAAGAATAATAAATAAAAGTATATACATCAACTTAAATACAGTTATCTAATAAGCATGTGACGTATTCTGTGTAATAAACTCCTGAAACATTGGTGTTTTTTTCTTGAAACTGCTGTCTCTGTATATGATGATAGTTTCTCAAAATAAGTAAAATGCACATGAAGTGACACAGAGCAGTTCTAGAAATTATGTTTATGTGCTCGTGTACTCCTATATTGAGATGGCAGAGGTTGAAAACACTGCGAGCTTCAGTAGACCTATGTGTAGTAAATGAAACCATGTCTTTGCCATTAATTTACAGGAGGGGCGGACTGGGAAAAAAAATCAGACTGGAAAAATCAAACTCATACAAACAAATTCATGGAAAAAACTATTTTTTGTATGGACCTGACATAAAAAAGGTTTAAATCTTTAATTTGGGGACATGCAAAATAATTAAAAGTTCTCTCCTGAACTGCACCTTCACTTCCATTTTTCTCTTCAGTCTCTTTATTTTGCCCTGTTATGCATCTCTCTCATGACTTTAATACTCAAGATTGAACAAAACTATACTTTACAATACAATACTCTACAATACTACAATATCTTTATAGAAAAATCCTAATACTGTACACGAGTCATGTTTTTCCCTTACAAAAAATTACCATGCTTTTATTAGCCTATATAAAAGTAAAATAACCTTGTTTTGTTTTTGTTTTTTTGCAAATGGATTTGTATATATTTTTAAATAAATACATTTGTAAAATAATTTTTCATTTTTGGTTACCACAGTTAAACAATAGTAACCATTTCTCTGGATTTATAGTTAAATATTAAAATGTTAATTTTCGTAAGGGTTGTGGTGTTGTCTGTCGTAGCTCCCCCTAAACCTATAAAAAAATCGGAAATTTTTTTCAGCTAAATTCCTACTGTAACATTACAACAGATAATAATTATGTCCTTTATATAGTATTTTGAGTGATGACTGATGAGCAACGTGCTGCTGATTGATTAAAAAAAACAAAGACAAAAAAAGCATCTTTACAGATGAAACTGACCTGAAACCCTGAACAGTAGTTCTGCTTCTCTGCTCCAGCTGTGCGCTTCCACACTCCACTCTATTCTCTCTCTCTATTCTCTCTCTCTATTCTCTCTCTCTCTCTCTCTCTCTCTCTCTCTCTCTCTCTCTCGCATTGATTACTCTGAGTCTGATCCCAACCGTTTGGCGGAGGCGCGGAGAGCGCGCGAGTCATGACTAACAATTCATGACTTATTAGAGATTTAATTATCAAATGGCGGATTCGCAAATGATCGCTTTAGTATACAATAATGATATTAAATAGTGGGGCAAAATCGGCTGCCAGGCCACCGGGAATTGTCCCGGTTCTCCCGGTGTCCAGTCCGCGCCTGATTTACACAGACACGCAGAATGTGCAAGTCATATATTGCATTTTTGGGGCTTTATATTCACAGACACTAGTCCATGTCATGTTTTGATTCAAGTGTACTGACCTACTTTTGATTTAGTCATCCAAAATGTGGCATATTCCGTCCGCGTTAGGCATTCCGTTTTTATGACTGGATTCTATGAACCAGACTGTATTTCCGCATCCCGGAAATTATTAGGGCGGTATGTCTCAGAATAGTCAGTGCAATTTGGGAAAGAAATCAGTTAAATCTGTATGTGGATGTGTGTAAATATTCAAATGTAATCCCCTTTGTAATCGTTAAAAATTTCATAAGTAACTGTAATTTAATTACTCATTTTTTCGTAGTAACTGTAACTAAATACAGTTACAATAATTTTGTAATTAAATTACGTAACGCCGTTACATGTAACTAGTTACTCCCCAACACTGGTCATATGGCATAGCTGTGCACAAGGGGTTTTTCACAGCTCCAGACTTATTTGTTCATTAATGACGTCATCAGCGACTAATCGACTTTGACTCGACTTTCATCACATAAAAGTCGAATTTAAAAAATCAGAAGTCGTTCAACCCCTAAATGATAACCCAATGTGTTCTGAAAAATACATATATAGACATATAGAGATAAATATAGAGACTATGTGGAGATAATAGCATCACATCTACTTTGCCGTGCTCATCACCAAATTGGTTTGCATATTATTTGAGAACAGTTTGGATAATAAACTTGAATTTTAATTAAACTTGATAATTCAGCAAAACTTTGGTGCTTGGACCTTAATTATGCTTAACACAACAGTTAATGGTAACATTATTAATAACATGTTTTTGGTGGTCTAAATGACATCTCTCTAATTCCCATCTCTATGTCCTATCCCAGACTGCAATGCAGTATAATAGGATGAAATAGTAAAGAGGCTTAGGGCCACTGGGCAGCATGTCTTCCTCAATCTGTAAATGCTATTTATACTTACTCAGACCAGTGTGTTAGCTTGCTTATACGATAGACACAACTGACACGGTCACAAATCTAATCTCTAAAAAATACTTTGAAAATATGGTAATGGAACATTTCCTTTTGGTTCTGTTGTTTCTTGCTTGATGTGAAGTTGACATGTCAAAACAAGTAATGTGTCTTTGTAGTTTGGCGTTTCATCCTGTTGTACATTAAACTGTAAATTGTGGTAAAGTGAATATGTACTGTATACAGTTGAATGAATTGAAATTCATAATTGATTAACTTTGCACAGTTAGCAATTAACTGACTTTATCTGAAAAACAAATTTTACTGTTTACTATTGTTTACTATTGTCTTTATTTTTGAGCTGTTTTAAAGCAGAATTGAATTATGTTTGTATCACTGAAAAATAATTTTCCTATTTACCATTGTAAAACTCTTTTAAAACAATCCATGCTCTATATAAATAAAGCTGACTTGAATTGACTAAAGTACATGGAGAAAAGGTGTGTTTGTGTGTGTCATTAAGAGGCTTAAGCAGAATAATTAAATTAAAAATCAAATATTGTACCTGAAAATGAATGTGATTTTGGGACAAAATTCTTACCCTTCTTCCATCAGGTGAATGTAACCTGAGCACCGGGAAGTGCATAACCTCTGACATGTGATCTAACAGTGCTTCAAATGAGTATGCTTTTCTTCTCTGCAGTATCAGGGTGTGCTTCACTTCTGTCTCTCCATTACGAAACAGTACTAGCCGCTTTGGTGTGTGCAACAAGATGGCATGCTCATTCAGTCTTGCACTGCAGGTTCCATGTTGAGCAGAGCTATGTGTATACCAAGCCAAGCACCGGGCACTAACAGGACGAGCGTGATACCAGGGAGGCAGTTTCCGGCGTGCTTGTTCCAGGTCAATGGGTTTGACAGTTCGACGATCAGAGCAAATGTAGGAGTGACCATGATGTAACTGATCAAGAGACTGAACGGCCGTATGACCACGAGGAGTTGTAATAGTGCGCACTCCAAATGGCAGTGGCACACGCTTAGATAGGCTATCCAGGAGAGCCTCAAAAGTTTTAAAGGTGCGGCTGTTGATAATCACAGGAAGACCGCTGAACTGAGAATCACCACTTTTATAAAAGCACACACGTTTGGAGGCAGTTGGCTCAGTGATGTGTAGTGGCCGTGATGTCATCTGAGTGTGACCACTAGTGGTAGACTGAGCCTGTGGAATAGCCTTCCGCACTACTGGAGCTTCACTCATGATTGCAATTTACCTGCATCGTACATGAAAGGCAGACATGATGAGGGTGAAGGAAATAACTCAAACAACTCAATTTAATAAATAGATATAATGTGACTGATTATGGCCAACAGAAAATATTAACAAACCATATCAATCTGCACATCGCAGAGACTTCAAAATCATGCTTTCAACCAAAAACACACTCAAGTGCACCCATTCCAATTTTTAATATAATCAATATATCTGAAAACACCAGCTTTAACATCAGAATTTTAATAATTTAATTTAGTTTATTATTTATTAATAATAAACATAATTTTCTCTATGCTGGAGGAAAATGCCTCTTTAATTTTATAAATGATTAAAACAAACACATACTGATTGACCACTAGTCTAAATATATGAGAGGCAGTAGGTTACAGACTGCACATCACTGTTGATAGCAGATGTTGTTTCCTGTTTAACAGGCCTGGATTTAACAATCACTAGAACTGCTCCAATCAAATTGTCATTCAGCCACTTAATTTAGTTTAACACCACTATATTATTATATACTATATTATTACTATATTAATAAATATCTTTTTTCAGACAACAAGCTTTAAATTGTAAAGAATGTCTCAAAGTGTTTTAAGAGATTATATAACAATCTTTCTTTAATTAGTTTCAATAATCATTATAAGGATTGAACCTTATTAACACACTTAATTTTATCTTTTTGACAGTCAGAAGGGCTATTATGAACTGCATTATATTCCATCATAAGGTTAACATAAAGAAATGTTTATATATATATATATATATATATATATATATATATATATATATATATATATTATGTACAGCATTACCTTCCATCATAAGGTGGCAATAAATACATTTCATTTTTTCATACACAAGAGAATAATTATTTTCATTCATTTTCTAAAAACGAATGTCCCTTCGTGATCTAAGTATGGCTTCATACAAAGAAGATTTGTTTGATGACAACTACAGACAATTTAAGCAAACCCATTACAAAACTCAAAAACAACTTTAAATAACAAACTCCATGTACAGTCATAAAGTCTGAAAAATACTCACTGTGTTCCTCATTTTGAGCAGGGTTTAAATTAACGCACCTAAGCACTGTCATATGCTAGACGGAGCAGCCCAAGATGGAGACTAGAAGTTATTTTGGGCAACTGCTTCGGACTTAATTTGCTTAATCTTTGGTCACTTGTAATCTCACCAACCAGGGACAGCATTACACATGCAGCCCAGCTTTAAGAGTGTGTGAGCTGCGCTCACTATTATCTACTCTGTTGATCTGCCTACAGCCTTCAGGTCTCTCTATTATATAGCACCCTCACACAAGCCCACTAACTATAAGCAATGCCTTATGTTAGAATGAATACCTTTAAGAAATATACAATTAGTGATGATGGAAAATAAATAAATAAAATGCTATTCATATAATTAAAATAAAAAAAGAATAGCGTATAAATAGTGTTATGTAGTTTTAGCACCCATTCAGCTCTGTTCTAGACCAGATGTATTTCGGGGACAGTCTCGATTTTTTGTTGTCTTGTCCCCGAGTTGTCTGCGTACATGTCCCCATTATACCTTCAAAAACCCCTCAAGTACTGCAAAATCCCAGACAAACATTGCCTGTTGGATGCCTAGTGTTTATTTTAACCAACAACAAAATGGTCTGCTATTTTCATGACAAGACACTGTAATATTTTGTCAGATAGCTTAAATTATTCATGTTAAATTAAATAATACCATGAGCTATCCCTGGATGAGAAGCCTCTCATTGATAGAGCGCACCGGACCTTCCAAAGACGGCCTGAACCTACTGAACCACCTAGACCCTTTGTACTGAGGCTAAACTACTTTCACACACTTGAGGACATCCTACGCAAGGCTGCAGCAGAGAAACAACTCTTCGATGGTGGTAAAAGGATCCAAATATTTCCGGACTACCCGTCTGCCATAGCTAAAAAGAGGGCACTATTCAACCGCACGAGGGAGCTGTTACGGGGCAGACCCGGGGTCAGGTATGGCCTCCTCTATCCTGCTAGAGCACTATTTGTTTCTTCTACACGTGAGTTACACACTTAACTTTAAACACACGTACAAACTTTAAAACCGCCATTTTCATAAAAAAAAAAAAATTGGAAAGTGTTATGTCCTGCCTCATACAGATCGAGGTTTGCACTTTTATTTTATTTTTTCTCTCTTCCTTCTTTCTTTTTTTCTGATATCTTATCTAGAGCCCTGACAATTGTTCAGCTAGTTCTTTAAAGTGTGGAAATGGCTCACTGTTATTTAAAGGTAAGTGTTATTGCCTCCGTTGGAGTTGCAACTCAGTTAAGTTTTTGGTCATACATATTTAAAACTATTTCTCCTATTTAAAACTATTAATATTATTATTATTATTTATACAGTCGATGCAAATTCCCACCTTGGGGAAAGCGTTCTTCTTCTTAACTATGGACATTAGGTATATGGGTATTTGTATATGTATGGGTGTGTTGTGTCAAGTCAAGTCAAGTCAAGTCACCTTTATTTATATAGTGCTTTAAACAAAATACATTGCGTCAAAGCAACTGAACAACATTCATTAGGAAAACAGTGTGTCACTAATGCAAAATGACAGTTAAAGGCAGTTCATCATTGAATTCAGTGATGTCATCTCTGTTCAGTTTAAATAGTGTCTGTGCATTTATTTGCAATCAAGTCAATGATATCGCTGTAGATGAAGTGACCCCAACTAAGCAAGCCAGAGGCGACGGCTGCAAAGGAACCGAAACTCCATCGGTGACAGAATGGAGAAAAACACCTTGGGAGAAACCAGGCTCAGTTCGGGGGCCAGTTCTCCTCTGACCAGACGAAACCAGCAGTTCAATTCCAGGCTGCAGCAAAGTCAGATTGTGCAGAAGAATCATCTGTTTCTTGTGGTCTTGTCCTGGTGGTCGTCTGAGACAAGGTCTTTACAGGGGATCTGTATCTGGGGCTCTAGTTTTCCTGGTCTCCGCTGTCTTTCAGGGATGTAGAGGTCCTTTCTAGGTGCTGATCCACCATCTACTCTAGATACGTAAAGGATCCGGGTGACTGCAGTGACCCTCTGATCTGGATACAGACTGGATCTGGTGGCTACGGTGACCTCGGAATTACAGAGAAACAGACTAATATTAGCGTAGATGCCATTCTTCTAATGATGTAGCAAGTACATCGGGTGTTATGGGAAGTGTTCCCGGTTCCGGTTTACCTAATCAATGCAGCCTAAAAATCCTTTAACGGATTTGGATAATAAAAGCATATTAGTATGTTATGTGTAAGCCAGGTTAAAGAGATGGGTCTTTAATCTAGATTTAAACTGCAAGAGTGTGTCTGCCTCTCGAACAATGTTAGGTAGGTTATTCCAGAGTTTAGGCGCCAAATAGGAAAAGGATCTGCCGCCCGCAGTTGATTTTGATATTCTAGGTATTATCAAATTGCCTGAGAGTAGAGGATTATAATGTAAAAGGAGCTCATTCAAATACCGAGGTGCTAAACCATTCAGGGCTTTATAAGAAATAAGCAATATTTTATACATACAATATTCTATACAATGTTTGATAGGGAGCCAGTGCAGTGTTGACAGGACCGGGCTAATATGGTCATACAGTACTTCCTGGTTCTAGTAAGAACTTTTGCTGCTGTATTTTGGACTAGCTGTAGTTTGTTTACTAAGCGTGCAGAATAACCACCCAATAAAGCATTACAATAATCTAACCTTGAGGTCATAAATGCATGGATTAACATTTATGCATTAATCAAATACAACATGATATTGTCTGCGATTGGTGAGATTACATGCCGAGATTGAAGGGCTGTAAAACCACTAATGATGTCATGCGAGCGAATTGCAATAGCTAAAGGCTCTATTGCTAGAGCGAATAAAAGGGAGACAGTGGGCAACACTGTCTCGTGCCCCGCTCCAAGCAAAAAACAGAGTCAAGATTTTCACTATTGGTCTGAATGACTGCTGTTGGGTGGTTATAAAGCATCTTAACCATATTAATATATTTAGGACCAAAATTCATCTTTTGGAGGACTGAAAGCAGATATAGCCACTCAACTTGGTCAAAGGCCTTTTTGGCGTCTAAAGAAACTCAAATAACCGGATATTCCACCTGAGAGGCAGAAAAATATTGCATTTAATAGCCTGCAAACGTTGTCAAAAAGGAATCAATTTTGAATAAGTCCTGTCTGATCCATATATACTAACTGTGGATTACTTATTCCAATCTTAATGCAATAATTTTGGCAAACACCTTGTAATCTTAGTTGAGGTCTATATGAGCCACACAGACAGGGGTCTTTACCAGGCTGAAGCAGAAGAGTAATCATAGCCTGTTCGAGAGAATCTGGTAGATGCTGCGACTCTATAGCCTGCATATACATATCCTTCAGTGGCTTATTTAATTTGGGTATAAATGCTTTAAAAAAATCTATAGAAAAACCATCCAAACCAGGCGACTTGCCAGCAGCCAGGCATAATATGGCCTCTTGTATTTCGACCTCAGTGATGTCCCCGTCCAAACAGTCCCTGGACACTTTAGTAAGAGATGGTATGTCCAATTTATCCAGGAAAGTATGTGTTTTCACCATATCAGTACCTTGGGAGGTATATAACAATTCATAGAATTGCATAAATTCCTGATTAAGAAGAGTAGGAACTCTGATAACAGTATTGTCAACCTGACGTATTGCATTAATAGACCTCACTGCATCTTCTTTTCGTATTTGCCTGGCCAACAATTTGCCAATTTTATCGCCATGCTCATAATATCGTTGTTTGGATCTAAGGAGGACACACTCTGCTTCTTTAGTGGACAGTATACCATACTCAAGCCGCAGTGAGCTTAGAAACATATTTTTATCTCCACAAACAGAACAGACCTGTTCCAATTTTTTGATGTCTTTAGAAAGTAAATTCAGTTGACTATTTTTACCAGATTAGTATGATATAATTACTCCCCTTAGATAGGCCTTTAGTGACTCCCAAACCACCCCTTGAGAAGCAGAGCCCTATCTTTTTACAGTAAAGTAAAAAAAAAAAACTTTCTATATTGTCATTTAAAAGAGCTATAAAATCAAGGTCATTGAGGAGATAGTTACTAAATCACCATCTTCTAATATGTGTTCTGGTAGGGGGAGCATTAACCGTAAGGATTAATGGGGAGTGATCAGATAAGGTCCGTGGAAGGTATTCACATGAATCAACTTAGTATTCCTGTGCTTTGTGCAAAAGAAAAAAGTCAATTCTGGAAAAACTTTTATGTGGCCGGGAATAAAAAGAGAAATCTTGTTGGGTCTTATGTAAAGCCTTCCAAATATCTATCAGCTCTAATTCAGCCATCATGTGTTTAACAGCTCTTGCTGATGGTGTCAAAGCAGAACATTTAACAGGTGATCTGTCTGTTGGATCTACTGTCTGTTGGATCTAGGACCAAGTTAAAGTCACCTCCAATGATTGTACAAGGCAAAACAAGTTTGAAATGTAAATTATGGAAGAATTGAGGTTCATCTTGATTGGGGGCATAAATGTTTGCTATTGTGATACTTTCAGATCAATCAATCAGAGCAATTTCTATCTTATTTCTCTTTAAAAACAAGAGTATTTTCTTTCTATTTAAATTGTTATTAATCCCATTAACATTCCAGAACAAAGTTATACTTATCTCTTTCAGCTATAAGTCAAAATAAAATAAACACAACACAAACAAATCAAGAAAAAAAGAAAGCAAGAACGTGGCACCCCCCCCCCCCCCCAAAAAAAAAACAAAAAAACAAGTGTAACGTTGCTTACTAAACATGCACAACTTCAAGCTTAAGCTTCCCACATATATCAACAGAATAATTAACGCTGACTATGCCATCTGCTGTGCAGGGAAATTTAGTAAGTAAAAACTGGCCAGAATTATTTCAGAGAACAACTTATAGATGGAATGGTAAGGTAGAAAATTAGACAGATTCATTATTGTCCATTCTTGCAGCTATTCGGAGCTCACATGTCCACAGATCAAGTAACTATTTAAAATGTACCTACAGTCTCACTCTGAACTCGCTGACTATAGAAGTGTTGGGTGATAAGTTTTCAAATAAGCCTCATCAGCGTCTTTTGAGCTGAAAGATTGTGCGCCCTCTGGCAGAGCCACTCTCAAAGTGGCCAAGTACTGCATGCTGTATGAAATATTATGGTCCTGGAGCCGTCTTCTGAGAGGAGCAAATGGCTGTTTCTTCTTGTAGAGGGACGTTGACATGTCCCGGAAGATCATGATCTTTGATTTTCCATATGTAAGCTTTTTTCTCCCGTCCAGCATTCAGTATTGAGACTGTATCTCTGAAGCAAAGCAAATTAATCACTATGGCTCGTGGTCTTTCGTATTCTGCCGGCCGGCGCTGAAGCGTACGGTGAGCTCATTCAATTTCAAAGGGGCGCTCCTAAATGACACCGATGATTTTAGGGAGCCATTCCTCCACAAACGACACTGCGTCTCTCCCTTCTACCCCTTCAGGAAAGCTAAGGAGGCGTAAATTGTTACGCTGGAGCGATTTTCAAGATCATCGACCTTATCTTTCAAAGTAAGGATTTCATACTCCACGTGCTTTTTACCATCCTCGATGTCTTCACGCAGATTCCCAATGCCTTCTTCAAAACCGTCTTGGCGTGATTCGAGTTCACACAGTTTTTGTCTCGTTTCCTGAAGGTCGCTGTTTACTTTGTCTATTGAGTCCCGTATTTCGCACTGCATGACACAGCATGACACTGTGACACAGCACAGTATTTCGTCTAGCATGACTTGAATTTTCATGAAACCTTTCTCCAGTTCTGACTGGAACCATTCAGGAGACGATGACAAGTAAGCCGTTAAAGCTAGAGGTCTGTCTTCGGTAGTGTTAGTTGTTTCCTTCTTGTTCTCGATGGGTTTTTTAGGGGACATCCTCAGAAGTTGCCAAAAAAATTCTATCCAGTTTAAATTAAATAAAATACAAGTGCAGCAGCGTTTTACTCAAGTTAATGAAATATAAACAGGATTTTCCGTGGGAGCTATGCTTTCCGCATCTTACTCTATGGCGGCCATAATCGGAAGCCCATGTAAATTCTACTTCATGTTAGAACCATCACTTCTACCACAAGAGACTGCTTTGTAAGTAATCTTCCCGATGTATCTAAATTCCTTAGCATATCCAAAACTTCAGAACAACTTGATGATGTAACAGAAACTATGGACTCTCTCTTTTCTAGCATTTTAAATACAGTTGCTCATTTATGCTTAAGGAAGGTTAAGGAAAACAGTCTGACACCATGGTTGAGCACACTCGCACCCTAAAGAGAGCAGCCCGGAAAATGGAGTGCAGCTGGAGGAAAACAAAACTAAAGGTATTTGGTATTGCTTGGCGGGAAAGTAACCTATCCTACAGAAAAGCATTAAATTACAGAAAAGTCTCTTCATGAATCACATTCCTCACGTTCTCTGCCTAGATCATTGCACCCAGCTGTCACGGATTATCAATCATTGCACTCAGTCAATTCCCCATTAGCGTTTGTCTCTCCCTGTGTATTTATACCCAGTCTGTCTTAGTATGTGTCACGGAGTCCTTGTTAATTCACATCCGTCTCTTGTTGTGCTCTTGCCTTGTGTCCTTGTTTGTTTATGTTTGGTTTTGTTTGGTATCGACCCCTGCCTGTACTGTTTATTCTTTGGATTGCCCCTTTAATAAAGACGTACTCGCATTTGGTTCTCTCGTCGTGTCTCCTTGTATCCCGAACGTGACATTTATACAATGATAATCCTGTTGAACATGTCCCTGAAGATGTCACTAATGAATGACTTAAAGATAGAGGGACTGTTAACTAGGCTGAAAGGCGTAACCCCATATTCATAATTCCCGGTGGTTGTGGCGTAAGTTTTCCATTCATCACCTGTCCGAATCTGAATTAGATTATAAGCACTGCATAGGTCCATCTTGGTGAAGAATTTTGCAGTTCTCAATTGTTCCAGTGCAGAGGGTACAAAGGTTGTCCACTGACATAATATTCCCAGCTGCACCAGAGTCTAACATAACGCGCAAGGACATAGCTCCTGTAGGAAGTGTGAGGGTGACAGGAACAGTGATGCAATTATCAGCACTGAGAGCTAGAATGGGTCACTCACCCGAGTTGCGGTGTCTCAGCGAGCAAGAGAGGGGCATGACACTCATGTGGCCTGGTTCGCCACAATATAGACATATATTCTAATCTCCATTAAAAGCTCTTCATTTGCATTTTCGCTTTTGGGTCCTCATCTCTCCACACTACAGAATAATCTGGCCACCCTGTGGACCCAGCAAGCCCGATTCAGACTGCTGTTGAGCTGCAAGGAGCCGGAAGGCATGACACGGAGCTAGCCGCTGCTCGGCACGCAGTGGATTCCCTGGCCGCCCATCTCTCAGATGTGTCAGCTCAAGTTCACCAGCTCAAGAAGGGTTCTGCTGCTTCCAGGGGGTTGGAATCCCCAGAGCCCAGGGTCAACAACCCTCCATGCTATGCCAGTGAGCCTTCACAGTGTCGGTTGTTTCTCACCCAATGTGAGCTTGTCTTTCCTCTCCAACCAGTGACCTACGCTAGAGAGCGAGCATGGGTCGCCTACGTCATCTCGCTCATGACAGGTCGTGCCCGCTGCATGGGAGGCTGAAGTCGAATACATCACTCGTTTTGACTCCTTCAAGGAAGAGATGATTCGGGTATTTGACCATTTGGCTCGTGGAGAAGAAATGTCTTGCATCCTGTCCACTCTCTGCCAGGGGGAGACGTTTTCTTGAGGGACTCAGTTCAAGCATCAAGGACGAAGTCATCACCCATGATCTGCCCACTCGTCTCGATCCCCTTATCGAACTGGCCATACGAGTAGAAAAGAGATTTGATCTCCGCTGCTGTTCCAGGGTCGTGGACTCCTCCAGGAAATGGCTCAGGTTTTGGTCAATCACGTCTTTAAGATACACGGCCTCCCTACTGACGTTGTCTCGGACGTGAGACTTCAATTCACGTCCCATTTATGGAAGGAATTTTGTCGTCTCATTGGGGCGACTGTCAGCCTCTCCTCTGGGTTTCATCCCCAGACTAATGGCCAGGCTGAATGAACCAATACGTCCGCTATCGGTCTCTCTCCGTTTAACTGTTGCCTTGGCTTTCAGCCTCCTTTATTCTCCTCACAGGATGCTGATTCCAATGTCCCATCAGTGAAGGCATTCATCAGTCGTTGTAAGCGCACCTGGAGAAGGGTTAGATCTGCGCTTTGTCATACTAAAACCCGTACTCAGAAATATGCCAATAAGCGTCGTGTCAGAAGTCCTAAGTATCTTTGTGGTCAGAGACTGTGGCTATCCACCCAGAATTTACCTCTCCTGACTACTTCCTGCAAACTGGCCCCCCGCTTCATTGGACCTTATCAGATTTCTAAGGTCATTAGTCATGTTGCGATCAAATTGAAACTCCCTTCCAATCTTTGTCGCATCCATTCCGTTTTTCACGTTTCATGCATTAAACCAGTCATACGCGCACCTTCTCACACTGCTTCGCCTGTTCCTATTCGTGTCGAAGATGCCCCCGTTTACACAGTGCATAGAATCCTGGATATGCGTTGTCAAGGTCGGGGCCACCGGGCCCAGCCATCAGGCCCAGAGAGACTTTGCTATGAGTGCAGTAATAACTTAGACAGGACACAGGTGATTTCTGTGGTACCAGTATGATTGTTGTGGATTTGAGACACGAGGGGATGACTGCCTGGCTCAGCAAGGTGTTGAAGATATCTGTTAGGACATCTGTCACCTTTGCAGCATAATCTATCAGTACAAGGCCAGGTATGTTGTCAGAACCCGCAGCCTTGAATGGGTTAGATAAGGTCTTCCTTACTTTGGCTGGACACACACAGAGCGCCTGGTCATTGGGAGGTGTGGGCAGTTTTATGCAGGTGTGTCATTCTGCATTTCAAACCATGAATAAATATGGTTGAGTGAATCTGGGAGTGATGCATTTGAGGGATCATCACAGACCTGTGGCAGGGGTTTGTAGTCAGTGATGGTCTGAATGGCGTGCCACAAGCTCTGTGTGTCTCTGCTGTCTGTGCCTCTTTAAACATGTTCCAGTCTTTGAAAACAAACACACAACAATCCCTTGTCTCGTGCTGTGTAGATCGACTTTAATTAAATCCTATTTATTTATTTTTAAGAAAGACGAACATTTGACAGCATGAGTGATGGAATCGCTGGTCTAGTGGGGTTATTCCTTAGCCTAGTTTGTATACCTCCATGCTTGCCATGCTTGTCTCCTCTCACGCTGCTGGCGTTGCTGCAGGTAGCATCAGTAGGCTAGACCGCGTTCTCGGGGTTGGGCTTCAGCAGCTGACAAAGGTCTAGGAGTCACCTGTCATTTGCAAGTGATAAACAGCGCTTGAGACTCGTAGCAGCAGATTCACGCTGTTGTCATTATGTACTTCTGAAAAAGCATAAAATAAATAATAATAATAGTAATAGTAATAATAATAATAATAATTATTATTAATATTATTATTAATATTATTTATGTGCATATGGCAGACATTTTCACAAAAATTAATACAAGACGTAGTCATTTTTTTTGCACATGCACTGAAGGATTCGAGAAGGTGTACTGTTGTGTTTGTAAAAACAATTATTTGAGAGAAAAAAAAGGTTTTTTTGGAAAAAAAAAAGATTTTGTCTGTGACTTCAAATTTACTGACACACTTGTGCCTATTCTCTACAACTACAAATTCCTCTGTCACAGTTTCTCAGTGGTTTTGCCCCAAAAATACATTTTAAAAATAACTTTTAATGCAACATAGTAGGGCATTTTAAGGCATCCGTACATGTACATGAGCTGTGTTGCATTAAAAGTTGTCATTATTAATGTTTAATGTCAAGTAAATTCACCTTTATTTATTTAGCGCTTTTAACAATACAGATTGTGTCAAAGCAGCTTTACAGTTGTAGTTGGCCAGAAAAAGTCAACAGTTTAATTCCAGGCTGCAGCAAAGTCGCTGAGGATCTGTCTCTGGGGCTCATCTAGCCCTCCTTTTACCCTCAAATCTGATAACATTTGTTACCCACTGGGGTCATTTTGACCCCAGTAATTTAAACCTCCAGAATATATATATATATTTTACAAAGGTTTGTGTCTCAGGCAATTTATGTCTTTGTTGACTACTTAAATAGCCTTTAAAGTTGACATTTTTGTTGTTAATGTGTGGGGTCAATTTGACCCCAAGGAAAACGTCCTAGGTTACATATGTAACCATGGTTCCCCGAAGGGAACGAGACGCTGCGTCCAAAACGCTATGGTAACGCCCTTCAGCGTGTCCAGCTCTGAATAATATGTGAAATTAGTCTCATGAATAGGCGTGTCGTCATAGGCGGGTGACGTAGCGACCAGGAAGCTATGAAAGAACGTCAGGTGGAACGAGCGTCAGCTTCTAGGAATGAAGCGAACTCTGGCAGGGATGCCGGAAGTATGGCTTTGAGACGCAGCATCTCGTTCCCTTCGGGGAACCATGGGTTACATACGTAACCTGGGACGTTCCCCTTTAGGAACTCGAGCTAGATCCAAAAGGCTATGAGAACGAGAATACCCACACCGACAGACTTGCAAATCCCTGCCTAGTGTGTATACAAGGAGCACACTTAAGGCAAGAGAAAGAAGAGCCGTGAGTGGCTCGCAGATCTAAACCATAAAATCTGATGAATGTGAGGGGCGTGGACAGTCCAGCTGCGTTGCAGATGTCCTGTATAGACACACCTGACAAGAAGGCCTTGGAGGCTGCCCTACTTCGGTTCAAGTGAGCCTTGACTCCCAATGGTGTGGGGAGATCAGAGGATTCAAGGTTTTAGGATAGCATCCTGATCAACCACTTCTTCTGGTCGGAGGCCTCAGCCTCAGTGCACTGCAGAGGAAACATGTAACCAGAGGGTGTCTGCCCACTGAATGGCCACCAAGAGGGGCGTGGTAGACTGTAATGGCCACCACGTAGACCCTCAGGGTGGAGTGGGTTAAACCTGCAGATAGAAGGGCCTGCAGGAACTCCAGAACTGTCCCAACTGGGCAAATAACTGGGTTGTGCTGGCAGTCTTCGCACCAGGAGGTGAAAGGGTTCCACCACAAGGTGTACAATTTCCTCATGGAGGGAGTTCTGGATTGAAGGATGATCTCAGCAACCTCGGTTGAGAGACCAAAAGCTACAAGATGTGCCCCCTCAGGGGCATATTGCATTTTGCCCTTCCAGTGTCAGCATTCCAAAGGCTTGCTGTTGCATCTCCTTTTGCCTTGTAGACTCCTGCCAAAATGAGCAACCCAATGTAGGCTTTCAAGTCAGTCAGATCAAAGTCTTTCCAACCATTCCCATACACACGCCTACGCCACACGTCTAAGTTTGTCATTTCAAGTACTTTCATTTCAATTGATGGTGTGATGAAAAGATAAAATGCTGATTTTATATCTTGGACATGGCTGATAGTATATCTAGTGGGCCCTGGAACCATTTTGATGACATTAGCAGCACTAAGTCTACCCTGTTGTTCAGGTGGTGACTGGGATCATGATAACTTTCCATTTTTGGAAGGTAATGGGTTTGTAGGTGGTTGAGAGACATCAGGAGGGTCAACATTAGGAGTCTCATTCTCATCTGAGGAGGATGCCTCATAATCAGGGTCCTCAATATTATCATCGGTCTCAGAAACATTCTCCTCTGTCACTTTCACTGTCAAAATCTCAAAATCTCATTGACAGAAAATCTTTGCTTAGATGTAATTTTCAAATGAGAGAGATGGAGAACATAGAGATCACACAGAGCAGAAAGAGAAATGGTTTAGAATGCTTCTGTTCATGCTTTTTATAATGTTTGCTCCTCCCCTTTGTTTGGTAAACCATGATAATTAGGTTTTCCCCTCCCCACGGCACGGGAAATGTCAAAGTTCTCACAAAAAATATGTTTTCCCCTCCCCCATGGCATGGGAAACATCAAAGTTCTCATGAGAATTATGTCCCATGTCATGTGAACTACTTCAGATACGGTTATGTTAGGTTAGAGCCCTAAAACAGAGGGAAGTTTTTTGAATATAATATTGAATATGTAAAATTATAATGAACATTATATAATTATAACATGTTATAGTGACCTCAATAAAACAACCAAAACAAATGTGTGTGAAACATTATATCTCTTATGTTTTATACAGCTAAAAGAGCCTATTAAAAATATATATATAATAATTTCAAAATCAATGTAAGCTTGAAAAAGTGTATGGATCACCAAGGAACACCGATGCTACAAAATGTGTACAGGACATTTAAAAAATATCAGCAGGTTAATTTTATGTTTACAGAGTTGTCCCCATTAAATTAGGAAAATTCATTAAATCTTTTTTTTAAATAATTTTTTTTTAAATAATGTATTTACAGACGTTAAATATTGAATGTTAATAGGAGGGCTAGTTGTCCTGGTCTCCGCTGACATTTAGAGCTGTTGAGGTCCTTTCTATGTGTTGATCCACAATCTGGACTGGATACTGGTGACTGCAGTAACCATCTGATCTAGATACAGACTGGATCCGGATGGCTGCGGTGACCTTGGAAATATAATGAAACAGACTAATATTAGTGTAAATGCCATTCTTCCAGGCCCGGCGCCACAAGGGGGCAAAAGGGGGCAAAAGGGGGCAATGCCCCCTCAGATCTGACTTGTGCCCCCTTTGTTTCATTTTTGTATTCATGGTTAAAAATAAAATGTTAAACCTTTTGAGTTAAATAATAATTTAACCTTTTTTGGTTAAAGCGTCTGCTAAATGCATAAATGTAAATTTAATTTATCCCCGTGGGATTTAGAATGTTCAGTGTTGTGACTCGTGACATTACTGCCAGATTCAAACGTCTTTCGCGTTGGTTGGCGCTGAGCCAGATACAGACGAGCTCAACGCTGTCATATATCACAACTATGCAGTGTTTTCAACCTCATAATGTTTCTTTTAGATTTCAGACATTTAAATACACATAAGCGCTGGTAAAACAACAGCCTACATTTGGAGTTTGTAAAATACACACTGATGTCTGTGGAAGCAAGTTCTAGTGTTGCGTTGGTTGGCGCTGAGCCAGAGACGGACGAGCTCAGCGCTGTCATATCACAACTATGCAGTGTTTTCAACCTCATAATGTTTATTTTAGATTTCATACATTTAAATAGGCTACACATAAGCACTGGTAAAACAATAGCCTACATTTGGAGTCTGTGGAAGCAGCTATAATAATCTATTAAAATATAATTTGACGACGTGTGTTTTTCATATAAGACAAACACAGTGGAAGTAGGCTAACGTAGACTAACCATGTTCCGTACACTTTTCGTGATTCACCGCACGCCAGTGACCACTCATCCGTTGTAGAAAGACATACAAGCATGCTTGTGTGCTCATTCTCCGGGGGAATACCTATTATACGGTCTACACTTTGATTGATGTCTTTAGGACCAATAGTTTTTGAGAAAACTGGGGAAAAGTACCACCTCCGCCAGTGTACGGAAGATGATAGGGGTCAACGGTGTTCCGTACAGGCTTATAATGATGTTCTGTACAGCGCTCATAACTTGATTTTATCGGCGAAAATTGACATGTAACTCATCAAAAGTGAACTGTTTATTTATTTTAACTGCAAGAAAACATAATTCCAATGAATATCAAAGATTATTACCTTTTTATTTGATTCAAATACAAGTTAATTGCTGCTTTAATAAAGGGCGCATGCGAGTTAGGCATGATTGTGTCGTGATATTAATTATGACATGTGAGTTAAGCATGAACCATGTGAAAGGTTAGTGAACATCATTTCCATATCTTTCTGAAGATGCAGAAGACGAGAAGGGCAAGTAATTTGCACTGATTAATAAATAAAAAAAAAGGTTAACCAATGTGAAAACTTCATATAATAAGAGGTCTCTGCTGCCTGTCTCAGGTGAGGGTGGTGCTAAGTGGTTATCGCCCGCAATCGATGATTAAACATTCCCATTTCAAAGCGTTAATTCAACAAAAGGTAATGTATTTAACAATTTGTGATAACATAATATTAATTTAATAAAGGCTGTAGTACTGTGAGAAACATAAGTGGAATAGAAATCTATATTTTCGCTGCTCTAGTTGTCTTCCCTCCCAAGCTGAAGTTTTGAAGTAAATCTTCCACACCGTCCATTTTCAAGCGCGGTGGGCGCAACGAGCAAACTTACTCGAATCTTACTGAAACAAACAGCAGATGGGTCTCTGTTTAGATTGGGGGTGAAAGAGAGAAACATAAGGATGAAACAGATATATAGTTTATGTACGAACTGTAATTATTTATTCTGCAATCGGCGCTAAAACGTCACCTGTACGGAACATCGTTTTGTACGGAACATGGTTAGTCTACGGTAACTATAAAGGTTACTCTATTGTTATAAAGGTTTTTAAATGACCAAACACACTCACTTACACATATTTGAGAATCGGAATATCAGATAGTTGATGACATGGTAAGTAAGTTTGTGAATATTTCGAATAAAAAAGGAAAAACGAAATGAAGGATAGCCTACATCTGTTATACAGTGTCATTATTGTGGCTGTGGTGTTTCACGTGACAAATATGACGCGTTGCCATGGAAACATTAAGGGGGAACGTTCTAAAATAACTGTCGTCTTGAAAAATCTTACTCTCGGGAGTTAAAATATTCAGTTAGAATATTTTAAACTTAAGTGTGAAAGGGTTAATTATTCATAATAAATGACGCTGGCTTATCTTTGACTGTGTGATTTCCTGATGTGGGTATTAAGTCACATGGAAAATACAGTTGTTTAAATTTAAAGCAAGGAGCGTGGTTTTATCCAACCCCGCGCCATTCGGTGTCCGTCGAGCAAATATCTGAACGTGTGATATTATCAGCAATTCAGTTTCAGCTAAAATGTGAATTACCATTAATATTCAACAATGGACATAAGAAAGTACATGCAGCGTATTTCAGACCATAAAAAGGACACTGAAAGTGTGATTGAGAGTACAGCTGATGAAGATGACAGCCATCAAAACGCAGCTACATTTTTTGATGAGCACCAACACTCAGAGCCAGCAGCACCCAGCACGAGCGTCGACAGCCAGGCCCAAGCAGCAGTCCCATCTCAACCCCAACCTCCTCCACTGCTGCTGCCTAATGACCTCGGAACAGAGAGCCCAGTCCAGGTCTGCCTGCAGTCGTACCCAGGTCGTATGTTCAATGGCAGGAAACATTCATTCTGCAGTGTTTGGTTTAAAGGAAGGGAATGGCTAAACATGAAAGGTTACTAAGGAGATTCAGTGCCAAATCAAGGAGACTGCAGCTCTTCTTAAAAGGTATAGGACATGATCTATTTGCTATTTTTTTTAAATTAAATTTAATAAATTGCTAGTCTCTGGTTACCTGCAGTTGCATATGGAGTGTTTTAGGGAGCGCTGTATTTAAAAATCTGTCGTTGCAAAGCGAGTTCTCAGTGTGTATTAACAAAGTTCTTTCAGGCAAGTCGTGCCACTCGGCCGCCATCTTGGCAATGCCTCCAGGCAGCTATTTCAGAATAACAAGACCAGCTCCTATCTAAATGAATGGGCAGAGAGTCAGAACTGCACTTTCACTGGTCACCGGGACATAAAAACAGCATGTATAGAAACAGCAGTGAAATATGATAAAAATCGCTGAAAACTTTTGATGACTTTGCCCCAAAATAAGGTTTAAAACGCCTTTTTCCCCACAGGTTATACCTTTACTACGCATGCGCAAGGGTTCCTCAACTGTGCGCATACGTCAGTGGAACCAGACGATAGGCATAAATGTTTTCCCGGCTTGACTGTTAAAAGCAGATGATTGGCTTTCCAGCGGGAGGGGCGGGACATGTGCACACAACCGCCATCTTTGCCATTACGGCTTTTCCTCATGTAGTTGTACTGAGGATTGAGGAAGTGGCATGTCTCTTATAAACTGTCTCTGGTATTAATCATTGATGGTGTAATAAAGTTAAGCCCCCTTAACAATTTCACATGCCCCCTCAGTCATTTCATCCTGCAGCCGGGCCTGCATTCTTCTTACGATGTAACAAGTGCATCGGGTGTTATGGGAAGTGTTCCTGGTTCCGGTTGAACTAATTAATGCACCCTAACAATCCTTTAATGGATATGAATAATAGAAATGCGCTAGTGTGTTATGTGTATGCCAGGTTTTAAAGAAATGGGTCTTTAATCTAGATTTAAACTGAAAAAGTGTTTCTGCCTCCCAAACAATGTTAGGTAGATTGTTCCAGGGTTTGGATGCTGAATAGGAAAATAAGTTGTTGTAAGTTGATTTTGATATTCTAGGTATTATCAAGTACTGAGGGGCTAAACCATTCAGGGCTTTACACTGTAAGTAATTATCACTTGCTAAGACTTATTTCTGTCTTAAATCTTGGAATATTTGAAATTTGCTGGTAAAATGAGTCACAATGAGCAAATTTTCAAAAATTGACCAAAAATGACTGAGCAATATCCATTTGAAGTTGATGAATTCAGCAAAGTCATTTCTGAGAAAAATTCAGTTAAAAGTTTTCTGAAGGTTTCAAAGCAAAATCACCCAGCAACATTGCATCGTTTCCTCCAATTCCTGGGTCATTCCACAAAATCGGTTCCTTTTGTGTAGCTAATAAATAATCAAACAGATTTAATAAAACAATGAATACATTTCCAATTTTTAAAACATAACAATACAATGTATTCTTTCATCAATATTCAATAAAAAAGTCAATTACATATTATTTAAATAATTTAAATAGCAAATAATTTAATTGTATGGTTTTTGGCCTGTCCCTCACTATGATTTTCTTTTTTTAGCAGGACTTTTAATTTAGTAAAATGAAGGCAAAAGTATATATATAGAAAAATCAAATTTGTATAATTGTTTTAAATATAGTCTTTTTAAGAGTATATTGTTAAGCATAACTCTTTGTCAGTAATGCATCCAGGTAAACATAATTACAAATAAGAGCAGCAAAGTGACTGTAGACATTCACCCCAGTCTTGGAATGTTCAAGAAAGTCAAGATCTTTATCTGGGGCCTGTACCATGAAGCTGGATTAGCTGGCTGGCCAGGTAAATTTCAAGTTAGTTTGCACCAATCCTGGGTTTTAGGTACCATGTTAGTGGCTTGACTTTTAGTGGATCTCAAGCCTGAATTGACAAAGAAAGTTGATGATCAGCATCATGGTACCAACAAAGCCGGATTGGAGGTTTGGTTTTGTCAACTCAAAACTAATCCTGTAACTCTGAATTTGTTCAGCTACCATCATGGTACAGACCCCAGGTTTCAGAAAGACCAAGATCTGATCATCTTCCTTTCCTAATAACTAAAAAATAATAATATTTTTTTTTAGATATTATTATTATTATTATTTTTATCTTATCTGTTATTAAAAATAACAGGAAAAGAAAAAAAAACTTTTGCACTGCAAAAGTAATAGTCTGGAATACCAGGTTGTAATGTAAGTTATGAAACAGTATAGGAAAATACATGACAGTTTCAAAAAGAACAGACTTCAATAAGGAAAGCAAGAAATAGTCAGCCCCATAAGCATGTATTATCTAGTGGCTCACTCTAGTGGAAAACATTATTATTGCAGCCTTATCCTTCGTTGAAATTGTGGAAACACTGAAACTGATTGGCTACTGACTAGCATTTTTTGTTGATATGTCTGACTTCATTTCTGAGAAAAAAAAAAAAAACTTTTTAACAGCATGTGTCACAAAGATGATGCATTCCAATTAAACTTCATGGATCATATGATTGCAGAGATTAATTTAGTTTTCAGTTTTGGCGGCCCCAATGGGCAGAACTGGACAATTTGGTGTGTGTCATCAATGTCCTGTTGTCTGTGTGTCACAAGTTTGGGCAGTGCATTTAGCAGATATAGATCCATCTGTGCAAAGGATGTTGGCAGATCAATAATTAATAAACTCTCTCTCTCTCTCTCTCTCTCTCTCTCTCTCTCTCTCTCTCTCTCTCACACACACACACACACACACACAAATAGAAATTTTACAAATATTTAGACATTGATGGCCCACTGTAGCTGAATTACTTGATACAGTGGGGCAATACATCTTTGACCTTATGTAATTCTACTCAAATACATGAAATAAAAGCTTTTAAATATGGTTACATTTAAAGTGTAGTTGTTCCAGTCTATTTGTTGTTGTTGGAATGAGGCTGGACTGAGGTTGGACGCATAACTGGGTCACTGTATGTATTGTTGTTATAGGGCAGGGATGCCAGATAAAGCCTGTGCTCGACTGATAGTGCCAGTGTTATTGTAAGGCCACAAGGCCATCTGATAAAGGTTTTCTGTGGGGATATGGCCAATTTGGGATGGTGCTGAGCTACAATTTTTAATGCTTCCTATTAAGTCTAGGCAACAGGACATACTCACACATATATACATTTAAAGAGCACACATATGTGTGAGACATATATCTTATATACATCCTTTGAAAGAGGGACTTCAGTCATTCAGTCATATGGCAACAGATAGACTTGGACATATGACACTCTTTGTGCAGGGCTGTAACTACCACAGACATTGAGGGGGACAAGTCCCCCCAATATTTAAAGTGATCTGCTGCACTCCACTGCTGTGCTCTTGTTAGGATGAAAAAATAATAATAATAATTAAAGTTATTTTCAGACTGGTCGGCCTCTGTGCTTGTCAATGTCAATATAACTGAGATGGCCAATCAAATCAAAATAGGCAAGGTTTGTCATTCACAGAAACAGAGCAATGAACACATTAGTTTAAGCATAGGTTTAATATTGAAACTAGAGAGCTAGGTAAGATATGAAATTTGCAAATATTTTAGTATTAGTCAACTTTTCTTTCTTTTTTTATGGTAGAAATATGTCCATTTTGAGAGAGAGATAGTTGAAAGCTGCATTTGTGAATTACCTGCAACTGTGCATCTCTTTCTCTACAAAGATGTGAGTTTAGTTACTTCAAAACACCGATTTTACCTCCTCATTGCTGGGTAATATAAGTGATCTAGTAGCCATTTTATAAATGAGAGCAGCGGGGCAGGGTGCAAGTTTCTGTGCTCTAATTTGTGTGCGGGTGATGTGCATGCATCAAGTGGCGCATTAATATAGCTTTTTATATATACTGTCATTGAAAAGTTTGGGTATTAATTAGATTTTTTTTTACTGGAGTCTCTTATGCTCATCAAGGCCATTAAAAAAAAACTATTTATTGTGAAATATTAAATATTAGTTTCCTATTTTAATATACTTTAAAATATAATTATTTCTGTGATGCAGTGCTAATTTTTCATCAGCCATTACTCAGTCTTATGTGTCACATGATCCTTCAGAAATCATTTTATTATGCTGATTTATTACTCGATTTTAAACTGTTGTGCTGACATTCTAATAATTTATTAAAAAAATACTTTTGAATAGTGGGTCTATATTGGAACACAAAATGTATATTTTGAATAAACACTGTTCTTTTTAACTTTTTATTTATCAGTGATTCCTGAAAAAGTATCACAGGTGCCAAAAACATATTAATAAGCATATAATAAGCATATTATACTTTTTTTTTTCATTATATTTCATTTCACTATGGATATTCTAAAAAAAATCTCACATAAGATGTGTATGTACATGTGCATGTTTGTTGTTGTGTGTGTACAGGTTTGACTATACTTGTGAGGTCCAAAATGTCCTCACTGTTGAAAAATCTTCTCAATAATATAGTGAACCCTGTTGAACACAGACTAGTGAGTCAGACCTCAAAGCTTACAAATCATGTTGACTGTCATGTTGCATGTGTTTTCTTTTGCTTCAGAGACTCCATGGTTAACAGTCATGTTTTCATGGTTCCAGATTAATTTTACCTGTGTCTTGTTTAGTTTTTTTTTGGTTTTGATTGCTTACATTGTCCTCATTTGTAAGTCGCTTTGGCTAAATGTAAATTTAATGTTTATCCGATTGTATTCCCTTTTCTCAATTTGTTTAATTTGTTGATGTCTTGGTCTATGTTAAACTGTCATGTTGGATTGTGGTTGCCTCCATACTTTTAAGATATTGTTTCATCATGCTCATGTAATAAAATCAGCAATTAGATGGACTTTTATATGGTTTACATTTAAATCTGGTGATTTGCACAGGTTTCTTTGAGGATTATGTTTAAGGGTATAGGTAAGGTAAGTTGATATAAAATCAGTCAATGTCAATGTTTGTACTTATGCACTGTATGTTTGCATGTATATGTGTGTGCCTACTTAACATTTTTTTTTTGTTTTCTGTTAAAGTATTCTTTATAACTATTATAATATATGAAAATATACATTTATGGAAAATCCCCATTTAGATAGGTAGGTACATGTGTACTTTGAGTGACAGATTCTCTATCTATGCAGAGATCAGAAGAGGGAAGCTGCTCAGCTGACAAACACATGGGAAGTTAATAGAGAGGCTAAAGTGTGAAATTACTTCTCGTTATCTCTCTCTCTCTGTGTGTGTGTGTGTGTGTGTGTGTGTGTGTGTGTGTGTGTGTGTGTGTGTGTGTATTTTATGGTATATTTTGAGGACAAAAAAAAGTCTAATTTCTTGGCTTACTTGGTTCAACTTAATGAGCGAAATCAGTTTGGCTTAATGACTGAAATCAATTTAGATGTTAAAAGGCATATTTTCAGACAAAAAGACCCATTGTAAGAGCAGAATTATAAGTGGATAGATAATGAGAGAGAGAGAGAGAGAGAGAGAGAGAGAGAGAGAGAGAGTGAGAGAGAGTATGGAAACAATGAAGTTACATGATGGTAATGGTGGCCGGCTATGCACAAGAGTGGGAAATACATCTGAAATAATTAGGATTTAAGAGATAGTATCAACACATTTTGTTTCATTTATGGTAAATAGTTTCTTTAAAAACAGAATTAAGGTAAAGGTATAGGAATAGTTCACAGAAAATTAAATTTATGTTATTATTTACTTACCCTTATGTTGTTCCAAACTTGTATGACTTTTCACATTCACAAAGACATTCATCTTTCATCTACTGAACACAAAAGTTTTTAAAAAAATCTACACCAGTGGTTCTCAATTCCGGTTGTGGCGACTCACCACTCTGCATATTTTGTATGTCTCTCTTATGCTGGTTACACACCAAAAGATTTTTTACATCTTATAAGATTTTCAAAATGTGATAGACCACAAACATGAGGATAAAACATCCTAGATTTAATCGTTTTGCTCCTATAGTGTGTCGTGTGCCATGATGTGACAAAGACAGAACACCACACACGAACAGATTTTCAACCAGAGTCTCGACTGTGAACACAGGAAATCTTGCAAAATCTTGTGAGACTTCACAATAAGCATGGCGGACGATATGCAGGAAGAAATTGCAGTGATAGAGTTTGGAGTGATTTTATACACAACATGTTGTATAAACATTTGTGCTGTTGCCACAAATCAACAAGCTGATCCTCCATCTCTGCTGTCCACATCAATTTCACTTTGTGCTGCACCATGACACCATGCTTCCATCTTCCATTATCTCGCTTTTTGATTGGATATTGTTTCGTTTCACGTGATAATCTCCAGAGCGTGTGCGCGTTTGTCCTTGGGGTTCCCACCACACATCAGGATTTCTGATCATAAATATTAAACATGTTGAATATTTACGATTCGTGATTGGGGCTGCTCTGACGTTCTTCCGATCAGGTTCGGACACTCTTAACACACCTCACACCAAAGGAAAATCTGATAAAATAATCTGTAGAACCATCAAGATAATCGGGACATAGCTAGGGTTGTCGGAAGGGGGGAAATCGGCCCAAAATCAGCCCGATTATCTTTTGGTGTGTACGCAGCGTTATCTGACACACTTAGTTCAGTTTATAGAGCCCTCACCTAATAAGCTGCTGATCTGAGTCAGGTGTTTTATATAAGAGAGACTTACAAAGTGTGCAGATTTGGTCTCCAAGACCAGAAATGAGAACCACTTATCCACTCACAACTCTTCCTCATAAAACGACAGTTCATAGATTGCCAAACTCTGTGTGAAAAGTAGGCCATAATTGTGTGTGTGTATTTTTATCAGTACCCCAGCTGGTCATATATGACACATAGATTTGTGAGAGATTGATTCTACATGCACAAATGCACACCGATAGATGATTATTAACTTTTATTCAAACGTGTCTATCTTTGAATCAAAGCAGTTTACTCAAAGTCAGAATCAATATTCAGTGTTTGATATGTCTGTGTTTGATCCTGTGTGTGCATGATGACCTAAAATATCTGATTCTGATATTTTCTCACCAAAGCTAAGCTCAGGTCATAGTTTCCAGGTCATCATATATCTATTTGGGAGAACAATGGGGCAGTTAAAACACAATATATCACTCTCACTCTATCATTATCTTTCTGGCTCCAACTTTCTTTTTTGATTCTCATTAAATGATACATTTTTGCAGTAATCACCGTCACCCAGCATAGTATGTGTTTTTTATTTTTTATTTTTTATGTGCGGTATGTATGTGTGGTTGGCAATGCTTTGATATAGGGTCAAAATGGACATGTCATTGATTTTCATGAGGAAATATTTAACTTTAAAATTTGAACAGGAACATATGCCAAAACGTGTCAATGGATTATAAACAAAATATTAAACAAGTAACATTTGTTTTAATTAAAGATAGCATAAAAGATAAGAACAACTTGGTCAATTTTCAACCTGCTTTGTATTGTTGTAATTTTATTCCGAGGTCACTGTAGCCACCAGATCCATTCTGTATCCAGATCAGATGGTCACTGCAGTCACCTGGATCAAGTACGTATCAAGCCCAGATGGTGGATCAGCACCTAGAAAGAACCTCTACAGCCCTGAAAGACAGCAGAGACCGGGACAACTACAGCCCCAGATACAGATCCCCTGTAAAGACCTTGTCTCAGATGACCAACGTGACAAGACCACAGGAAATAGATGATTCTTCTGTACAATCTGACTTTGCTGCAGCCTGGAATTGAACTGCTGGTTTCGTCTGGTCAGAGGAGAACTGGCCCCCTGACTGAGCCTGGTTTCTTCAAAGGTTTTTTCTCCATTCTGTCACAGATGGAGTTTTGGTTCTTTGCCACTGTTGCCTCTGGCTTGATTAGTTGGGGACAATTCATTTTCAGCAATATCGTTGACTTGATTGCAAATGATTGCACAGATATATTTAAACTGAACTGAGCTGCATGATGACATCACTGAATTCAATGATAAACTGCCTTTAACAATCATTTTGCATTATTACACACTGTTTTCCTAATTAATGTTGTTCAGTTGCTTTAACACAATCTGTTTTGTTTAAAGCGCTATATAAATAAAGGTGACTTGACTTGACTATTAAAAAATAAAAAATAAAAAGTGAGAGAAGATGCCCCCTTATGAAATATGTGCATTTTATTTTAAATGGTAACATATTTAATAGAAGTTTAGCATGAGCAGGATGATAGTGCATCTGCTAAAGTGTTATTATAGGAAATATGTAGACAAATAAAAATACTTAAAGTAAATACCAACATTTTAAAATCAATAATTTAAAACTGTATTCTGACAATTTAGGGGTTGTTTGCACAACAATTTTTAAAAACAGATTTGTCATAGACTCTGTGTAAACTAGAAAAACATGAATTTGTGAAAACATTGATGTCATGCACATGTGTATTATGTCTACATATTTCTTAAGTGTTTCTTTACAAAGAGACATTGCCAACTACTAACCTGGCATGCATAATACATTTTAATTCGCAGATCTGTGTGAAAGGGGGTTGTTTTGTACAATTATGTCATATGTATGTGATACGGAATTATATAAAAAAAATAACACTAATAACACTAGTAACAACATTCCACTTGGGGCCTTCTGTGGTAATTCAGGCAAAGAAAAACAAATTTACACTAAGTAAGAGGTGAGGGTAAGTCTCTACAATCAAGTCTCAAGTAAGTAAAGTCCCAGTGCAAACAAACCATTAGGACAAGTATAAAAACTAAATAAATAAACAAACAAATAAATAAATATATATATAGGCATGTAGCACATAACATTATGGTAAGAACAGACAAAGAAATCAGGGGACAGACTACTAAGTACTAACATAAATGAGGATAATTAGCAAGACCCAACTGAACCAAATGACAATCAAACATGAGGGAAAAACTAAAGTCAAGGCGACCTCATGGGGAGAAAACACAACAAAACAAATCCATGCGTCCAACATCACCTCCACCTCCTGGAAGGTGCTTCCTTGCACCAATTAACGTCCAGATGGGTCAGGGGTGTTCACCTGGATGGGCAGCCTCCAGGGTGGTACCAGTTCCAGGAACCATAGCGGAGCAGGCAGTTCAGGGTGCCGTGGCGGAACAGGCGGAACAGGAAGGTCAGGGCAACATGGTGGAACGACATCAGTGGCCTTGGCCTCAGGCCACTAATGGAACAGGCTCAGGGCTGGGCTCAGAAATCATCCACAGGCTACACTTAGAAAGAGAAGCCCTCCCTGGGCGGCACTCGGGGACAGGAGCCCACTCTAGGCCATTCTCAGGAATGGGAGCCCTCTCTGGGCCAAACTCAGGAACGGGAGCCTTCACTGGGCCCAACTTAGGAACAAGAGCCCTCTCTGGGCTAAACCCGGGATCTGAGGCCCTCCCTGGGCCAGATGTGGGAATAGCAGCCCTCACTGGGCTGCACACGCGAACAGAAGCCCTCTCCAGTCTGAACTTGGGAACAAAAGCCCTCTCTGGACTTTATTAAAGAGTTTGCTGATTTTACATCCAAGTTAGTTCTGGCTGCAGATAAAGTTTTAATAGTTGGTGATTTTAATATTGTCAGGATATACACATGAGACAGAGGTAGGTGAATTCAGTACAGTGTCTATTTAAGTATGCAAGTGCTCTGTGAATACTTCATCTTCAAGTGCTCGATGAGTGCTTCGTGTCTTCAAGTGCGGACAGTATGATAAACACAGGGGACGGGATAGTAGACAGGTGAGCACGTTTAATTCAGGAGTGTCTAAGCCACAGTCACAGATCGCTCCCGTATGTTCTCTTCCTTCACAGAGGCCGAAGACAATACCAGCTCGGGATATACACAGGAGACTACAGAGACTGTCGAATCACAGATAACGATATGGTGATCCGTGGTCCTGATGCCAGCAGAACAAGGACACAGGTTAGTGTTACACAAAGGTAAGTATACGTTACGTCTGGTAAGCAGTGAAGTGTCAGGAACTCAGGAGACAAGTGCGAAGAGACTGTTCCTGTTGGAGGCTTGACGGAGAACTGAAGTATTGGTGAGTGTTTTATAGTGCTTTGATTGGATCCTTGATGTGGCTGGTTAGTACTCAGGGGAACGTGAGCATTGTGGATTGGTTTGAACCGGGCTTGCCAGATCCCTGACAAATAGCCATGTTGATAATGAAAAACATGCATTGGGATCAGCATTTATAGACATTCTGAACTCTATTGGGGTTAGACAACACATCTCAGGACCTATTCATTGTCAAAATCATACTCTAGATTCAGTGTTTGGAATAACGGCGTTTAAAAGAACAGCGTTAGGTAACAACGTTATTTTTTCAGTAACGGGGTAATCTAACTAATTACTTTTCCCGTCGTTACAACGCTGTTAACATTACTGAACGTTAAATGCGGTGCGTTACTATGCATTGATTTAATATGCAATCCGAACGCACCCCTGGCTCACACAGCGAGTGAGCAGGTGGGTTAATAACGAGATAAGTGATTATGATTGGCTAAGGTAGAGTCATGTGTTTCATGGTAGCCAATCAGAGCCAGTGTTTTTACACACACGCGCCAGCGGCGCCAAACACACACAGTCTCACACACGCAACAGCTACACAGATATTCGCAGCAGCAGCAGAAATGGCGAGTCAGGAGCAATCCGATGAAAAGTTGGCATTTTCAAGGTGGAGATATAAGCACTACTTCAAATTCATTGTAGTCAAAGGCAAGAACGTGCATGTAATGTGTACATGAAATGTGTGACACACGCATCTACAAAGCTAGTGGCCAAAAACACTTTTCTTACAAAGAGTGCAGGATAAAACTCTTGCTGTCTGTTGACGTGCAATACATCTCGAAAGTTATGTACGAACACCTGTCTGTTCTACTTATTTCAACTGACTTGTGAAAACTGCTAAAAAAAAACAAATTCTTTGACATATAGCAACTTTTTTACAGTAACGCAAATAGTTACTTTCCCTGGTAACGAGTTACTTTTATTATAGAGTAATTTAGTTACTAACTCAGTTACTTTTTGGAACAAGTAGTGAGTAACTATAACTAATTACTTTTTTAAAGTAACGTTCCCAACAGTGTCTAGATTTAATACTGTCACATGGGATTGATGTTGATGGTGTTGAAATTATGCAGCCAAGTGATGATATCTCAGATCATTATTTAGTTTTCTGCAAACTTCATATAGCCAAAGTTTTAAATTCTACTTCTTGTTACAAGTATGGTAGAACCATCACTTCTACCACAAAAGACTGCTTTGTAAGTAATCTTCCTGATGTATCCGAATTCCTTATCATATCCAAAACTTCAGAACAACTTGATGATGTAACAAAAACTATGGACTCTCTCTTTTCTAAAATTTTAAATACAGTTGCTCATTTACACTTAAGGAAGGTTAACGAAAAGAGTCTGACACCATGGTATATTGAGCACACTTGCACCCTAAAGAGAGTAGCCCAGAAAATGGAGCGCAGCTGGAGGAAAACAAAACTAAAGGTATTTTGTATTGCTTGGCGGGAAAGTAACCTATCCTACAGAAAAGCATTAAGAACTGCTAGATCCGATTAGTTTTCTTCTCTTTTAGAAGAAAACAAACATATCCCTAGGTATTTATTCAATACAGTGGCTAAATTTACGAAAAATAAAGCATCAACAAGTGTTGACATTTTCCAACATCACAGTAGTAATGACTTTATGAACTACTTTACTTCTAAAATCGATAGTATTAGGGATAAAATTGTAACCATTCAGCCATCAGCTACAGTATCGCATCAGACAGTGCACTATAGATCCCCTGAGGAGCAGTTCCACTCATTCTCTACAATAGGACAGGAAGAATTGTATGTTAGACCCTATTCCATCTAAGCTCCTAAAATAGGTGGTTCCAGAAGTCATAGATCCTCTTCTGACTATTAATAATTCATCATTGTCATTAGGATATGTCCCCAAAACCTTCAAACTGGCTGCTATTAAGCCTCTCATCAAAAAACACAACTTGAACCCAAAGAACTAGCTAATTATAGAGCGATCTCGAATCTCCCTTTTCTGTCCAAGATACTAGAAAAGGTAGTATCTTCACAATTTTATTCCTTCTTAGAGAAAAATGGTATCTGTGAGGATTTCCAGTCAGGATTTAGACCGTATCACAGTACTGAGACTGCTCTTCTTAGAGTTACAAATGACCTGCTCTTATCATCTGATCATGGTTGTATGTCTTTATTAGTGCTAAAAAAATAGTCTGCTCTGTCAATGCTTCGTCATCATTTAGGAACCTAGGTGTGCAATTTCATAGCAAACTTTCCTTAGAAAGCCACGTTTCTTGCATTTGTTAAACTAAATTTTTCCATCTCAAAAATATATCTAAATTACGGCCTATGCTCTCAATGTCAAATGCATAAATGTTAATCCATGCATTTATGACCTCAAGGTTAGACTATTTTAATGCTTTATTGGGTGATTGTTCTGCATGCTTAATAAACAAACTACATCTAGTCCAAAATGCAGCAGCAAGAGTTCTTACTAGAACCAGGAAGTATGACCATATTAGCCCGGTCCTGTCAACACTGCACTGGCTCCCTATCAAACATCGTATAGATTTTAAAATATTGCTTATTACTTATAAAGCCCTGAATGGTTTAGCACCTCAGTATTTGAATGAGCTCTTGTTACTCTTGTTAGCTAATTTGATGATTTTTAATGCTTTGAAATGGCCACATTAATCGGTTTAATTGCAGATGAGTGGCAATTTAACTATATCCTATAAACAACAAGGCTAGTATTTTGCTGCCCTACTTGACTAGTGGACTAGCGTATAGTGGATGTTCTGGTTATGTAGGCCCCTCCTCAAAGGCAGAGGTCCTTGTCAATTACCTGCTCTGCCTATAGGTAGTACCGGCCCTGAGGCACAGAATCCAAGTTATAGTTTGCAGTCGGCTGTAGTCTGTGTTTTGTATTTAAGCTCAATTTTTGGGTCAAGATGCAGCAGGTGAATATCAGGGTACAGAAGACAGGAAGCAATAATGCAAGTAATGATATTTATTGGTTAAAATGAGAAAGGCTTCAGTAGATGGCGGATGGCGCAGGGACCTCGATGGCAGCACTGGACGGGTGAGGTGGTGAGTTGAGTGCGTTGGTGAGGAATGATGAAAGGTCCAAGTGATGACGATGTAATCCACAAAACATAAAACCGGAACAGAACCAGGAGAATGAATGCAGAGCAGGATGACACCAGACATGAATCACGAAGGATGTCAAACAACGATCTGACAAACAAGAGACGAAATACAGGGCATTAATTAGGCAGTTGGTAAATAGGTGCAGCTGCCGCTAATTACTAATGATCAGCGGTAACGCCCACATCAAACAATCAGCGTGACATAACAAGACAAGCAGGAAACAATGCATTCATGAACCGTGACAATGCGGCGTGAAAAACTCTTGACTTTCATCACCGCTACTTCTTTGAAGTAGGCTTGGTGTGTCCAGGCCCAATCAAGGTGTTCAACTGATCAGTGTATAGTATACAGTGGAGGTAGCACAACATATGGATTTTCTCCACCAGGGGGACAGCACAGTTTGTGAATGCACAATCCAGTTCTAAATCCCTGGCCACTTAATGTGACTGAACAATAGGATTAGTTCATGCGTTGGCTCACAGATGAAAGCCAGAACTTGGTATCTAAATGAGCGTGTGACACAGTTTGATGACATGGTAGACCTGGCCTTTAGTGTGGTTAATTGTTTGGCAATGCACCATTTTAACTGTGCTGCCGATGTTCAAGTTTCATTGCTCAACACTCATCCTGAATCCTTGACAGAACATGAACCACTAAAGTAATATGGCAGACACATCACGAATGAAGTGTTTCTCCAAGCATTATTTTCATAACAATAATATCGTAGTCTAGCAATTCCATCTGTTAAAGACATAAATGTTTGGAGATAAGCAATATTAACTTCTCCATTGTTGTTCAGTTGTAGTACAAGCAGGGTATGACGGTTGGTCTATATTAGTCCCACCCCTCCTCCACTGTGATTGGATAGCTGCCTAAAAACGTAGCACTTGGAACACTCCTGCCATTTTAAAAAATGCTGTGCTCCCATTCAAATCATCAAAAAAATATGCTAGCCTCAGAAAAAAAAATGCTTTGGTGGACACGTCTACTGTATTGATTAAACTGTGAACTGAATTTTGTTCTTTCCTGGAGCCCTTTCTGTCTTAAGTATTGTTTGGGTGCTGCCATGTCTTCTGGCTCCTGTGCTTTCTATACCAAAGGAGGATGAGGTGACGGAACTGTCTGAGGTCCCAGGGTCTTCCATGATCTTTGAAATGATGTTATTATGTTATGACTTAGACATTTTTACATATATTAACAGTATTATTATTTATTTTAATAGTAATTGGAGGCCCACCTGCAATACCATCGCGACACACTAGGGGGCCACAGCCCACAGGTTGAAAACTACTGTTCTGGGTTCTTTAAATGAGCAGAGTCCTTGGTTATTATATGTCACCGCATGTATTTATGCCCAATGTAGACCAAGAGGGCTGGACAAAATGGACGATTTCCACAAAAAAAATGTAAGTTGTGCCATAAGGGTGTGTTGTTATAAAATTTGAAAGGTTCTCCCATCAGACGTTCCACCCTTTTCCAGATCCAGATCCTGTTTGAATAACCAGATGGCGGTGGGTCCACACGCAGTGGCTTCTCCCTCTCCTGGCAGAACAGTGTTTTTGTGTTTTTTGTCTTGTGAGTCACAGTGTTTTTGTACGTCTTCATCATGTCTACCTGTCTTTAAACGTGCATACAGTCGTGAGTTTCTGCTTAGTGTCGGCAGAACCAATTTTTTAGAGTTAAACTATGCGCATGCCGAAGAGCTGCGGTACCCCGGTCTGTTCCAGAGGCCTTCATCGCCCCCCACTGCTGAATCTAGCCCACAGCAGAGGCACCACAAGTGGTGTGAGTTGAAGCCATCTATCCCCACCATCATACTGGCTAATGTACACTCTTTGGACAATAAACTGGACTACATCCGATTACTACGCTCAACTCAGAGGACTGTAAGAGACTGTTGTGTTTTTGGGTTCACGGAAACATGGCTCAGAAACAGCATTCCAGACTGCGCTATTCAGCTCACTCAGCTGACATGCTATCGAGCCGACAGAGTCCTCGTCACGGAAGGTAAATCACTTGGCGGAGGGTTTTCTGTTCTCATCAATGATGTGTGGTGCCATGATGCTGTTGTGATCTGCAAACACTGCTCACCCCTGGTGGAGTTTATTTTTATTAAGTGCCGGCCGTGCTTGTTGCTGTATACATCCCTCCCAGCTCCAACAACAACAACAGGAGTGAGGCACCAAATGATCTGTATCAGCACATCTGTGAGCAGCAGACAGCCCTCCCTGATGCTTTCCTCATCTTAGTTGGGAATTTCAACCATGCAGATTTAAAGAGTATGTTCCCAAAAATACACCAACACATTAACTTTCTAACACGAGGTAAAAACACTTTGGACTTTGTTTACACCACACAGAGAGGAGCTTACAATACACACAAAGCTCCAGGTCCTGACAACCTGGGCATGTACTGGGAGACTGTGCAGTGGAACTCACTGATGTCTTCACAGACATTTTCAACATCTCGCTTAGTCAGTCTGTTTTTCCCATATGCTCCCACAAAGTTATCATCACTATGCATCACTAAACTCTGAACCTCAGTCACCCCCCCCCCCCCCCAGCTCCCACTAACACACTGGGACCTGCACCAGACACTTTGTGCAGCATTGGTCTGCTCACTACCTCATTCAGCATTTAACTGACCTCATTCAACTACCTTTTCTGTCAGTTTAAATAAAGAACTGCTCTCTGAGATTTTGACACCTTAATCAGATTACTGCTGCTTTACTTTGGAATGTCTTCAAGCAAGTCCTGGATGATGATGTCTTATGTTCTGCATTGTCTCCTTTACTGTGCTTTTAATCTTGTAATAGGCACTTCTCCTGGTCCTCAGTGACTTCATGTCAATTATCTGGCCATGACGGGACAATGGCTGATGGCGAGGGGTCAGGGCTTGTCTGGGTGGCGTAGGGTGTGAAGTGAGCTTGGGAGTAACAGTCCGGGGTTGTACTGTGACAGAGGGTACCGCAGGCAACAGTGAAGTGGGAGGTGGTCCGGGGTTCACAGTAATAGGCCCGGAAACAGAGCTTCCGTCCAAATCCATACTCATCTCAGATTCTGCAGCGGTGTTGACAGAGGCTGGCTCTGGAAAGGAGCTCACTGCAGCTGGTTCGGGATCAGCGCTCACTGCGGCTGGCTCGGGATCAGCGCTCACTGGTGACTGTCATTTGGGACATCAAGGTGCTGGTTATGGATGCCCCTTTGGATGGCTTGAGATGCCCAGAGGAGGATTGCCATCCAGGATTGAGGAGGATGATGGTATCCATCTGCCAGGGGGTTTTGTGGCCTTCAATTGTTGAGGAAGTCCATCAATTTGTTGTAGCCTGCTCATTTTGTGCCCAGAATGAATGTTCCAACAAGCCTCCCTCCTAATCCCCTCCCGTGCTTGGTCACACATTGCCCTGAAATTCGTCACAGTCCTTCCCCCATCACTTGTCAAATTGGTCATTCTTACTATGGTGTAACAATTTTCCAAGGTTTTCCAAGGTAAAGATCTGCCCATTTTCATTGGTTCTGCCTCCCCTACTGGCTCTGACCCTTGCCTTCCCAGACCTCAGTACATTTGTCTGTCCCTACTGATTCTGCCTACCTTTTTTTAGAGTGTTAACATGTATGTGAGGCACCAGTAAGGCACAAGGGAGTCTGGGGTGAAGTGAGGGGTGGGAGTATGGGTGTGTGTACCTTTTTAACCATATTTTGGGAACAAATGTGTACCCAGCATTGAGCTAAACACAAAACTGACTGACAAACATATTTGTCTATAGTTTATTTTTTTCATTGGAAATTTTTTTTGTTAGTATTTATAACTGGCTGTATATTAAAACAGTTTAAGTGTATAAAAATGTCCCCATTTAGATAAGTACATATGTGTGTTTATGTGTGTGTGTGTGTGTGTGTGTGTGTATGGGAGAGGTCTCTCACCCTTATCTAGACTAGTGCTTCAGCCTGCATTTCCTGTCCTCCACAAACTGCTTCCTGTCCTTGGCGTAGGAGCACATACTGTCTGCCTTCAGAAATACACATCCTCTCTCTCACAGACAGATCCACACATAGGCTTACACTCATGAATATACACACATACTGTCGCCAGGCAAGCCATTGTGGGGAATTACACAATAGCATTGGCTTCTGAGTGCCGGGGACTTTATATGAGTCAGACGGAAGGTGTATATGTGTTCGCACTCACCATTACACAAAGACGCAAATGTGGTCTAATGGTTCTTCAGATGTGAAATAGATGATATATTACAGTGCCAGTATGGAGGGCATTGGCTCTATGCCAGAATGCAGTGAAAATACAAACCGTTGCTTTTATGTGTATGATAAGGTGGGGTAAGTTGATGTTTTATGTGTATGCTAGGCAGAACAGTGATTTTGTGTCTTGGTGAATCTAGAGTTTTGCTTCTTTAGCAAATGTGCTTCTCTCACACACTAAAAAGCTTAAAATAAAATGTTCTCCTGTAAGCATACAAACATGAAGCCAAATTAACATTATGAGTTAGAGAGTAAAAATTCAAATCAAGGTAAGCTAAAACAGGATGTGGTTTTAGTAAAGTTCCCAATTGCTCCTGTAACACTGCACATTAGCAGTAAGGGACTTTTTTAGTTCTCAAAACATGAACATTTTAAATTTACATGCATATTTTTACAGTGTCTATTAAAGCAATAAGCTACGAGATCAAAGCCTTTACCACAGTGATCCCTTTGTATTGTCCCAATATTATATACATTTTATATAATAGTGTAATTAATTTAATGAATTTATTATTATGATAAATTGCATTACAGATGTCAAAGTAAAACACTTTACAGTTTCTCTTGTTAATTTTAAACTAAAGATTTTTAAGAAGACTTTACATTAGCTACATTGTACTATATTAGAGCCAGTCCTCCAACAAACACTAATGGTAAAGCTCACTACAACTTAATTCAATGGTGTGAGAAACTGAAAGTACATTTAACATAATACACTGCATACAATACAGAGTAACACCTTTCTCTTCTTGCGCAGTTGGCATGCTATTATCAGCGCGTGACAATCCTTTATTACTACTACTGTTTGCAAATTTAGGTCGGCTGCATCTGCTGGCAGGATATTAATCCTTAACCAAACTTTGCATATACTGTATATCTGTATAACAAATATTTAAACCTTAATACGTGCCAACCAACCAAAAAGAAGAAGAGGAAAAAAAATGCCGTTTCAAAGTATTTATTTCTAAAATATTAGAAACCCTCTCTTAAAGCCCTCTCTAATTTCTTAGAGATGGATATTATTTCTTGTGCAAAAAAACAAACAAACAAAAAAACATGCGTGCTTGTAGCTATTTATTTAAATTTCTTTCTTTATAAACTAAGTAGTTTGTAGTATAAACCGCCTAAGAAAATACATGTCATAAGTATCCCAAATGCTGCAGTAGCTAAAAGATAGATTAAATGCTCCACAAGCAATGTAGTTTGGGGATAAACTAGGTCGGAACCATAACTTCATTATATTTTACATGTGAGGCAACAGATATGTCCTTTCATACTTATTTTCTTTTATTATTAAAACTGACCTCCCGAAAAGCAAAATGTTTCCAGTATTGTCTCCCGTGAGGCGAAACGCTCTGAAGAAGGATTCTTTCACACCTTACACGGCGCGGTCCGCCCACCTGGGTCGCGATTGGTGGCTGCTGAGTTTAAAGCTCCCCGAAACTCGCTATGCACGTCTGACCTTACTGTTGAATATACTGTATGCGTTTAGCGAAGGGAAACTGAGCAAAGCACATTTAAGGATAAGCTGATTAGGCCAACCAGAGGCTACAGTCTACTTTCATCAGTGATCACCAAGGATACGCGCCCGGGGCGTGCAGGAGATGAGCAGTCCCGATGCGGGTTACGCCAGTGACGACCCGAGCCAGACCCGAGGTACCAGCTCAGTCCTGATGTCTGACATGAGGCAGTGCGCGTGGGTGGACCCGCTCAGTCCGCTTTCCGACACGAAAGCAAAACACGAGTTATGTACTTCAGCGGGTCCCGGGCGCGGAAAGAGCGAGCCGCGCATCCGCAGGCCGATGAACGCATTTATGGTGTGGGCGAAAGATGAACGCAAGAGGCTTGCGCAGCAAAACCCAGATCTGCACAATGCGGAGCTGAGTAAAATGCTTGGTGAGTATAGATAAAAAAATAAATAAAAATAAATAATAATAATAATAATAATAATAATAATAATAAAGTGTACCTTGTGCATTTCATCTTTTATTTTCGCTTTTTTAATGTTTTGCATTATGTAAAATGTTTAAAAGATATAGATTAATTAAACAGCTTGTTATTAGAACATAATTATTCAAATCAAAAGAATCATTGTTAATAAATCATCAATTCTAAAAATAAAGTTTATAAACACAGTTTGAATAAAATAATAATAATGTGGGAAATATCAATATTGGCGAACTCGACTTAAAGCAGACGCATTACATATGGAAGTCATTGTCCCAGTGTGATACAAAAGTAGAATCATTGCATCGCTAATGCCATATTTTCATTCAGCCTACAGCTTTGTCCAAGTGTAAAAAAAAAAAAAAAGACGTTTGATATTACTTACAGGTTTAGAAAGTTTTAGTAATATTACTCACATCATTTGTATACGTTTTAAAACTATGAATGATGTGTCTATGATAAAATGTCTAAAATCTATACAGTTATAGATTAAGCAATTAAGTGAATAAGCAATGTTAAACAGTTAAAGCAATTAAGTGAATAAGCAATGCTGACAGTGAACCACACAACAAAGTTGACATTTACCTTTATAATGTAATTCTTTAATGCAATTTATATTCATATTATGATTTAACAGAAACCTTTTTATTGCTCTTAAATGTTTGATTTATATTTTGTCCATTGTTGCTTTAAAATGATGTTATTTGCAGGTAGCATGAATGTATTTATCATTAAGTCTAATAAGGAACTATTATATACACAAATTCTGGAATAGAATAAATCAAATAAATTAGAATGAATCAGATATATTCATCCATAGATATTATGCTTAAATATCAAGCATGTTGTCAGATATTACTATGTAAAATGCTCAGTGTGCAGTCCACAATGTTTTTCGGAATTTTTATTGATGTTTGTGAAAATGTTCAGTCTCTCGAATGTGTTAATTTCATTTAATAATTTATATTATATTCCCTTTCATATTATTTGTAGGTAAGTCATGGAAAGCTTTACCACTAGTGGACAAACGTCCATTTGTTGAGGAGGCGGAACGTCTCAGAGTGAAACATATGCAAGACCACCCAAACTACAAATATCGGCCACGGCGTCGTAAAAAGGTGAAACGAAATAAACGACTGGACTCCAGCTTTGTGCTTCATGGGGAGGGGGATGCTCAGAACCCTCTGGGCATGGAGGGCATGAGTGTTGGATATTCAGAACTGCCCCAAGCTAGGCTGCCTCCATACTGTGAGACGCAGACTTTGTTTGAGCCCTACAGCTTGCCTACACCTGACCCCTCTCCTATGGACGCTGGGATGACTGATTTTTTTGCCCATCTTCAGGACAATCACCATCAGTCAGCATACAGCTACCATAACCACCAAGAGCACCACTTTCAGGAAAACACAAACACTCTCAGCAACATGCATGGTCATACTAACATGAAATCACTCACAAACACACATTTTCAAAGCATTACTCACTGCAACATCAACACACACACCAATCCTAATTTACACACTTCCAGCAATACACAGTTTAATCTAATGAATAATCCTCACCCTCATCAAACTCTTAATGAGAGTACCAAACCACAAACTAGTCACAGTTCTGGTACTCATTTTAAGTCCCTCACCCACCCGATATCTCACACCATCATTAACAAAAGCTATTTTTCTCACCAAGTCAAGCCTCCTGATTACCTGAACTGTCCTTCAACTTTAGATGACCATTATAATTCTAACTCTCAGTTGAAGCATGAGGAATTGTCACTTCCTGTTGACTGTCACACATATAAGCATGACATTTCTGAGCCAAACTCACAGGCCCCTGCAGCAGCTCAGAATCAAGGATCTAGTCAAATGGTGGATGAAGTGGAGTTTGAGCAATGCCTCGCTTATGGGGTCCCCCATGTACCTTTGCAGGGGTCCAACCTAATCTCAAGTGTACTGTCTGATGCAAGTACTGCTGTGTACTACTATGGCTATAGTAATTCCTGAGGAGATTTCATGTTCTTTTTGATTAAACCTGGATCACATATATTTTCAATGTAACCCCAGACACTAATTATTTTCAATGTTCAATCAATGAAAATTTTATGTCACACCGCTTTAACTAATAGAACTGTCTAACTGAAATTTCAGGGGCCTTAAAAATTAACTTTGTGTAGTTGCTTAATGTCTTTACAAATGGCAATATTAAATCATAATTTGAGTTTAGCAGATTTTAGTCCATGTTTGTTATAGCTTTGAGGCCATACATACTTAAGCAGGAGCACATAAATTGTAAATCTTTTTTTTTTTTAATGTGAATGTGAAACAGATCAAAAATACTTATCACATATCTCGCTCACAGGGCAAATAAAAATGTTGGTCCAATACTCTCTAGATAGACAAAGTCTCTAGAAAGTATCCTTCCTAATACCTTCCACCAATGCAAAGGACACAAAAATGAAAACTTTGCTTATAAAGCTATTTCATGAAGTTTTTAAATAAGAAAACTGCAAATATTGTCAGCTTACAATATGTATAGAAATTCCCTTACAGAGGCACTTTTAATGTTTATATTATTATTGCATTTTTAAGGATAAACAAAAAAGAAGGAAGGAAAGCAGTACAATTTCCCCTTGAATCAAAGTTTCAGTCGAGGAACCACTGCAAACTTTTCAGTCTTATCTTGTTAAACTGCTTATCTCATTATTATATACTGCTCAACCCTCTTTTGATTTAAATATGATCAGAATCATAATACTAAACGAAAAAAATAATAATATGAATGCTAGCAAGAATGTGAGCTAACAGTCTCAAAGTATGCAAGCTCAAAAATAGAAACTGTGAAAGCAACATGCACTGCTTCACAACAACAGCATATACAGTTATCTGTGTTACTATAAAGTGATCTTGCTTAGAGGTATCAGAATATTTAAGTTCTCCGTAATGTTCCATGCAAGTATCATCTTCCATGTTTCTACTAAAATGTATTTATATAAAAAACATGACTTTTCATACTTTGTTGTAGTTGGCATACCTTATAACAGCTTTAGATATAGTTGAAGTCTGTTATGAAACTTCAGTGGAAGCATATGAGCACAGGTCTCCGTTTGATCTCCATTTAACCTTATATACAGTACAGACCAAAAGTTTGGACACACCTTCTCATTCAAAGAGTTTTCTTTATTTTCATGACTATGAAAATTGTAGAGTCACACTGAAGGCATCAAGGGCTATTTGACCAAGAAGGAGAGTGATGGGGTGCTGCGCCAGATGACCTGGCCTCCACAGTCACCGGACCTGAACCCAATCGAGATGGTTTAGGGGTGAGCTGGACCGCAGACAGAAGGCAAAAGGGCCAACAAGTGCTAAGCATCTCTCGGGGAACTCCTTCAAGACTGTTGGAAGACCATTTCAGGTGACTACCTCTTGAAGCTCATCAAGAGAATGCCAAGAGTGTGCAAAGCAGTAACCAAAGCAAAAGGTGGCTACTTTGAAGAACCTAGAATATGACATATTTTCAGTTGTTTCACACTTTTTTGTTATGTATACAATTCCATATATAATTCCACGTGTTAATTCATAGTTTTGATGCCTTCAGTGTGAATCTACAATTTTCATAGTCATGAAAATAAAGAAAACTCTTTGAATGAGAAGGTGTGTCCAAACTTTTGGTCTGTACTGTGTCAAGGAAGAACATTTGAGATAATGGGAGGATTAAATTTATTTATCTATTTATTATTTAAATTATTTTCATGGGGTTGGAGCAAATTCCAAAAGACCCACACATTTGAGTTTTTTTTTTTTCTTTTATAAATGAAATTTTTGAAAGGAAGACAGTTTAACCCCGGCGCTGTCAGAGCGCAGAGAGCCGCATCTCACGGACAGCAACACCGAACCAAGCTCTACCTCAGGAAGTTCGCGTCCTCCAGCACCTGAATGAACAAATACAAATCGCAGTTTAAACAAACAGAAAAGATGTGAAGAGCCCAATTTAGCACCCGCTGTGTTCTGGTGTTTAGGACTCACACAGAGACGTGTCTCAAAGCGCTTGAACACTGAATCTGCCTCTCCTTGCTTTTGTACCGATAAAAAAAATGTCTTAAGTGAAAAATAAACAGTTGAGAAAGAAATCGGATGTGTATCATTATAATGGATGCATTGTCTTTTAAAGTGACCGCGCCCAATTTACTAGCTCTTCTGTCGGTATCTTTAATGTTAATCCAAGAAAATGAAAGACAGAAAATCACTCACGGCTCTTGACTGAATTACTTTGTAGTTTTAACAAGAATTAATCCACAGTCAAACCAAAAATAAATCAGTCACCAGATATAATTGTTTATATTGTTTTACTAGTGGGTGCAGGACCCTATAGTTCATTTATGAGTATAAGTGAGTATAGCAAAATAAAGTGAACTGTGACGTATTATACCCCAAAAATCTTCATACTGTAGAATATCAGTGAAATTGATAAAAAATAAATAAATAAATTAAAATAAATTACATTTGGGACCAAATATTATTCAGACACTTTTTTATTTAATTGCGGCAACCATTTTACATCACAGACTGAACATAATTAGTAATTTTTCAACAAAGTATTGATAGTTGTGGAAATATTGTTATACTAACATTTGTCTGAAGTTTTGGTTGATTGAAATCCATTACATATCTTTCTATCAAAGTTAGCTGACATTATCAAGATGAATTTGTTCTTACACAGTTTAACTCTTGTCATAAGAGTTCTTCTTCTTTTTTATTACCGATTTCTAAACTATAGCAAATAAACTGTAATAATGTAATGTTGAAGGTGTCTGAATAAATTTTGGTTTGGTTATTTTACATTGAAGACTATGCAGAGCTATTTTACATTTGATTATTCTGTTTCTGTACCTAGACACCTACAAACTTGAAAAAACTTAAACATTGTGTAAATTGCACAAATAAATAAATAGAACGAACATACAAATTAAACAACTTCAAACAGGGCTCGCTGGTACAACCTGCACCGGGGCCCTGCAAACCCAAGCAACAGCACTGCCTCTTCTCATGTGTCTGACAGCAAAATGTATGAATCAGTGACATGCACACATACACACTAATGTTTTACTGGGACATTCCATAGGTGTAATGTTTTTTTTATACTGTACAAAACTGTATTTTTTATTCCCTTACCCTAACTCTATTCTTAATCCTACCTCTCACACAAAACTTGTTTTGCATTATTAGATTTTCAAAAAACTTCATTTTGTATGATTTATGAGTTTGTTTTTTCACTCCTATTTTCATTCCTATTACTGCTATTACTATACATGTGGGACATTTGGTCCCCATATAATAGGAAATACCAGGTTCACACACACACTGTATATCTATAATCAATGTCTGTATTCTGTGTCTGTATATTTGTGTGACAAAATACCTTAAAACTAATAAAAGCCACACCTCACAGGTTTCAGTTGTGAGTTTGCATCAGTTTAGTGCTTATATTCAAGCTTTAAGGCAGAGAGGCACAATGTCTGTGAGAAGCAGCTGCAATCGATGGGATGTCTCCTGTCTGACAAGGAATGTGCCTTTATGTGTGTGTGTGTCCGTGTGACAGGAATTTATAATCCTTGAAATATGTGTCTCCTCCCTGGCCTTATCACTTTCATAGGCACGGCTTTCCCAAACCCACTCCAGTTGTGCTGCTTCTAAATATAGACTCAGACTGCATAGTAGCTCTATGCAATGACACAATAAGCTATTTTTCACTGATTTGACCCCTAGAAGTATAAATATATCTGACACACATGAATTACTTTGTTACTGGTTTTGTTACTTGAAGTAAATCTCTAAATGTGTCTTATTTTAACAGGAATACAGATTAAAATTAATTTATCAGAAGTCGTATTGTAAAATTAGTTTTTCTGTCCATTTGTATATTAATTTAATATATTAATTGTCCCAAATAAAACAAGCATGTTTTTCTATATTCATGCCCCTCTAAGTATATTTTCCTCAATGTCAGCGACCTTTGTCTATTTCTTCCGTGTAAAGTGTCTAGACCAGGAGTGCCCAGCCATGGGCCACTTGTTTTGGTTAAATCCTTATTAAGTATATATTAAGTGTTAAGTTGAGGCTGTAAGACTGGGGTCCTACAGTTAACCTCAGTTTTGTCAGAAACATTGCTTAAGTATTCTTCTGAATCATAACATTAAGGTCACGTCCAACTTATGTTGCAATTATCTGTTTATACCTTTCTTTTGTAATAATATCTAAACTATTACAGTACATACTTATCTCCTTCTCGTCCATTCTGCTTTTCACTTCCTGCTCTCTAACTGAATTTCATGTGTCATCAAAATCACGTGACTGCAAACAAGCTATACAAAATGCTTTAAAGCAGCTGTACTGTAAAAATAAAATAAAATTAAATAATAATAATAACGCATCAGTGTCTCAAAGTTTATTTCAGGAATCAATAATTTCAGTTATAATTACTTAATACAAATATAAAGCAGCATAGTGTCAATAAAGTTATTTATTCAGCAGCCTCTTTCAATATTTTCAAATACTACTTAATTAATTATTTTTACTGTCTGGGTTACAGTCCTTGCTAGTTGTTTTGGGGTCTGTGATGTGGTCTTAGTTGGTGATAGAGGGGCTGAAATGAGGCCTTTATGTATCTGTAGTATCTACTGGAAGGGTATATCAGGAGGAATTTGAGTCAAATGTCTAAAATCCATCTCACAAGCAGTGGCACCTCCTGGCTTTTTTGACTGGGATAGCCCATGTGAGTCACAGACTTATTCAAGGGTAGAATGAACCTGTAAAGGTTATCCATGAAAGATATTTTGGACTGCTAAGCCGAATGCAGTTTTATAAAAAAACAAAACAAAACAAAAAATAAAAAAAAACTGATACAGATACAGAAAAAGCTTGAAAAGACTTGAACTTGAACATAAACAGACATAAACATAAACAAAACTAATCAACAATGGGTTACACAACTAGAACGTACTCGGTTACTAAACGTAACCTCGGTTCTCTCTAGAAGAGCGAACGAGTACTGCGTCTTAGCTAAGACGCTACGGGAAAAGTCTCTTTTCACGAAATACTGAAGCAAAAAATTATCCTTAATTTTGTATTTTTGTAAAGCGCATTTGCAGCAGTACACAGCCATAGGCGAGACGGCTCGTTCGCTCATTGGCTTGTTCTGCGGCAACTGCACAGCCTATCGAGCGCGGGCTGATGCAACATCAGACCAATAAGGGCGCTTCGCGCCCTTCTTGCCACTTCCCGCCGAAACGGGTGTGGCCCAACCTATAAAAGGAGCTCGAAAAGGCTGACTCACCTGATTTATTTCATCGCCGAAGCGAACCAGAGTGAATCGTGCGCACGGCAGAGAACGCAGTACTCGTTCGCTCTTCTAGAGAGAACCGAGGTTACGTTTAGTAACCGAGTACGTTCTCTTACGAGAGCTCTCTCGTACTGCGTCTTAGCTAAGACGCTACGGGAACCCAGTGTAAAACGCCGTGCGCGCAGGGATCACACACCAATAAACCTGAAGCAACGCCCAGGATTTACAGTGCACAGTCACCTGAGGGACTCACAGAGAGTCCAGGACAGAAAAGGGAAAAAGCCCTCCGTCCCATATCTAGCAGCATCCGTAGATGCGGCAATATGACGTCACACAGCCGAGGCAAGGCCTGACCAATGTGGCAATGCGGGTCTTACGCAATACTGCCCATATAACAGTCGGCAGCGCATAGCGCTCGTGAACTCAGAATTCCCCTCAGGGCCCTGATTCGCCTATACCGACAGCAGCCTTGCTTGCAAGGCGGGAACCTCCAGGTTATAGAACCTGATAAATGTAGACGGCGAGGCCCAACCTGCCGCCATACATATATCCTGCAAGGAGATCCCAGTAGACCACGCCCACGACGAGGCGATGCCTCTTGTGGAGTGTGCTCTGACGCCCAACGGGCACTGAAGGCCCCTGGAAGCGTAAGCTAACGCTATGGCGTCAACTATCCATCTGGATAGAGTCTGTCTCGAAACAGCCATTCCCTTGGAACGCCCACCGAACGAGACAAATAGCTGCTCCGTCTGCCGAAAGGCAGCAGAGCGAGACACGTAAGCTCTTAAAACCCTGACAGGGCAAAGAAGACTCGAGTCTCCATCCTCCCCTGACACCGGCAGGGCAGACAGGGCAATAACCTGAGCCCGAAACGGTGTGTTGAGGGATTTCGGCACATAACCGTGCCTAGGTTTGAGTATGACTCTTGAGTCATTGGGCCCAAACTCCAAGCACGACTGGCTCACCGAGAGCGCGTGCAAATCACCCACACACTTCACAGAAGCGAGAGCCAACAAGAATACTGTCTTGAACGACAGATGCTGAAGGCTAATCGATTGGATAGGCTTGAAAGGGGGACCTTTCAAGGCCTCCAAAACCGCCGCGAGGTCCCACATAGGGACTGACGGAGGTCTGGGAGGATTCAGCCTCCTAGCTCCTCTGAGGAACCGGATGACTAAATCATTCCTTCCTATTGACTGACCGGACGCCGTTTCAGAAAACGCCGCGATGGCAGCCACATAAACTTTGAGCGTGGATGGGGCTCTGCCCTTATCCAACAGCTCCTGAAGGAAGGAGAGGACCTCCGTCACCTCACAACTAAGGGGTGAATAACCTCGAGCTGTGCACCAGCTGGAGAACACCGACCACTTCGAGGCATACAGACGTCGTGTCGACGGAGCTCTAGCCTGAGTGATGGTATTTAGCACTCTCACTGCGAGATCAGCGGGTAACCATTGAGTGCCCATACATAGAGGGACCACAACTCCGGTTGAGGGTGCCAAATCGAGCCCCTGGCCTGCGAGAGGAGGTCTCACCTCAATGGTACCGGCCACGGGGCAACATCTGCTAACTGCATCAAATCTGGGAACCATGGTTGGTTCTTCCAAAGAGGTGCTACAAGCAGTATTGAACATCTCGTTTCTCTCACCCGTTCTATCACCTGCAGAAGGAGGGAGACGGGAGGGAACGCATAAAGCGGGCAGCACGGCCATCTCCGTGACAGCGCGCTTTCGTTCTTGGAAAAGAACGCGGGGCAGTGAGCGTCTTCGTGGGACGCAAAGAGGTCCACCTCCACCATGCCAAATCTCTGCCACAACAGCCGGACTGTTTGCGGGTGTAGAGACCATTCGCCCGTAGGAACATTGCCTCTGGACAGCCTGTCTGGACCCAGATTCTGCAGTCCAGGCACATGCACTGCTCTCAGCGAGCACACGTTGCGCTGAGCCCAAATCAGGAGGCGTTCCGTCAGCCTGCACAGGTTTCGGGACCCGAGACCGACCTGGCGATTTATGTAGGACACCACGGACATGTTGTCCGAATGGACTATGACGTGGTGATCCTTGATATGGGGACAAAAGCGCGTCAGCGCGTTCTCCACTGCCAGCATTTCCAGGCAGTTGATATGATGGAGCTTTTCCCATTCTGACCATAGGCCAAAGGACGGTCTGCCTTCGAGCAGCGCTCCCCATCCCGAAGTGGAGGCGTCCGTCGACACCATTTTCACACTCGGGGAAGTCCCCAGGCTTACACCTGATCGGTACCAGCCGTTCGCTGTCCAAGGTGCTAGAGCCGCAACACAGCTCTGATCGACCTTGAAATGCAGCCGGCCAGACGCCCACGCTCTGCGCGGCACCCGAGCCTTCAGCCAGAACTGCAGGGGGCGCATGCGGAGCAGGCCCAGCCGCAGAACCGGAGATGCTGAGGCCATGAAACCCAGCATCTTTTGACAGTGTTTGAGCGACACAGTCGCGCCACAGCGGAAAGAACTCGCTGCACGCTGAATGCCCATCGCGCGCTGTGGTGACAGCCGCGCCGTCATGGAACACGAGTTCAGAACTATACCCAGAAACAGGATCGTCTGACTGGGGTTCAGCGAACTCTTCACCCAATTGACACTGAGGCCGAGCTTCTCGAGGTGATCGAGTAAAACGGCTCTGTGGTCCATGAGCTCCGCTCATGATCGGGCCAGAGCCAGCCAGTCGTCCAAATAATTCAGCACTCGTGTGCCTCTGAGTCTAAGAGGAGCGAGCGCTGCAGCCATGCACCTCGTAAACGTACGAGGAGCTACGGACAAGCCGAATGGCAGGACTGCAAACTGGTATGCCTGGCCCTCGAAGGCGAATCTCAAATATCGCCTGTGGTTTGACGCTATCTGTATTTGAAAATACGCGTCCTTCAGATCTATTGACATGAACCAGTCCCCTCTGCGAATCTGCGCGAGGAGCTTCCTGGTCGTGAGCATTTTGAAACTGCGTTTCATCAATGCCTGTTCAGCTTTCTTAGATCCAGTATGGGCCGGAGACCCCCGTCTCTCTTGGGCACCAGAAAGTATCTGCTGTACAGCCCCCCCTCGCTTTGAGACACAGGCTCTACAGCCCCTTTGCTCAACAGTTTTGATATTTCGGCCCGAAGTATGTGTGCTACTTCTGTTTTGACCGTAGTTTCGACGCGCGCTGAAAAGCACGGTGGGCGTCGAGAAAACTGTAGCGTGTAGCCTCTCTTTATAATGCCTAGCACCCAATCCGAAACCCCTGGAAGCACTGACCATGCATTTGCATGAATGGCTAAGGGCTGGATGCGAAACGCGCTCTGTTGACTGGGCAACGGCGGCGCTCGAGTGTGCTGCGCATCTGAGGCGGGGAGCGCGTTGATCACAGCGGGCAGATCGCTCTTCCTCGACCCCGTTCCGGCGCTTAACCGACTGGAGGGAGGCTGAGCGGGTCCCGTGGGACTCGATATATCTGCGAGTAACCGTGGGCTGCATGTGTGCACTTTTACCACTTTAAACTCGCTGTCTGCCTGTGCAGAATGTACGTGCACGGGCCTCGTTTTTACAGAAGCCCCGCGCCGTATGTGACATAGTGTATGTGGGCACTGGGAAGTGGGCACGTTTACTATGCGGCGCGCTCGACCGATCTGTGTCGATCTTATGTGCGCTAGCCCTGTGTGCAGGGCTGTGCTTATATGTGGAGATGGGCACTGGGTAGTGGGCATCGTCACTGCATTTATAGCACCATCGGCCGTGGCCGGACGAGCACGCACGGGTTTCGTTTTTACAGAAACCACATGACGCGTGTGACATAGTAATAGTGGGCACTGAGGGGTGGGCACGTTTACTATGCAGTGTGCGCGACCGACTTGAGTCGACATTATGGGCGCAGGCCCTGTGTGCAGGGCTGTGCTTACATGTGGAGATGGGCACTGAGGAGTGGGCATCGTCACTACATTTATAGCACCATCGGCCGTGGCCGGACGAACGTGCACGGGTTTCGTTTTTACAGAAACCACATGACGCGTGTGACATAGTGATTGTGGGCACTGAGGAGTGGGCACGTCTACTATGTAGTGCGCGTGATCGACTTGAGTCGCTTTTATAGGCGCGAGCCCTGTGTGAAGGGCTGTGCTTATATGCGGAGATGGGCACTGAGCAGTGGGCATCGTCACTACATTTATAGCACCATCGGCCGTGGCCGGGACACCAGAAATTACACCTTTTTCGGGAAATATCTGGGTAGCCGTGATAACGGTTTTCGTGTACAGGCAAGCGGGCAACCGTACAGGCTTGCGCATTGCAAACAACGCTGAAACAGTCACAATCTCTGGAAACTGAAACAGCGTCGCGCTTAGGTGAGAGCCCGGCCGCAGCGGAACTCGTACACCGGCGCTTCGATGAAGCAGCCATCGTGTGTAGTGCCGACGCAGCGTCATGCAGCATGCGTAGATGGCTTTCCCAGGATGGCTTCGGGGCTCCCGGCCTCACCGTAATCCTCTGCCGCGGTCCCCGCGGCGCGGGGCGACGGCCAGTAGAGCGAGAACGGGGGTCTCGAGCTGCGTTGCTGAAGCTGTTGTGATAACGGCTTTTGTGTGCAGGCAAGCGGGCAACTGTGCAGGCTTGCGCATTGCAGAAAACGCTGAGACAGTCACAATTCCTGGAACTGAAACAGCGGCGCGCTTGGGTGAGAGCTCGGCCACAGCGGAACTCGTACACCTGCGCTTCGATGAAGCAGCCATCGTTAGTAGCGCCGACGCAGCGTCACACAGGAGGCTTTAGATGGCAACACCGCTTTTGCCGCCGTCCAGCAGAGGGCGGACAAAGGTGCGTCGCTATCGCCTGTTCCACCGGCGGAAGTGAGTGGTAGTTCCTGTTTTTAGCATCATCAGTGTGGAGAATGCTAGTGAGACAGACGAACGAGTTCGTGCTGAATATGGAGCGTTCCAAGCCTTCGCCACCTCTTCGTGAAGCTCAGGAAGAAATGAGGCGAGCTTTGAGAAGTACGCTCATCCGAAAGGGAAATACCATCCAGCCGGGAACGAGAGGGGGGGGCGCTGGTGCAAACCACTCGCGGCCGAGACTCATCGCGGCCAACACGATCATTCGCCCCGGCTCCTTCTCGATGTCAGCTCGTCTGCTGGGCTTCTGAGCAGAAGGCGCGAGATCCTCGGAGCTCGCCCAGCCCTCACTGCCCGAAGCTAGCAGAGAGCGCGTGTCCTCTTCCCCCGACGCGGCCCTGAGATCGACTTCCTCGGACGACGCGCCGGCAAACAGCGGGCGCTGCCCACCGGGAAGCGATGCAGGGGGGGCCGGTGAAGCAGGGCGAACCGGCGAGCTCGGTTGAGCTGAAGACGGTTCCGGAATCCGCTGGAAGCGATGCTTTTACGGCGCCTCAGCGCAGCGGAGAATGCAGGCTCAGAGAAAAAGGCCAGGCGAGTCCTCAGAGTCACCATGGCAACAGCTCGCAGTGGGGGCATCCGCCGTCAGCGAGCGAGCGCTGCATGATCTTCACCCAGGCAGGAGACACAGATGAAGTACCGGTCTCCCTCGCTGAGTGGGGCTCTGACGAGCCGCAGGAAGGCATCTTAAAAAAGACGCGAGCTCTTTTACGAGTGTGTGTCGCAGGGCGAACACACACACACACATAAAGAACAGCTTGTATATAACAGGATTGAAAGGATATAGGCGCCGGATAGCGCAGCAGGAACGGCAATGGAAGGCGGCGATGCCAGCAGCTTCAGAATGGCTCGTCTTGCTGATGTGCTTTCTCAGACGGCGCTTGCTTCCTCCGTGATCCAGCGATGCGTGAGCTTCGCTGAAGAGATGAAAAATCAGGTGAGTCAGCCTTTTCGAGCTCCTTTTATAGGTTGGGCCACACCCGTTTCGGCGGGAAGTGGCAAGAAGGGCGCGAAGCGCCCTTATTGGTCTGATGTTGCATCAGCCCGCGCTCGATAGGCTGTGCAGTTGCCGCAGAACAAGCCAATGAGCGAACGAGCCGTCTCGCCTATGGCTGTGTACTGCTGCAAATGCGCTTTACAAAAATACAAAATTAAGGATAATTTTTTGCTTCAGTATTTCGTGAAAAGAGACTTTTCCCGTAGCGTCTTAGCTAAGACGCAGTACGAGAGAGCTCTCGTAAGAGAACTAGACCTTTGACTAAGGAAACATTTACAATACACAATACACATTGATCACAGCCAGTGAAAACATTACACATAAAATGATATGCTTGGTATGGACATAAGTTATGTACAACATTAAGCATATCTGTGCAGACCAATCGGTGTATGACATAAAAGTATCACAAGAGTGATTAGAAAGCAGACAGCTTGAGTTACTGTTACACGAGGTGCAGAGCCATATCTAATGTGAGGTTAACAGGGACTCACGTGACAATTTCCAAAATAAAAGACATGAAAACACAGAACCATAAAAACAAGAAATGTGTCAAAAAGACTATTCAGACATGACAGAAACTATTATATAATACTGTATCTCTAATATTTTATGACGACGACGACGTGACATACAGCCAAGTATGGTGACGCATACTCAGAATTCATGCTCTGCTTTTAACCCATCCAAAGTGCACACACACAGCAGTGAACACACACACACCGTGAACACACACACGGAGGAGTGGGCAGCCATTTATGCTGCTGCGCCCGGGGAGCAGTTGGGGGTTCGATGCCTTGCTCAAGGGCACCTAAGTCGTGGTATTGAAGGTGGAGAGAGCACTGTACATTCACTCCCCTCACCAACAATTCCTGCCGGCCCGAGACTCGAACACATAACCCTTCGATTGCAAGTCCGACTCTCTAACCATTAGGCCACGACTTCCCACTAATCATTTCTAAATGATTAGTTATTTACAACTAATCATTTAGAAAAACATTTTATCCAAAGTGACTTACAGTATATACAACAACAACAACACAAAAGTATTAATGCTGACAAATCCTGACCAATAAAGATGGTATGCACCAGCAGGGAACAGTCAATGTAAAGGTCTGTGGAAGTGATTAAGTGATTTTTTTAAAGCCTATTTAGGATGGCTTCAAAATATCTCTACTATCTGAAGTTTAGAATAAATATCTTGTTGGCCACTTTCCTGCAGAATAAAGCTTTAACTCCAGTCCTAACAAAAGAAGCTAATCAAGTTTTGATCAGTACTACCAAAACTTTTGAGGTAGGTGTGTTAATTGGGGCATACAGGAGACTAAATCTGCAGGATGTAGGCCCTCTATCCAATGATTGAAAAACCCATGTTATCGGTCAGCACAGGATATTATTCAGCTGATATTACATATTTAATTGCGGACTACTTTATTCAAAGTTACTTTACTTTAATCCATCTCTTCTGTCCACTTTCATCCAGATTACCCCCCGTGGTGCTGATTACCTCAAGAGGAGGGTAAATGGGCAGATCCCTCTGTCAGTGTCCAAACACAATTGGGGGGGATAAAGTTATCATGCACTAATTTTATGTCTGCTTGTACCGCGGTTTCTTTTTGGTGTTATCAGAAAATTATACTTCTGATTCTGCTGTGATTTACGTGCACACGTATATTAGGTAAGTAGGCAGAGATAGGTGATCTTTTGTGGCTGCTTGAATGCATTCAACCACATCAGCAACTACTCCACGAAAGCAATCAGGTTGAATGAGTTGTACCTCTGGAAGTGGTTAAAAGAGGACAAGCTCAAAACATTTCACACCCTGTTTACGCCGGTATTTAGCATTGTCCACTTGTGATCCGATCAACCAAAATGTATCTTAATACCAAGTGTAAGCAGGGCCACAAAAACATAGTAAGAAGACCGTTAAAATAGTCCATGTTGTTGCCTTCTGCGTTAGATCCATTTGCAGCTTTAATGAGAATAGTCAATACAGGGTCAGATACTGGCAAGGCAGAACATTGGAGACAAGGCTTAGACAGAACCTTAACCAGGCGAGAGATTAGGGCAAGCAGCAGACAAACAGAGTTCAGAGAAGGCAATCTGAGTGTGGGACGGCAGAGAACAATCAGGGAATCGAGAAACAGTCCAAGGTTAAAACACCAGATAACAAACATGGGTAATAACGATCAGAAAAGACAGCCGGGGCAAATAAACACTTTGGAGTGACTGAGCATTTGGTGGCTGCTTATATGTGTGTGGGTTGGGGGGGGGGGTGTAAATGAGGTGCAGAGTGATGTGTGAATGTTGTCAGGTGTGGTGTGAGTGATCAGTCACAGGTATGAGGGATGATGGGAATTGGAGTCCAAATCAGAGTTTGTTAACATTCAGGGGACGGTTCCCTCTGGTGGTGAAGAGGCGGTATGGGAACCTCCTCTGTAACAGAACCCCTTTCCTGCGAGCGGCTCCAAATGTGAGAAAGCAGGTGATGCCGGGGTCTTCCACGAGGTCGGGGAGCCAACTTTTCCGGATGTGAGTGGGGTCAAGGATATCCTTAGAGCTGACCCAGGATCATTCCTCTGGGCTGTACCCCTCCCAATCGATCAAATACTGAAGGGTGCCACCCCTGCATCTGGAATCCGGCAACTTGTGCACTTGAAATGCCTCCTCGCCATCAACAAGGATAGGCAGGGGGGTCTGTGGCCTGGTTCCCTCCTCAAGCTCTCCTCTCAGACCATCAGCGGGTTTCAGCAGTGAAACATGGAAAGTAGGAGAGATGCGATAATTATAGGGCAGTTCGAAATGGAAGGACACTGGAGATATTTGTCTAGAAATTTTGAAGGGACCCACATACCTGGGGCTAAGCTTTTTACATGGTAGTCGGCCATACCCATTGGCCCAGGGTGTACTCTGGACAGGGATGTCGATTGGCTTGCTGCTTCTGTTGTCTGACAGCATGGAGTAGGTGAGTATGAGCTCAATCCCAGACCTCCTCGGTATGTTGCAACCAGTCCATGACTAAGGGAAGGTCGGTGGATTCGCCAGACCAGGGAAACTATGGTGGTTGAAAAATCCAGAATGTATTTGACACCCTGGACCAAGACTGGTTGCAGGACTATTCCTGTCTCAGATAGATCATGGGGATATTATCTATCAATTTTCTTGTCCATCTACTTTGTCAATACTAGATCCTCTTTATCATGCGGCTCTCAGGTTGATTACAAATGCTTGCTATCAGACACATCATTGCATCTTAAACAATATGGTAAATTGGCCATCAATTAAATCACGCAGGATGCTACATTGGCACATTTTTATTTATAAAGCGATTTTAGGTATCTTGCCCTCTTATATTTGCTTAAAATTTGTTTGTACCCAAAGTACATATCAATAAGATCTAGTTATGTACTACTTTTTAAGGTACCAAGAATGAGGACAGATGTAGGAAAGAGGGGTCTGTCTTATTATGGTCCTTTGTCCTGGAATGAACTCCAGTCTAGACTTAAGATTGGTGCGCAAAATTCCTTAGCTGCTTTTAAAAAAAGAATATCTGATATGCGAACGGACATGTGTAATTGTTTTAATTAACGGTGGGTGGATATTGACTTTTAGCCCCCATTTCATTTGTTTACATATTTTAAACTATATTCTGCATAGTTCTATATTCTTTTAAATATTCTGTACATTTTGTGTAAATCTGCTTTGTATTTTATATTGTGATTTATTGTCTTGCAACTTATGATTGAACATGTTATATAAGACTCCCTTGTAAAAGAGACTGTGTCTCAATGGGACTTCCTGTTTAAATAAAGGTTATATATATATATATATTTGAATGGGGTCATGCCGGTGGCTGGTTTCACAAGTGAGTTTTGTGTATATTCTGCCCCGAGTAAATATCTGCTCCAGTTTGCTTGATGTTGCTGACAGTAAGACCTGAGGAATCGGATCACCTCCTGATTCAGATGTTCAGTTGACCTCAGGTAGACCATAAAGGTGGAACACTTGGTTGCAGAGTAATTTGGCAGTCTCAAAGGCTGTGGGGAGCTTGGGTGAAGGGATTAGACGACATGCTTTGGAGAATCTATCTATGATTGTGATTATGGTGGTTACCTTGGGAATTGGGCAAGTCGGTGAGGAAGTCATTGCCGATGTGAGACCAAAGTCGTAGTGGCATAGGCAGAGGATTTAGCAAAATGGCTGGAAGCTCTGTGGGTGTCTTGGATGTGTGACAGGTGATACAGTCCTGGATGAACCTAGTGGTGTCGGCTAGCATAGTGTACCACCAGTATCGATTCTTTAGCAGGTGTACTGTGGCAGTGATTCCTAAGTGACCTGAACTGGGCATACCATGAACTTGTGAGAGTATTCGTTGTCGTAGGAGCTCGGGATCATAAGTGAGGCCCTCAGGGCAATCGACAATCAGTGGATCCTGGTGTTCTTTGTACCCGGCCTGTATGTGACAGAGAATCAAAATCTCATTAAGAGTAGGGGTTGAGATGTTTAGCTGAATGTAGATACTCCAGGTTCTTGTGATCGGTTAAGACAGCCATCATTCCTCCAGTGCTAGTTTCATGGCCAGGAGTTCATGGTTGCCCATGGCGTAGTTCCGTTCAGTGGCGGTCAGTTTGCAGCCGAAGAAGGCACATGGGTACATCTTGGCAGGTGAACTGTGGGGTTGAGACAGTATATTGCCTACTCCGGTGTTAGAAGCTTTTACCACCAATGAATGGGCATTCTGGGTCTAGATGTCGGAGGATCAGGGGCCTCATTTATAAACGTTGCGTACGCACAAAAGAAGGCGTACGCCACTCTCTACGCAATAATTGATATTTATAAAAAGCAAACTTGACGGGAAAATGTGCAGTCCTTCATGCAAGCTCTGACCCAGGCGTACGCACAAAAACGGGTGAAATGAGAAATGGCGACACCGTCGGCAGATGGAAGAAACAAGTGAAAGTGAAAGTGAAAATGACAATACTGCCTCTCATAAATAACATGAAGACTTCACAAAGCAAGTCTTACAATTAACAGCCTACACGAACACCCGTTTGATCGATCAGCAGTGAAACAAACAAAAAAAATCTAACGAAAATTACAACAGAAATTCAAATGAACACATATTTGCAAAAAGAAAAGTGAAATATGTTCTGAAATAATATTGGCATGTTGTGCAATTCATCCTCATAAATAATATAGTTAACAGAACGAAATAATGTACAAAACTGATATTCTCGTCAATGTGTCCGTCTGGCGGAGCAGATATAGATGCAATTAGATAGACAGATAGATAGATAATTAAGGAGATAGATAGATAGATAGATAGATAGATAGATAGATAGATAGATAGATAGATAGATAGATAGATAGATAGATAGATAGATAGATAGATAGATAGATAGATAGATAAATAAATAGATAGATGTAATTGATGTAATAATTGTCCACTGGGGAAAGTTGTTTTCATAGTAAAACATTTTTCATAAGCTACGGAATAATGGTATTCATGCATATGCCTTTAGTTTGTTTTATTTTTGATAAAACAATGTATGGCGTATGTCTCAATCATTCAGAAAGCAACAAGAAATTACATTTGCGCTGAACAATTTCCCATTTCCACGTCGATTATTACTGACATCTGTAGCTTGTCAGATGCAATTAAATGGATGGAAATAAAATGCCCCATCACAATGCGTAATGACGCACAATGGCTGATCTTGCGCTCTTAGAAGATGTGGCAAATGGAAGGATTCGGAGTGAACGCATCTTTAGACAGCAAGAAGACTTGCTGGCAAACGAGGACGAGTGGCTTATGAGCCGGTTCCGACTTCCTCGAGCCGTCCTGTTGGACCTCTGTGGGCTTTTGGGCCCGGCGTTACAGAGGAGCACTCGGAGGAACCACACCGTGCCAGTCCCACTTCAAGTCCTAACAACACTAGGATTCCTGGCGACTGGCACTTTCCAGAGGGAATTGGCTGACAGGTCAGGAATATCTCAGCCGACCCTTAGCCGGGTAATGACAGACGTGTTAAAAGGCATAATAGCTTCGTCCCATGATTCCATAAAGTTTCCATACACGGCGGGTGAACAGGCAAACAAGAAAGCTCAATTTGCAGCTATGTATGGTTTCCCAAATGTCATCGGTGCTATTGACGGCACTCATGTTGCCATAAGGGCACCGAACGTTAATGAAAATGCTTTCATTAATAGAAAGCATTTTCATTCAATCAATGTCCAAATTATTTGTGATGCAGACATGTTGCTCACTAATGAAGTAGCTCGGTGGCCTGGGTCAACCCATGAATCATTTATTTTAAGACACAGCAGTGTTGGACGCAGACTCGAGGCTGGTGCTATACGTGATGGCTGGCTTCTAGGTACGTTTGATTATAGACATTCACATTTTAATGTACTTTCACTATCCTTGCAGAGGACAGTGGATATCCCCTCAAACAGTGGCTGCTTACGCCTTTCCTCAACCCACATAGTGCAGAGGAAAGGCACTACAACATGTGCCACAGCCGAGCTCACGCTATAGTGGAGCGCACCATCGGCCTGTTTAAGGGCAGATGGCACTGCCTCAACTGCACTGGAGGGAGGTTATTGCACACGCCTGAAAAGGTGTGCCAAATCGGTCTGGCAATGTGCTGTGCTACACAATGTGGCACAGCTTAAAAACGTGCCTCTACCTCCTGGCGCCGATTGCTGTGTTGGCCGCGACCCTGAACCCCATACCCAGGCATTTGAGCCAAATGCTGTTGCTGTGCGCCTGCGTTTGGAAGTGATGCGTCGCTTGTAAAAAACAACAAAAGGTGTGGAAAATATTATTTATTCAAGAATTCCCTCATCGTGCAGTTTATTTCAGTCAGCGCAGTCTTGATTTCGCCCAACTCCTTGGCGACCTCTCTGATTGAACTAATGACTTCCCTCTGCATTTCAAGGACTGCATCGGTGAGGACACGTCCACTGCTGGAGGGTTGAGAGCCGCGTGCCGTGGAGACGCTGGGTCCAGACGGCTGCTCAGCTGCAGCATCGTAACCACTGGCCCCGTTGGAACACCCAGCAACTGAAATAAAATTGTTCTATATTAATAAACTGTAATTGTGTAGCCTGCATACATGTGACTTGACTGCATTCATTTTACTTATTTCTCTAACCTGTGTCATCCGGTGCATCTGGCGCGTCAGTGTCCCCCTCCGCCTGAGTCACCACTCCACTTAATAGGGATTCCCCGCCAGTAATTGCCGCCAGTCTCTCATCAAGAGGGGTCAGCTCCGGTGTCCCCTTTCCCCCACCCGTGGCAGACACACTCTGGCGATGGAGCGCTAGACGTTTTTTTGCCACGACTTTGATGTCCGACCATTTCTTTTTTATTTCGGCCACGGTCCGAGGTTGTGAGGTTACAGCATTTACAGCGTCTTGCCACTCAAGTGCCTTTTGGCATTAGTAATGCCCACACTGTGCCCTCCAAACAACATTTTTCTCCTGTTTTCCACCTCGCCAACGATAACTTCTACTTCACATTGAGTGAAGTTACGTTTTTTTGATTTCCTCTCTGTGTTTGCCATGATTTCGCAATCAATGAATATTAACTTGTGGGCGTTTCACGGACTATTTATGGGCAACTATGGGCGTGTCATGAAGCCGCAAAAGCTGCGCTACATTTAGAATTGATTGTGATTTATTAAGGGAAATATGCGTAGGATGTGCGTGCGCACCGAATATTTCTGTGTTTCGTCCGTACGCCACTTCTGACGCAAATCCTACGCAAAGTTTTATAAATGAGGCCCCAGGGCAGTGGTGAACCAAGTCTTTAGTTTGTTGAAGGCTAGGCAAGACTCTGGCGACCGACTCAGTCTGTTTGTGTGTCGTTTAGTCATGGCGGTCAGAAGGGCGGCGACTAAACTGAAGTTCCTAATAAATCTTCTGTAGAAGTTTGCAAACCCAAAAGAGTGTGGCCAATCAAACACTGCCTTGACTTTTTTCTCGTCCATGGCTTCTCCCTTCTGACTGATAATGTACCTGAGGGAAAGAAGTGCTGGTTTGATGAAACTCACATTTCTCAACCTTGGCATAGAGTTGACACTGGATAAGGTGTTTCAGCACTGACCTCACATGGTGGAAGTTTTCCCCCAGAGAACTTGAATAGATCAGGATGTCATCTATGTATATGATTACCCATCTGTAGAGCCTTCTGTATGTCCTTGAATATGTCATGAAAGATTGGAAAACTGATGGACTGTTTGCTAGGCCAAAGGGCAAAACCAAGTACTTGTAGTGCCCACTAGAGGTGGAGAAAGTTATCCGCTGCTCCTGAGTCTAAGAGAGTGGTGGTGGTAATTGCAGGATCATTGACAAGGATTTTAACAGGTAAGTTTATGCTTGATATGGAGGTTGCAATGCGAGCCTTCGCACTCACCATTCTGGTACTAGATGACGGTAGAACTGGGCAGGAGATTTTCAGGTGACCCAACTGCACAGTAGAGACACAGTTGATTCTACATACGGTGTTCTCGTTCTTCAGGTGTGAGCTGAGTGTATCACAATTGCATGGGTTCAGCTACGCTGATGGCTTCATTGGTGGAGCGAGGCATGTTTGGTGGAGCTGAAAGTCGAGAATGGATCAAATTGTCAATTTGAATGGCCAGATTGATGAACTCAAACTCAAACTCACTCCCTCAAATCTCAACAGGCCAATTCCGACTGAAGCTCTGCATTCAATCCTCTACGAAACAAGAGCCTTAATATGTCCTCAACCCACACAGTCTGGGCCGCAAGAGTGTGGAATGACAGAGAGTACTCAGCTGCCTGCCTCCTTCCTTGAGTCAGGTTTAATAACCGGTCACCCTTGCCTCTCCCCTCAGCTGGGTGTTAGAAAACCTTGTGGAAAGTTTGGAGAAAGGTTTTGAAGGTGGAGAAGGACGAACCGTCAGTCCTCCATACAGCAGTAGCCCAATCCAATGCTTTCCCAGTCAGCAGTGAACAAATGAAAGCAATGTGGCTGGAATCTTTGGGACATAGCAATGGTTTCTGGTTGACGAAGAGCAAACACTGAAGAAAGAAGCCCTTGCATTTAACGGGTTCTCCATTGAATCTCTCAGGGAAAGCAAGTCGTGGGCTGACTAGGGGTGTCAGAACCATGAGTTGGTTGCTAGGAACAGGCGGTGATAGACTGAGGCCTTGCAATGCTCTTACCAGATCCTCAGTTAGTGTGGGGAGTCAGTTTAACTGGTGTTGGTGCAGGGAGAGCTGAGACACATGAGCTGAGAGTTCTGTAAATAGGTACATGATCTGCACTGGATCGCTATGTGGCAAAGTTGTCTGTTGTGACACATCAGTAGGTGTTAGATCCATTTGCAGTTTTATTGAGAATAGTCAGATAATACAGGGTCAGATAGGCAGAACAATGGAGACAAGTCTTAGACAGAACCTTAACCAGGCGAGAGATCAGGGCAGGCAGCAGACAGATAGAGTTCAGAAAAGGCAATCCGAGTCAGGGCAGGAAGAGAACAATCGTGGAATCGAGAAACAGTCCAAGGTCAATACACTAGAAAACAAACATGGGTAATAATGCTCAGAAAATACAGCTGGGGCAAATCAACAACTTGTGTATTAAATAAATTCATTGCACACAGACTAAAGAAGTCTTTCGTTCTTTTAATTGTGATGATTCTGGCTCACATTTAACAAAAAACCACCAAATTCACTATTAGAATACTTCATATGATTAAGTCTTCTGGCCTTCTGGAACGTAAGTTCATTTACTGTACAAGTACTCAATATTTGGTAGGGGCTCCTTTTGCTTTAATTACTGCATCAATTTGGCGTGGCATGGAGATGATCAGTTTGTGGCACTGCTGAGGTGGTTTAGAAGCCCAGGTTTCTTTAACAGTGGCCTTCAGCTCATCTGGATTTTTTGGTCTTTTGTTTCTCATTTTCCTCTTGACAATACCCCATAGATTCTCTATGAGGTTCAGGTCTGGTGAGTTTGCTGGCCAGTCAAGCACACAAACACCATGGTCATTTAACCAACTTTTGGTGCTTTTGGCAGTGTGGGCAGGTGCCAAATCCTGCTGGAAAATGAAATCAGCATTTTCAAAAAGCTGGTCAGCAGAAGGAAGCATGAAATGCTCCAAAATCACAATGGACCAACACCAACAGATAACATTGCACCCCAAATCATCACAGACTATGGAAGCTTAACACTGGACTTTAAGCTATTTGGGCTAATAGTTTCTCAACCCTTCCTCCAGACTCTAGGACCTTGGTTTCCAAATGAAATACAAAACTTGCTCTCATCTGAAAAGAGGACTTTGGACCACTGGGCAACCATCCAGTTCTCCTTCTCCTTAGCCCAGGTGAGACGCCTCTGACATTGACTGTGGTTCAGCAAATTCCTTGACACATCTGTGTGTGTTGGCTCTTGTGATGCCTTGACCCCAGCCTCAGTCCATTCCTTGTGAAGTTCACTCAAATTATTTAATCGATTTTGTTTGACAATCCTCATAAGGCTGTTGTTCTCTCAGTTGGTTGTACATCTTTTTCTTCCACACTTTTTCCTTCCACTCAACTTTTTGTTAACATGCTTGGATACAGCACTCCTTGAAATGTCAGCTTCTTTGGCAATTAAAGTTTCTGGCTTACCCTCCTTGTGAAGGGTGTCAGTGATTGCCTTCCCCATGATTGCGTAGCCCAGTGAACCAAACTGAGAGACCATTTTGAAGGCTCAGAAAACCTTTGCTAGCTGACTACGTCAGAGTTCGTTCTTCCGCTCAATTTCAGTTCGCTTCTGTATTCTGTCTGAGATGACAAACCAGCTCCCAGATTTTCTCTGACTCCGTCCGTCCAATCAACGAACAGAGGGCAGGCTGAGAGCTGTGACATAGACGCTAATCGCAATTAAGATTGTACTTTAGGTTACACATGACAGCGGACATGGAGACATGGGAAACTATTCGCTCTGTTGTGGAGAATAATCCCGGCATTTGACAACTGAAGCCGGAACAAGACGAGTGTATGTCCAGCAAGGCGATAATTATGATTGTGTCTCCCTTATGTGCTCCCATGGAGGATCAGTTTAAGGATGCAGTCTGTGTGCTGCACAGCTTGACGTGCACAATGATCAATAAATCATGGAGGGGAATTTTAGCCTTATTTTTGGTAGCCCCGAATCCTGGATTATCAATCCATAATGGCGAGCTATGTTGGCATCAACCCTATACCAAGACAACCTCGTCACCATTGTTGTTGACGAGGCACACGTGGCATACAAATGGTGAGTTTGCATACACGGGTTTGGTTATTGACTTCAACTCTCATTGAACTCTCATTCATTTCAGTTCCAGGCAGTTGAGTTGGCACATAACACTTCATAACCAAACGTTATGTGATTGGCTTACAGGTACACCAATGATTTTAAATTTCAGACAAGTGCTAAATGTATAAGTGTAGTGTAGATATCTGCTACTGTAAATATATGTGTACATTTTATTTAGATGGTCAACCAACAGATTGACTATAACCAACAAAAACTGACTATAAGTGTCTTTGCAATTAAGTGAACTTATTGTACCATACTAGATTCTAACATTCTTGAATACTCAAATGAGAGTTAGTTGGCATGTAGTTGCAAAGTTGCTTATAGTCGATTGATTACGGGGACCATCAAAATAAAATGTAACCATATAAAACATTGCATTTTTTTCAGTTGGAGTATTAAGCTCACACCAATTAATTAACATTAGCTCCAAAGAAAACATTCAAATAACACTCAACATTTAACCGCTCACAAGCTGTAGTAAGATACTATGAAGATCTTAAATAAACAATCTCAAGATATGAAACAGTCCATTATACTGTAAATGAAGTACCTTTTATATAGTGTTCATTGTGTTTTATAATCATACTCTTAAACTTATAACCATAAATATGTAAGTATTATTATGTATTATAATTGTTGTTATGATTATTCATGAATTTATATAAAATATTATATGTTTTTTTTATAATGCATTATGTATTCATTATAATGCCTTAATAATGCCCTTATAATGTATTATTATAAATACGGGCTTCATAGAAAGTGTTACTGATTTTTTTTTTTTATTCAAGTTTGTAGGTGTCCAGGTACAGAAACTGAATAATAAAATCTATAATAGCACTGCATTGACTTCACTGTAAAAATTAAATATTTCAAACCAAAGTTTATTCAGACAACTTCAACATTTCTCACATTATAATTGTTAATTTGCTATTGTCATGGTCACCAGTTCTGTCAGCTAGTATGAACTTCATTTCCTATCATCCCTCCTGCTTCTCACTTGCTCACTGTCATCCATCATCTAATCACGATCATCAGCTGTCTCTGATTCCACCTGCACTGGTTAAAAGGACTCACCACAAACACACAGTTTGTTTAGTCATGTCTAAGACCTTCCAGATATTTGCCTTGGATTTGTACTCACCTGAACTCAACTTACCTGCTGTTTGTTTGCACCCCCAAGTCTCTGATCTCCAGTGTCCAGTTCCCCAGTCATTAGCTCTGTCTACATCCCCAAGAGTCGTGTGCTCTTCCTACAAGAAAGGAAAGTGTTTACCTCTTCATCAAGTCCTGTAAACGTGTATGGCTCCTCACCTGTCTGAGCTTCCTCCTGGTCTATCTACTATGCTTATCTGATCATCCATTGCCTTAATGATGCTGTTGTTTAAATAACGCCTGTTTGGAAAGTTACCCTTCTCTCTCTGGTCTGTGTACCCCATGACAGATATAGTTTAGAACATTGTAATAAAATATGACACGAATTGTGAGTTAAAATCTGTCAGAACAAATTAATTTTGATAATATCCGATAACTTTGATAGAAAGGTATGTAATGGATTACAATCAACCAAAAATTCAGACTACTGTTAGTATGACTATTTACACAACTATCAATACTTTGTTGAACAATTACCAATCACATTAGCAATTGAAAAAAAAAACATTTAAGCAAAACACGGTCAGGTCAAAATTTTTGGTCCCAAATTTTTTTTATTTTATTTTTTTTATAGATTCTACCGGTAATCCACTGTATGAAGAATTTTGGGGTATAAGGTCACATTTTGTTATACTCACTTACATAAACTGAACAGCACCCAGTAGTAAAAAAAATTATATCTGGTGTCTAAATAATTTTTGGTTTGACTGTGGAATTATTACATTTAATCATTTAGCAGATGATTTTATCCAAAGCGACTTAAAAATGAGGACAACTGAAGTAATCAAAAACAACAAAAGCGCAATGATATATAAGTGCTATAACAAGTCTCAGTTAGCCTAAACACAGTACACATAGCAAGGGCTTATTTTTATTAAATTAAAATTAAAATTAAATTAAATTTATGCATTTAGCAGACGCTTTTATCCAAAGCAACTTACAGTGCATTCAGGCTATCAATTCTTAACTATTATGTGTTCAACCCCCGAAACTGCCTGCCCATTGCACGTAGCGCCCAAGCCCATATTGGAGGCATCTGTCGTGACAATGACATGCCGGGACACTTGTTCTAAGGGCACTTGGCCCATAGAAAAGCAAGGTCCGATCAGGGGGTGAATAGGCAGTGACACATCTGTGTGATGGTGACATGATGTGCACCATGGTGCCATGCCCATCTCGGGACTCGGGAGTGTAGCCAGTGCTAAAGTGGTCTCATATCTAGCAATCTGAGCTGCGAATGTCATATGCCCCTGGAGCCCCTGAAAATGTTTCAGTGGTACCACTGTCCTGCCTCTGAAGGAATTCATACTCACAGAGTCTAACTCCATATCGAGATGGGAGATTCTCTGCAAAGGGGAGAGCTTGCTCTTCTCTCTGTTGTCCTGGGGCCCCAACTGACTCAGGTGCTGAAGCACCAGGTCCCTGTGAGCACAACTCCTCTCACAACCAGGCCATGATGAGCCAGTCATCGAGATGAGGATCTTGATGCTCACTTCCCAAAGTGTGGCAAGGGCACCCACCGCGACCTTCATGGAGACACGGGGACAGGGAGAGCCCGAAGGAGAGGACCTTGTACTGCCATGCCCGACCCTCGAACCCAAACAGTAGAAACGGACTGTGACGAGGAAGTATTGATACATATAAGTGTGCGTACTTCTGGTTGATCGCTGCAAACCAACACTGGGCTTGAATGCATTTGATAATACGTTTCTGCATCAGCATCTTGAACAGGAGAAGGGCCCATGTGAAGGGCCCGATTCAAAACTCGCAGATACAAAAGTCGGAGGTCACCACTTTTCTTGGGGATGATAAAGTAAGGGCTGTACAACCCCTTCCTCATCACAGCTGGAGGGACTGGCTCGATTGCATGCTTTGCCAAAAGGACAGCTCGCACAAGACAGCAACATCTCGGAATGCCACCGAAGTTTCGAGATATGCCGTTATTTTACTTAGAAATGTAGAGAGCGCATTATGGTAGCGTGAAAGCACATTAATACAATGCGCAAGTGCGAATCTCTCCGCTCGCGAGTGGATTTCTTTTGCTCTCACACAAAACTGGACGCACGCTCATATATATGCTGCTCTCGCTCGGAGAGTGCGCTCACGAAACGTGTCTCTCCTCTCACTCAAACTGTGTCCTATGCACTCTCAAATCTCTCTGTGCTCATATGCTATAGATATTAATTCTTTTTGCACATGAATTAAATGTTGTCAAAATTTATCAACCAGTCAGTTTCAAAGATGGATCTGATGAAGATGAATTTCTTTACAATTTAAAACTACTTAGTCACAATATTAGAAATAATCGGGTATTTGGATGATTTGTAAATAACCTAGTTCAACAGATTGGTCAAACACTTCTGAACGGTTTATCTAAACAAACAAAACATCATATGATTCTTAAAATTCATGTGGTCAAATAGGTCTATATATATTGTCTACTTGGATATATATATATATATATATATATATATATATATATATATCAGTACAGACCAAAAGTTTGGAAACATTACTATTTTTAATGTTTTTGAAAGAAGTTTCTTCTGCTCATCAAGCCTGCATTTATTTGATCAAAAATACAGAAATTTAATATTCTGATATATTATTACAATTTAAAATAATTGTTTTTTAAATTTATTATACTTTAAATTATCATTTATTTCTGTGATGCAAAGCTGAATTTTTAGGATCATTATCACATGATCCTTTAGAAATCATTCTAATATGATGATTCATTGTCAAAGTTGGAAACAGTTCTGCTGCTTAATATTTTTTCAGAACGTGATACTTTTTTAGGATACTTTATATGAAAAAAAAGTTTAAAAAAAAGGAGCTATATTTTTAAAATATAATTATTTTGTAATAACAATATACACTACTGGTCAGTAATTTGGGGTCAGTCATTTTTTTTTCTTTCTTTTTTTAATAAAATCAATACTTTTATTCAGCAAGGATGTGTTAAATTGATAAAAAGTGATAGTAAAGAAAATATATTATTAGAATATATATTATTAGAATTGTTTTATTTTGAATAAATGACGTTTTTTTAAGTATATTCAAATAGAAAACTATTATTTTAAGTTGTAATAATATTTCACAATATTACAGTTTTTTCTGTATTTTTGATCAAATAAATGCAGGCTTGATGAGCAGAAGAAATTTCTTTCAAAAACATTAAAAATAGTAATGTTTCCAAACTTTTGGTCTGTACTGTATATATATATATATATATATATATATATATATATATATATATATATATATACAGTACATACCAAAAGACCGAAACATTACTATTTTTAATGTATATGTATAATGTATATTTATATTTGCCATAACATTACTACATTGTCTTCCATGGGTTTAATGCATTTGCATACAATGTAATTACATGTAACTATCATATAACTGTATATTCAATGATTTAGAGAAGAGTGCCATTAAATGAAATAAAAAACAAAATCTCAACTGAAAACATACACTGGACAAAAAAATAAATAAATAAATAAAAAAACCTCAGCCAATACAGCAATGCTATTAGAGCATTTATTGATGTGTTTTTACATTTTATGTTGATTTGAGGAGTTGTTACTTATTATTGCCATCAAAACCAAATGATTATTTATTGCAATTATTTTAAATTCAGTTGAGGTATCTATCTGATGTTTTATAAAGTCTTTATTGCAATAGGCTATAATATGTTGTTTTTTGATAAATTGCTCAGAGACCAACCAGTTGTACAGAGGCTGTGTACAAATCATACAAATACCCAATTCCTGGCCATTTCTATTTAATTAACATTGCTAAATATTATTACATTGAAAAGAAATTAAACATCCATCTTTGATTGTCCAAAGAATTCCAGGTTCAGTTCACTCAGCAAATTTTATTTCAAATAGTATTTTCATCGGTCAGTTGTGGAGGTCTGATTGTTTAAAGTTTTATTTATATAGTACCTTTTAAAACAGTGTTAACAAAGTAGCCTATTTTACAGAGAGATGCCTATGTGTGTGACGGTTTTGGAATAAACTGCACTATTTGTAAATATATCAAATGTAAGAGCCAATCAGGAGAAAGGTGTGAAGGATTATGAGCAGAAATAGAGGAATAAAAGAGGAAGTGGAAGGAGAAGTGGGAAATGGTGACGTGTTGAGTTGCAGTGAGAGGTCAGGCAGGCTGCTGAGTTAGGTTTATGGGACAATTGCTTTACTGCTTTGCATTGATGAAATGTGAATTACATTTGGGCAATTGAAAGGCAATGTATATCGAATACATACACTGACATACACAATATAGGATCACAAAGTTTTTATTTTTCTTTTTGATAACATATTTCCTTTTACATAATCATGGCAGAGCAGCCTTCACACTCAACTTTTGTTGAGATGGACATTCTGGATGTGGCCACCCCTAATTGGCCACCTGTGCATAATCAAGCCCCACACGAATCCTATATTTCTACGTTTTGTCATATGCCCACCCAGTTTATTCGTATGGTGCAGCCAGGAGCCCGTGTGCAGTTTGCATCTCCACCATTAGGTGGTAGTACTCCAGCTCAAAGCTTCCCACAGAAACAGAAAAATCCAGTGCCCATGCAATTATGCACTCCACCACATGGAATATCAACCTCAGCCATTACTTCATCACCTTCTCCATCTTCAGGAGTACAGTATGACCTGCCTGGTACTCTCCCAACACCTGGAAGAGAGATTGGTCATCTCACCACACAAGCACAAGGTAACTGGGATCAGTTGCATGATTTTATGACCAAACAAGAAAAAGATGTAATTGCACTCACCAAGGAACTAAAATCCAATTCGTCCAGTCATGAATGTCAGATCACCCAACTTGCTGGGAAGATTGAGGAAATCAAGCAACATCTTTCCACAACTTTACCTACAAACAAGCAGCAAGCTGAAACTGAGTCAGACCAGACAATTAAAGCTATGAAATTTATGATGACTGAGGAATTCCAAAATATGGAGAATACCTTAGTGTCAGAAGTGCGCTTCATGGTGCAACAGTTGCAGTCTGGGATGCAGCAGGACATTAAAGCAGTTTGTGGAGGCGGAGGCGTGGTTTGGCGAAGTCTGCAGCAGGAGAGAGAATTGGGAGACGAACGGTGAGTGAGCGGGCTGGAAGGAAATAATCAACACCTGTCTCTTTTTTCAATAATTGGTGTGGAGAGAGTTTTTAACGCCAGGAGAAACAGGAGTAGGTGAGAGAGAGATGGTCTGCTGACGACTGCCGGAGACGGATGACGTGAGCCCGAAAAACGAAACCAAAAGTCTATGTTACAGCGTTTTTCTTTATTTAATGAATAAAATTTGTCAGCAGACAAGCCGACCCCTCGTCCTCTTCCTTTCCACCCCCTGAACCTTTATACACTGGTGCCGAAAGGTACATACATTACGTTGTCAAGACTTCCTTGCTGTACATCCTCTAGTAGACACTGACATCTTGGCCACCTTCCGGACAGTTTTATATGGCACTGCCCATGACTGGTGGGAAGTAGCAAGATCATCTATTACAACATGGAGTGAGTTTAAGTCTGCTTTTCTTGCTGCTTTTCTAGCTGAGGACTATTAAGATGAGTTGGCTGAACGTGTCCGCCACAGGATTCAAGGAGAAAGAGTCCATTAGGGATTTTGCCGTCATGTACAGAGCTCTCTGTAAAAGGTGGAACCAAGTTTAACTGAAGCAGACATCATTAAGATGATCCTTAAAAAAATAAAACCTTACCTCGCCAGTCACCTTCGTAGCCGTGTAACCACCGTGGACAAGTTGGTTCAACTGAGTCACCAGTTGGAGAAAGACCATGAAAAACAGAAGCAATTTGATAGTAAAGCTGGTTCCAAACCTGTTGTAGCACAACCTAGAGGGGTTACTCCTCTCCAATCTGCCATACAATGTTGGCGGTGTAAAGGATTTCATGCACCAGGTACTTGTCCTTATTTCACTTCTCCAGCTCAACAACTACCAGTTTCAGGTCATCAGCCACATGGCAACAAACAGAATTTCCACTCACCCAAGCAGCCTGGCCAACCAACCAACAATTCAATTAATTCTATATCCATTGTGATTTCTCAAATACTCCCAGATAAACCCATTTCGACTATCACATCTGGAAGTACATCTTCCATTCCTAAAAATCCTGTCAGTGTACCACAAAAAATAATTGTCCCTGTCAGTGTTGGCTTGTGGAAGGGGAAAGCTATTGTGGACACGGGTGCAAGCTATACACTCATCCATGAGACACTCTGGAAGAACCTTGCTCAATCACCTAATGATCTCCAACCTTGGACACTGGGGCCATTGTATTTGGCTAACGGGGAAGCCGAGGTTCCTCCTGGATGGCTGAATGTCAAAATTAACTTCCATGACCAAATGTTCACCATACCAGGTGCAGTTCTAGCACCCAAAGCACTGGCATATGTAGTAGTTCTTGGCCTGGATTTTATTTTCTTTAGTGGCTTACAGATAAATGTAATTGATAAAATGTATACCAGGAAAGGAAAGCACCAAGGGAAAACCAACCAGAGTATTTCTCTCTTGAGTTCAGTTCCTCCCCCTCAACCCAAATTTACATTCAGCACAGATGACATTGACGTCCAAAACTTTTTTGATAATGCTGTGAATGAAGCCCACTTACCAGCTGATGGAAAATACCAGCTACGTAAAGTTCTGGAGGCCAATCCACAAGTGTGTGCACTCAAACCAGGTCGTACTGATGTCCTTCAACATCATATTTACCTCACTCAGCAAGTACTAATAAAGCAACGACTATATCGTATGTCTCCGATCAAACAAGCTGTTGTGGAACAACAACTGGAAGAGATGTTAAGTGCTGGCATTGTGGAACCTTCCCATTCAGGTTGGGCCTCGCCTGTTGTTCTTGTCCCTAAAAAAGATGGGAGTCTCCGGTTTTGTGTAGACTACCGTAAGGTAAATGCTATTACAGAAAGTGATGCATACCCACTACCAAACATCACAGAGATCTTGGAATCTCTCTCTGGAGCTGCTATTTTCTCCACTATTGATTTGAACAGCGGATACTGGCAGGTGACCATGAACCCTGAAAGTACAGCAAAAACAGCATTTATTACACCATTTGGATTATTTCAGTTTATTGTTATGCCCTTTGGTTTGAAAAAATGCTCCACCCACCTTCCAAAGATTAATGGAAATGGTTTTAGGTGAACTATGTGGTCACAATTGCATTGTGTATATAGATGATATTATCATCTATTCTCCAACTTTTGAACAGCACTTCCTTGACATCCAGAGCATTCTCAACAAGCTGCAAAAGGCTGGTCTGACTATTAACCTTAAAAAAAGCTAATTCTGTCTGCAGGATTTAACATTCCTGAGCCATGTCATGGGTATTCAAGGTATCTCTGCTGATCCTTACAAAGTTGAGGCTATTCGCTCTTATCCAGTCCCAAGAAACCTTAAGGAGGTCCAGCGATTCCCTGGTTTAGCCAGATGGTACCATCGGTTTGTTCCACACTTCTCCCAGATTGCTGAACCCCTTAATGCCCTGAAGAAGAAAGGCAAAGCCTTCCAGTGGACGCCATGTTGTCAGCATGCTTTTGAACAGTTGAAAATATCCTTGATGACCCCTCCCATCTTGGGACACCCAAATTTACAACACCCGTTCATTGTCTACACAGATGCTAGTGAGATGGGTCTAGGTGCTGCGTTGACACAGAGGGACCAGGGGAAGGAAGAAGTCATAGCTTATGCTAGCAGAACTGAATAAAGCTGAAATAAATTAATCTGCAATGGAAAAATTATGTTTGGCAGTGGTTTGGGCTCTAGAGAAGTGGCAGCATTATCTCGAACACAAGTTGTTTACTGTTGTTACTGACCACTCTGCATTGCAGTGGGTGATGGGGTCCACCAAGACCTCCAGTCGTTTGATTAGATGGGCTCAGCGACTGCAGAGATTTGACTTCATTGTTGAATACCGGAAGGGAAAGCTAAACGTGGCCCCTAACGCGCTCTCTCGAATCCCCATCAGTATCAGCTGCAATTTGTATGCCGGCCGCAAGGAGTCAGAAGATCTTCCAATTTCTCTGGATAAGATCTGGGAAGAACAGCATAAAGACTCCGTAACCATGAAAATATTGCAAATCACGGCAGAAGATGATCTAAACTTGAAAGAACAATATGAGGTACTGGAAGACAAGCTTTATCGTAAAGCTCACCTGGCTGACAACCAGCTGCATTATCAGGTGTGTGTTCCAGGTAGCCTAATTCCACAGATCCTTCAGCATTATCATGCCAGCCCCTTGAGTAGTCATGGAGGAATATTTAAGACCTATAAGAGAATTCAAGATGTGGCTTTCTGGCCAGGAATGTGGAATGATGTTAAGCAGTTGATAAAGAGGTGCATAAAATGTCAACAACTCGAGTGACAATCGAAAACCTGCTGGCAAAATGCAACATCCCACTGTCCAGTGTTGGGCAGTAGCGTCGCTACAAGCAGCGAAGCTACTAGTTTAACCCTTTAAAACCGAACGTGTCGGCGCCGACACAATTTACCATGCGGTATTAATATTTTCATAACTCAGCAACCGTTTGCACTATGAAAAAAAATCTAATTGCGTCTGATAGAAGACAGCTTGCGCTTTAAGACAATATACAGCTTAATACGGTAACTGCATGCTTTCCAGCAGCAAATCACAGCAGCTTTCGGGGAGAGGGGGAAGGGCGGAGTTGAAGCGGGAGATACGGAGCGCAGCAGGTTTGAAAGTTTGAGAGTGTGAAATATAAACAAAAACGAACAAAAACATGGCGAAAAAAGGTTTTACATGAGAGGAGGTGATTAATTTGATCTCTGATTACACCTGGGAAGAGGCTGAACATGATTCATCGGACCCGGAGTCTGTATTCAGATGTTGAGGAGGTGTACTGGTTTTGATCCAGTCGTCGATTGGTAAGTGAAGCTTATTTATTTGTTTCTTTCTGATGAATCGATGAGTAATGAATAAAATAGTCAGACTCTGTGTTTCTGTTCGAAAAAACACTGTTTCACACACTTATATGTGCGTTGCACACACGTGTAAGTGCGTATGTGCATGCATGCATGCATTCATATTTGCTTATGTAACATTAGCGTTATGTGTATGGGTGCGTGTGCATGCATACATAATTGTGTATGTAAGTGCATGGACATATCTCTCTGTGTGTGTGTGTGTGTGTGTGTGTGTGTGTGTGTGTGTGTGTGTGTGTGTGTGTGTGTGTGTGTGTGTAAGTAAGTAAAGGTGCGTGTGTGTGTATGCGAATGTGTGCGTATGTGTAACGTTATATGTATGTTTATGTAAGTGCATGCATGTGTGCATATGTTTATGTGTGTTTGTGTGTGCTACTGCTAATGTGTGCATGTGTATATCTGTGTGTATGTGTGTGTGTGTATATCTGTTTGTGTGTATCTGTGTGCATGTGTGTATCTTATACAATCTATGATGTGTATGCAAATGTGTGTGTATACGCGCTTGCATGACTTTGTGCATGCATGCATTTATGTCTATATCTGTATATTTGCGTGTGTGTGTGTGTAGGTGCATGTATGTGTGCGTGATTGTGTGTATGCAAATGTAAGTAACTGCAGGCTTTATTTTTATTATTTTATTGTAGTATTATTATTATAGTTATTTATTTATTATATTATTATATATTTATATATTATTTGTACAAATTTTCTCTTACTAATAGATTGCTTCATAATGAAAAGTATTTTTATGTACATATATAGTGAGTTTGTAATACATGCTGCTTTTTTTTTCAGTGTGGCTTACTCCAGTTATCTATGAAGAAGCAAATGGGCCATCTACATCGAACACAACACCATCTCAGAGGGGCCGGGGCCGTGGTCGCTGCTGTAGCTGTACAATAAGTACATGGGGGGACTTGACACCTCCAACAAGATGCTCAGAACAAAGTCGGTGCCCCATAAAACAAGTCATATGTGACCATTTTCCAGCACTTCCTGGACATTGCAGTGACCAACAGCTTCATTTTACACAAAGAGCTGTGTGCCATCCACCATGATAAGCTCATGACACGGCAAAACTTTCAGGAGCTGCTAGCTGCTCCGCTCACAGGTGTTCCCCTGGATGACAGCTCGAGAGAGATGCAATCATCTGCCTGTTCCTGTGAGTTATACTCAAGACCTTTCACAGAGTTGCATATGATGCAAAAGGAGTACCCCATGGAAGTGCAAGGAATGTGATGTGGGATTATGCTTGCAGTTAGACAGGAACTGCTTCAGAGAGCACCACATTTAAATGACTGGATTGAAGGATCCAAAAACGCCTGGAGGACTGGAGTACAACAAATGGCTCCTGAGTGAAAACTGTGCAATCCAGTGTCTCAAAAAGACTTGTATATATGTATTATAGTTCCTTTTTCAAGATTGAGGCATTAGATTCTTTCGATCATGAGTTTTCAGATTGTTTCTAAATAAAAACCAGTACAATTTCTTCCCGTTTTTAATTTTTTTGTCTATTTAAATTCTATTTACTAACTCATTACACAAAATAATGTACAATAACTGTAATTTCCTGAAAGCCTATAATTTTCTGAAAAAAATGACACCTTACACTTGAAGATACCACATTATGTTCTAATTTTATACTCAAAAAAACAAAATGAGTGAAAACGGCCAATTTTAGCTTTAGGTTCTAAAGGGTTAACTACATTCCTCAGTAGCGTGGTCGTAGCTTCGCTGCTTTCTGAATCAAATAGCTTTTCTGTAGCGAAGCTCTTTTTTTACCAAGTAGCGTGGTAGCTTCCACACAAGCTACATTTTCGCAAGCATTTCTGAAGCTCAAACTCAAATCGGGAAATACAACTGCTAAGATCACTGATCCTGGATCAGTAAGTGACGCAACGCCGCCACTTCATCTTGTTCTTGTTTACGGTGGATAGCAACCAACCAGCTTTATGATGCATTACCGCCACCTTCTGCTCCGGACGGTACCACTCCTTGGCCAGTCAGGCAAAAAATTACTTGATGAAATGATGGCAGTGGGTGAGGTCGGAGAACAGTTGATCCCGAGGAGCGAGTCGATCGTGGCCGTACCTCGACAATTACATGACACTGATTCCCAAATATACGACCATCGCAATTCAGTCTTCAATCACAAACTAAGCACTTTCTAGCTATCTTTTTTTCTATCTGTTGGTAGAAAAAAAGCGTTTTCCCTGGTTAAGAAAATCACATTTCAGATATATTGTAAACAAAGGGGAAAATAGCACATGCCCTCGTGCTAAATTAAGAATTTGTGAATTTAAAAACCCCATTAAAGTTTGATTTAAGTCACTGATATGATTATATTATTTAATTATAATTTAAATTTAATCAAGATTATATTTTCACATAATGTTCTTTAGGAAGATTTAATGTAGAAAACAGTAGATCAGAAAATAAATCAATTTAGCTGGGTTTCCAAAGACATTCACATTGCATTTTGTTCTGCAAAGGCCTATATTAAGCTTGCCCATGCAAACAGGTGCGCACACATACTTGTGTGTACATTATTACGTGAATTACATGTATTTTGATTGTTTTTGTTGCCAAATTGATAAGGAACACAATACACAATTGAACTAAACAATTACACCTGCCTATCTGTTTGACTGACAGTTTTGAGCACTGAGATAGCATTGACTTGTAATAAAACGTGTTCAACATAAAAATTGAATTTTAAAAGTAGCTTAGATGTAGCAAGCTACTGTTGATGTAGCTAAGCTTGCTACATTTCCCAGGGGGTAGCTTCAGTGTAGTGAAGCTTCATTTACTGTAGAGTAACTGGTAGCTTAGCTCACTACATTTTCCAAGTAGCTTGCCCAACACTGCCACTGTCACTTACCCTAATGAAATGCTGGGTGTGGACATAATGGGGCCCTTACAGTGTAGTTCCAACCAAAATGAATATCTCTTAGTGTTCATTGATTACTTTACTCGTTGGGTTGAGATGTTCTCCATGAGAAATGCCATGGCAAAAACGGTTGCTGTAATTTTCAAGAAGGAAATTCTGACCAGGTGGGGTGTGCCTGATTTCCTGTTGTCTGATAGAGGTACACAATTTGTGTCATCTGTATTCAAGGAGCTCTGCGAAAAATGGAATGTAACACCTAAACTGACTACTGTGTACCATCCTCAGACCAATATGACTGAGAGAGCCAATCGCACCCTTAAGTACATGATCGCTGCATACCTGGATGAAAATCACAAGTGGGATCAATATTTACCAGAGTTCAGATTTGCCATCAATTCAGCTGTACAAGAGACCATTGGAATGACCCCTACTGAACTGAAATTGGGAAGAAAGCTACAGGGTCCAATGGACAAACTCCTCCAAGGTAGAAATCTTACTCCTGATGTGGCAGCCTATGATGTTGTTCATTGTTTAATTCAGCTTAAATCGAAAGCTATGGAAAACAGCAAAAAGGCTCGTGTTAGACAAACACGAAACTACAACAAGCATCGACGAGAAGTAACATTTAAAGAACAAGACCATGTGTGGATCAGGAACTTTTTTCACAGTCTAGTGCAAAAGCTAAATTTACTGCTAAACTAGCCAGCAAATGGAGAGGTCCTTACCGTATAATAAAACGGCTGGGTCCACTCAATTACCATGTGGCACTAGAGACTACTGGGGAGGATGTCCACACAATTCATGTAACAGTGTTACCCGTAAGCTGAAGAATTAGAGTTCCAAAGCAAGGAAAAACTCCTAAAAAAATTTCAAGACACCTCTGATGAAGAAGAGGAGTTTCAGGGATTTTAACTCTCAAATCTTCAACCATGGGTTGTTTTTCCAGGGGAGGGGGAGTGTGACGGTTTTGGAATAAACCGCACTGTTTGTAAATATATCAAATGTAAGAGCCAATCAGGAGAAAGGTGTGAAGGATTATGAGCAGAAATAGAGGAATAAAAGAAGAAGTGGAAGGAGAAGCGGGAAATGGTGATGTGTTGAGTTGCAGTGAGAGGGCAGGCAGGCTGCTGAGTTGCGGGCTGTTTAAATGATCGTGTACATGCCAGTTTTTGCAAAAGGTACTACAGCAGCGAAAGCGGAATGGTTTACCTGCTGAACTTGTTTGATCCTGTGTGTCTTACGCCGACAGCAGAGCGTTACCTGACACGTATGACAGAGAGTTGCTGGTTCCTATCGCTTCCGTGATTGTCTGCTGAGCTCCTGCGTTTCTGACGCCGCCTGCAGAGCGTGAGTGAGTCCACTCGATGGCATTCTGCCTTGGGTCTTCGATTTCGACGGACAAAGAGGTATAATCGCTATCCTGTCGTATTGTCTCACAGATGTCCATAGCAGAGAGTGTTGATTCATAAAACTGCCGAGACCAACATTACCAACGACGCACTTTAAAACTTCCAAAATCTCCCGCATCATTATTCACATAATTCAAACACACACACATTCTCCTTTGCCTTCAAAGCTTAATTTAAATCTTTGATTCTGAACTGTTTTTGAATATTTTGATTATTTTGTCTGATTATTGAAATTGAAGTTTTGCCTTTTTATTTTTATTTTTGAGAAACAAACTCTTTTCCCCATGGACTAATAATTTCTGGTACCTGATGCACCACACCACATGAGTTGATTTGTGTATATGCATTTGATTCTCTGTAAAAGTGTTTTTTCATCTTGATATTGCACATTACAATTTGATGAAATGTGTGTGTTTCATTTCATTGATATATTTGTGTGTGTAAATGGTGGTTTTAAGTCTGCCTGGCGCCCGAATTAGTGAAAATTATTTTTGAGAAATTAATTTTTTTAATTAATTTCCAATAGTTAGTGTAACCGCCGTTACATGTGCATTTGCAGAAAAGATGAAAAATACAAACATAAAATAAATATGGTAAAACAAAGTAGCTACAATAACCAGTTTGTGTTAAAACAAAAATACAACAATAAAAAAAATCAAGGAAAGGCCCTGCACAAATCTGTTTTGAGACAACTTTTTAAAAGTGCATAATGATAACCTTTGACAATGTCACTCACGTTTTTGAAGATAGACTTGAATGTGCATGATACAAACCTAAATTTTTATAATTCATGATTGAAAACATTTTGTACCTTGATACTGATGTACCATTTACATGGTAATGCAATGTCTTATTTTAAAATGGGTTTTAAAGGATGAATTTTGAGATTTTAAGTTTTCAGTTGATATATAATTTCTGATGATTTCTAAAATGTGATAAAGAAAAAGACAACGAGGAAGTCTTTTTTTTAAACAAAGGTCAAAACTCCTTTTATAATGTAGATTTTTGAGGGTGCACTCTTGTCATAAATTAATCTATTACTTTTCCTACATAATTTTTAACAAAAAACATTGGTAAAATATATATTTGGGAGTCTTAGACCTTTCCAACGATATATAGTTTGTCAAGATTAGGTTAGATTTGATTGCAATATAGTAAGGTAAACCTAGGTGTCCCGTATTCGGGATGGGGTGACAGTTAAGGGGTTAATTCAGGTGCGAAAATAATTAATATCTATAGTGCAAGAGCACAGAGAGATTTGAAAGTGCACAGGACACAGTTTTTAGTGAGAGGTGAGGCACATTTTAAGTGCGCGCACTCTCTCTGGGCGAGAGCAGCGTAGGCCTCTATATGAGCACGCATTGGGTTTTGTGCAAAAATAAAAGGAAATCTGCGCTCGTGCATTGTATCAATGTGCTTTTGCGCTACAATAATGCACTTTCAACATAAAATAACAGCATATCGAGAATGCCATTAAACCTGTGAGGTCTCGCCTGGAAAACTGAATCGTGTAGCTGAATGGAACCATCTGAATGAGCCAGCAGTACGGGTTGGGCAGTGCAAGCCATGCACCCAATCTTCGTACGAGTGGCACCAAAGGGACAGACAATGTACCCAAAGTGGTGCAGCGATGGGGATTTGTGCTGGGTGGACCAGAAGGCATCACAGCAAAACTCCCCCTGTCCCCGGAAGGACTGGCCAGAGATGTATGGAGAGGCTTTGCCTCTCCGAACCGCAACCTCTTGGCCACTGGCGATAGGGGTGTCATGGGTTATAGTGAGGAAGCGGTGCATTGCTCACCGTCGACCCACGCCACGAGCCTTGCAACCAGGAGGAAGAGGAACTGCTCTTTCTTTGAAAATGTGGTTACTTTAGCCAGTGGTGGAACAAAAAGAAAAGAACAACAAAGTATTCTCCAACCGGCCTCCTCCGGGGGAAAGAGTGGAGCTGTGACTGCATGATTCAGTTTATTAAAATACATTTAGAATGATCATAAAATTCAAGATATGGCAAAAATTTATATATTTATATAATTTCATACAATTAGTTATTATCACTCAAAAATGGATGTTTTTTTCCACCAAAAACAGCATTATTACAAATGTAATATTTATTTTATACAGTAGTTCAATAAAAAATAATTTAATATAAGAAACTTACATTTTAGACACAATATTGACTGCTTTTGCTCTGTTTTGCCAACAAATATTATTCCAATTTGCATCTCTAAGCAACATGAGCTGTTTTGTTCCTGAATAAGTCAACCTTTTAAATGATTAGGTTCAGTCGCAATAACTCACTTATTAACATTGACTTGCTGTTAGCAAGCATAAATGGCTGCCTACTGCTCTGTGTGTTTGTGTGTTTACTGCTGTGTGTGTGCACTTTGGATGGGTTAAATGCACAGCACAAATTCTGAGTATGGGTACTTGGCCACATGTCATGTACCTTTTTCTTTTTTCACTTAAATTTTTCCTTTCTTTTTGGAGTGTTACAAGCTCTTGGTGCATTAAGAAGATTTGTAATGTTGCAAAGACTAAAGTCTCAAATCTTAAGAGATATAAATAGATATTCTTTATAAATGTTAAGACCACGCCCTCCTAAAACACCTAGTTTTAACACGTCTATGTCTACATCACTGTGTGGGAAGATTTGCATAACGACGCAAAAATGTTCTCACAAGCCATGTTGTGGAGACGCTGTGTATTTCATTGTGAAAGCAAAACCACTTTGTTTGGCCTTCCAAAAGAGGATGATATCTGCTTCGTCATGCCTACAGCTGATCCGTGCTAGTCATTAAGGAAATACGTAAACTTTGCACTGTATACCGCCAGATCGGCTTTCATCGTAGATGAAGCGGAGTCCAGCCAGGGGTCATCACATGTTGCTGTCGCAAGCCCCCAGTTGCTCCTTCTTCAAATCCACTGGCCATTCCTTACTTGCCACCGGCCGTTCCTCACTCTAGCCACCAGCAATTCCTCACTCTAGACGCCGGCCATTTTTACTTGCCGCCAGGCCATTCCTCACTTTAGCCCCAGGCCGTTCCTCACTCTAGCCGCCGACTGCTGCTCACTCAGGCCCCCTGGCCGTTCCTCACTTTTTGCAAGGACAGTCTGCCGCTTCTGACCCGCAGTCTGTAAGCATGTTATTTATTTTAAAAGAATTTGCCACTGATGATTCAAATGTGAGTTTTGAGCTGTGTAGAGTAGGCTTGTTGTTTTCGTCTCTCTTATCACAAATGCAGACATGGTTATATGTTTATGTGGCGCTATACGCAACACAACTTGTAAAAATACATCATACGTCTTTATAATCAGTAATTTTGTCCCCACTGGATGCAACAAATGCCTCGTTTGAAATGGTTTTTATTGTATTTGTCCTGGTGTGCAAGTGTTCTTACTGGGAAACACATCACAGTATGGTGAGGAGCGTAACATTTCCGTCATACGCTTGAGGCATTCGGCCAATCACAATGCACTGGATAGACGGCCAATCAGAGCACACCTCGCTTTTCAGACCAATGAGGTTTGTAAAAAATGAGGCGTTTCAGAAAGGCAGGGGATAGAGGAGAAACAATAATGTCTTTTGAACCTTAAACCACATAAACACATTTCATTACACCAAATACACAAAATAATGTTCTTTTTAGCAAGATTATATGACCCCTTTAAAATACTGAAACAGTATTAATAAATTTTTAACTACAGGTAAAACTTCACATACTATAAACTGGTTCTTCAAATATGATTAGTAAATCACAATGTTGTTCCAGGTTCAACAAAGATGTTGATCCAGGAACATTTCACATTAGGTAAAATCAGGTTCTGCTTGTTTGCTAGCTAAAAATGTAAAACTGACGAACGTAATAATGCACTGAAATAAGAAGTGAAGACCATTCTTTTATCAAGCTGTTGAGTTTCAGAGGAACTCTGAAAGCGTGCTGGACAATGCTTAAGTAGATGCTAAACAGCCATTTAAATGTAAAGCAGCAAGCTCATTGTCTGCTTAGGGCAGCATGAACCAATCAGCTTGTGGTTAAGAATCCATCAGTCTACGCCATCTAGTGTTTCATGAAAGAACTAGGCATTTAGAGCTTTATGTTTATAAGTAAAAATATTTTCACCATTCAACATTCACTCACAGAACTCATTTTTCTGAACACATCAATTCTGATTTAATTCGGACAGAAGTCACCTGTGAATGACACCATGTCTCCTGAACCTGGTAAATGGAAAAAGTATAGAATACTACTACTAAAAATAATAACAATAATAATTAATAACAAAAATGAAAGCTTTAGCCTAAGTTCTGCCAGGAAGACTCAATTACTTCGTCACTAATTACCTTCAGTCATTATCCAATCACGTCTTTATACTTCGGTATAAAAGATCGGTACTTACACATGTTTGAGTTCGCAGATGCCAACGCGATAACAACCGCAGATGCCGACGCGATTGTTCCTTGCTCAAGCTGTCGCGTTTATTGATTTACTTGCTATAGTTCTTATAGTGCTATAGTTCAAACTTGCTATCGCGAGTTTGACGTTCCTCTCAAGATGCACACGGGATCGTTAGCTTTGCTCGGTGTCGCGGTGACTATCTGCGTTCGTTCGTGTTGGATGATATACAGGCTTTTGGCTTTTCTCGGCAGAGGATGTGAAACATTGGCGGAGTTCCGTGTGCTTTCCAGGGTTGCCAGGTTTTCTCAAAACCGCCAATTACTACTAAAAACTAGCCCAATCGCGTTCAGAAGTGGTTTCCCGGTAGATCTCGGTAGATTCACATTCTAGGGGCTAAATATGACATTATTGGGGTCACCTCAAACCCCGGACAGGAAAAGCAACCTGCAGCAAAAAAAAAAAAAAAAAAAAAAAAAACTGTCTTGGCAACGCCGGTGCTTTCCGAGATGTCGCGTCAGCGTTGCTTGGGTCTCAATCAACAAATATTTCATCTGTACGCTCACGTGAACCTGCACGAATGAAGTCGGTCCGGATCAGCAGACAAGGCTGCCGGTCTCTTTCGGCATCTCGCCTCCATCACTTCATCAGTCTACAGCATTATAAGTATCATTTTTGTTCTATGCACTTGTGGCGCTTGGGCATTAATTTTATTCTCTGCAAGGTTTTATACTCACACGTTCAAGATAAAGCACTGGGCGTTTCGTGCTTGTTTATCTAGCAGACTCGCACTGCATAATTAAGATTTTGATAATATTGCATGCAATGTTTTGAATAACTCTTTCGTAATGAGGCATTTTAAGGCTCGTAATAAAAGCTACAATCTTTTATACTGATAAAGATTGTTGTTCGCATTATTAATTTCTGTAAAAATATGCTTTGTCTAGCACACTTAAGATATTTGTTGTCTTAATCCTATGCTTTGTTTATTCAGTCATTGTTCATTTGCATCTATTCCTGAATGCTTCGTACTGGAATGGGATTCTATGGCTGCAGATGCAGAGAACCGTTGCTCTCACCTCATCTTTACATGGCTTACTCTTGGACTGGCGCTATTATGAACACTGGATCTATCAAGCTGATATATATATGGACCCTTTCATTAGAGTTGAAGGTAAGATTCGGGTCAATGGTCAGCAGACATCTTAAAGTCCACGTGACACGAAAGTTGCTGCTGACTTTATTTCAGAGTAGTGACATATCTCCAGTTTAAACCGAATATTAATTAGTGGGCATGGTTTTTGTTTGCGCTCCTGGGGCCTCATTTATAAAGCGTGCGTACGCACAAAACGGGGCTGGAAACGTACGTACGCCAGTTCCCACGCAAAGGTTGTGATCTATAAAAAACAAACTTGACGGGAGAATGTGCGCACCTTTAAGCAAACTTTGAGCCGTGCGTACGCACATTCTGGAGACAAAGGGAATTGGCGACACCGATGGTGAGGTCGTGAACTGAAGTTAGATTGTAGAAAATAAATGTGAGAACGATTATAAGAATGAATGACATTTAATTTTCACTCCATTTCATACGTTATATCCACATTATCATGAAGATTAAATCCAACAGTGTTATTTGTGCCGATTGTTTTAGGCTATATACATCTAGTAAAATCCAAACGTAATTCAAAATGTATTAAAAGTAAAATAAAATAATAATCAGCGCTGCCTTACAGTCACATTGTCCACAACGGGAGCACAGGAGGACATGGCGCGATACATGTGATAGCCTACAGAATAGCATGAAATACCCTTTTATTAGAGAACTGCAGAACACAGTGTAAAAAGGAAATATTTTCCTTAATGTACATAGCCTATATCATAAAATGTCAAAGTCTGCAAATACAGTCATGAAGCACAATCGCTACTCATCATCGGTCCTAACTATTACGGTGTTCATTACAAAACCGTCAAGAAGCATGTGTTCACTATAACATTTTCGTCTTAAATTTTCGCCCACAAATTAATTAAGTGATTTTGTCAAGGTGTTAACGATCAGTCTATTTGCTAGAAACATATAAATTCTCCGGTGACCCGGGTATGTAATGCTTCATGATGGCACTCCTGGCACTGTTGGAGGATTACGCTAATGGCAGAATAAGGAGAGAACGAGTTTTCAGGGACCATGATGATTTCCTGGCCCATGATGATGACTGGCTAATAAGCCGATTTAGATTCCCTAGAGCTGTGCTCTTGGATCTATGTGCTGAATTGGGTCCAGTATTAGAGAGGGCAACACGCCGGAACCATGCCATCCCAGTCCAAATACAAGTCCTCACCACTCTGGGGTTCTTGGCAACCGGCTGTTTCCAGCGGGAATTGGCAGACAGGTAAATTAATAATATAAAAAAACTATAAGTAATCCTCAAATTTGTCTCTAAGACCTTTTTGTATATGAAATAATTCTATTGGAATCTATCATCTCACCCTATAGGTCTGGTATATCACAGCCGTCCCTGAGTGCCATAATATCTGTCGTTTTAAATGGTATACTTAATATGGTTAGTCGATACATCAGGTTCCCCTACACTGTGCGAGAACAGGCCGAAATTAAAACGCAATTTGCAGCAATGTCTGGTTTCCCAAATGTAATCGGCGCAATTGACTGCACTCATGTTGCTATAAGGGCACCATCTGAAAATGAATTTGCTTATGTTAATAGAAAGCATGTGCATTCTATTAATGTGCAAATCATATGTGACTCCAACATGACCCTCACAAACATTGTGGCACGCTGGCCTGGTTCAACACATGATTCCTTTATCTTGACACATAGCAGTGTAGGGAACAGACTAAATGCAGGCGCAGTACGTGATGGCTGGCTTCTTGGTGAGTTTAACAATATTAAAAAGTAGAAACTGTAACAATTTTGTTTTTAATATAATTATAACCTGCAGGCGACAGTGGCTACCCCCTGAGACGCTGGCTCCTCACCCCATTTTTAAACCCGCAGAGCGCAGAGGAAACTCATTATAACGAGGTCCACTCTCGTGCCCGCGCAGTTGTGGAGCGTGCCATCGGCATCCTGAAATGCAGATGGCGTGCTCTGGATGCCTCGGGTGGCAGACTTTTATACCATCCAGCAAAAGTGTGCAAGATTGTCAGGGCGTGTGGTGTTTTGCACAATATAGCACTGAGAAACGGTATTCCTCTCCCTCCTGATCTCCCTCTACCCCAGCATTACGACCCCGAGCCACAGCCCCCTGGCCGACAAGAGGGATATCAACGAGGTGCAAGAATCCGTGAGGATGTCATGCGGCGTTTGTAAAGAAAGACAAAACTCAAGGTTCATGTTTTAACTGCATCTTTTAATGATTGTGCAATTTCTTGCATCACTTCTCTCATCTGCCGTAGCTCATCTGCAACCCTGTTGACAGCGTTTATTGTCTCTCGCTGTAACTGCAGGACTGCGTCAGTGAGTACCCGACCACTTTTGGACGTGCCAGACGCAGAAGGGGCACTGCTTTGAGCCGGACGCTGTGCATCTGCATCTGAGAACCCCTCACCCTGAACCTCCTGTTCATTTACAGCTTCAGACTCCGGAAGGACTGGAGGACAAACAATTGGCAACATTTATCCATTTATCACCCCACACACTCAAATGTACAGCGTTAATGATTAAAAATCGGTTTAACCTTGCTCCTCTGTGGTTTCAGTCACGTCAGTGTCTCCCTCCTTTTCCGACACAATACCACACACGCTGACCTCCCCAATTATAGCCGCGATTTTGCTGTCCACTGATGTGAGATCAGCTGTACATGGGCCCCCACCAGTTGCAGCCACGCTCTGGCGGTGGGAGGACAGTTTTCTCTTTGCCTCCACCTTGAATGAATGAGAATCTTTATTTCACATATTTTGCATACTGTAAGCACATGTAAATAAAACTTTTTGAAAATCAATATTGCTATTTATATAGGTATATAGCCTAATAAAACACAAATGTAATATGTTGGTAAAAAAAAAATTTGTATACCTTCAGGTCGGACCATTTTTTCTTTAATTCTGCAACTGTCCGTTCTGTCCCACTGACACAATTGACGGCAGAAGCAATACTTTGCCACTCGCACTGCTTCTTTTTATTAGTGACCCCACTGCTGTGGCCACCAAATAACACAGTTTTCCGAGCCTCCACCTCCCCTACAAGTGTTTCAATCTCAGTATCTGAGAAATTACGTTTTTTTCCTCTTTTCTCACCTGTCGCCATTATTAAAATTAGGCTAACAGAAATGCACGTTTTCACTTTCTTGGATTAATTAATTGGCGGGTCGCATGCCAGTTTTCCAGGTATATATGGGATTCCACTCTCATTTACATGCTGATCAGCAATCATGAGGTGATTTGCATTGACTATTTATGGTTAAAAATGGGCGTGTACAGGGCGGGATATGAGGCTGGTTCACGTACGCACATCTGCGGGTGATCTGTGATTTATAAAGGGAACATTGCTTACAGGTGTGCATACGCACGGTTTTATAAATCGGAATATTTTTTGGCGTATGCCATTTTTTGGCTTTTGGGCGCACGTAAACTTTTAGTAAAGATCCTACGCATAGTTTTATAAATGAGACCCCTGGTCTCCGTCTCACTCATAGCAAACTAACGGCTGGAGGGGTGTGTTTATGGATGTTCTGCACATGCTGTCAACTGACGTCATCAGAAAAACAATGCATTACAGAGTGGAAATAAATGTTCAGATTTCGATTAAAGATTACGAAGACAAACTATGATTAATTGTTTACATCAAAATTGGCAATGTGTGCTAGTAAGTTTACCGGTGTTGGTTCATTCTGTCTCTCATACCTATCGACTTCTGTCTTACGTGGCTGGTCTATCAGGTAAGTTTGTCCAATTACTGTTCATGAAATTCGGCCTATCTTGGCCTTCACATATCATAGTCTATCGAGGTCTTCACTTAACATTGAGTATTTTTTTTTTTTTATGGTCTTGCTGATCTGACTCATTTTCTATTTTTTGGAGGGAATCTGTTTCTTCTGCGGATTCTCTCAGTTAGATGGAGTTCTATCAAGCGTGCACAGGAGTCTAGCCTAAGGAATGTTATGTATCTGTATATGCTCTTAAGCAACTGCTAGGACCCTAATTCTACATCTATCATTTAACCTAAACTAATGGCCTCTCTCACTCAATGCGGTGGTTTCGAATTATCATAATCCGCATCAATTGCTATGTACATGATCGTCCCCATCATATTTCTGTCAAGATTATTCTCTAAACTATTTCACATAAAACTCAAGGTACAGTTTAATACTCTTCGCAAACTAATGGTGGTGGTCCTTTTCACATGCTCCTCATGTTAAGTCAATCACGGTCTTCAAATACAATGGCCTATCGTGGTCATCTACACACGAGGCTTTCACATCACAGTCCGTTGGCCTCACTTTAAATGGCCTAACGAGGCTTCACATTACTCACCCTAAAGAAGCTTTTGCTCATTTGACCTATCGTAACCTTCAGGTAAGTGAATTGTTTACAACGGTCTATTAATGTCCTTCGCAAAATTGGCCAGTGATGGTTTTCTCGGCCTAGCTAGGCTTTTCCTAAAGCCTATTGGGGCCGTTCCATCTTCTTTGGCCAGCCGGGGCCATTCCCACTGCATCCTCTCATGGCCCATATTACTGTTCTGGCCCGCCGGGCTGTTTCTGTGGCCTATCGTGGCCCCCATCACTGCTCTGGCCTATCGTGGCCCCCATCACTGCTCTGGCCTATCATGGCCCCCATCACTGCTCCGGCCTATCGTGGCCCCCATCACTGCTCCGGCCTATCGCGGCCCCCATCACTGCTCCGGCCTATCGCGGCCCATCTCCTCTACTCTACAAGCTAAATCCTTTTAAGATATAATCTGATATAAAACGCGCCGCTCTTTATTTTACCTAATGGAGCACCCCTTTCCAAGGCTTGTTTTAGAACACACTTAACCACTGTCATCAAAAGCTGCAGTCTATCCCCCTCTCTCCATACCGGCCATTCATTCAGAATTGGGGCAGCTACTACAGCAGCTGAACGAGGAATCTCTACGTCAGCTATTAAGATCATAGGCAGATGGTCTTCCTCAGTATTTGAATCATACATCAGACCTGATTCAAAAAACATTCTCGAAGCTCAGCAAGCTCTCCAGTAACAAATCAGGTAAATTTTCATGCAATTACTGGTGGTGGTGTTACTGGCGGTATATTAAAAAAAATATATAAATATATATATATCTGTATGGTCTATCGAGGCCTGCATATGTCTGGCCTATTGTGGCTATATCTGTGCGGTCTCGAGGCCTGTTTATGTCTGGCCTATCGTGGCTATTCCTGCATGATCTATCGAGGCTGCTTATGTCTGGCTAATGTGGCTAATTAATAAAAAAACAAATTCAATTAAACATAGGCATATGAGGTTTAATCTAACGTTTATCATACTGATTATGTTAACTCTCTTTATATCTTCCAGGAACCTTAGGATTCACAACCGGTGTGTATACCTTCATCTACTTATTTTGGGGGGAAGGCTGGCCCCGTCTGGTGGTTTCACAATCCACCTATTTTTGGGGGTCGGCTGCGCCCCTGCCTTCGTCTTCAGGCAGGAAATGCTGGTCCTCTACCCTCGGATTACGAACTATGGACGGGGCCTTCCACCAAAGAAATTTATAATAATGCTTGCTGAGTTGTCAATAAATGTTTGCTTCGTACATTTTATCTGCTGAGTCTTTCTGGTAGAAATATAATACAGTGGGAATATGAAGAAGGACTGATACAGTGTGTTACTGGGGATAATGCAGCAGTGATTAAAGCACATCACCATGATATATCAAATCATAGCAAGCAAAAATATGTTCAAAATGTGGCCCTGTTTTAACAGTCAAATTTGTACTTTGTTTGACAGTAGCATAAGCGTTAAGGCATCTGAGACAAAACTGGCAGTACACATTGCTTGTCATTCAAGTATTTTGACAGTGCATCATTTAGGAGAAGGATATCCGACTACACTAACTACATCCAACTGAAACTTTAGCCTTGATTAAGCAAGTAATTGTGCCAGAGATTCAACAGAAACTATTGAAGGATATGAGAGAGGAACTATATTCTTTAATTATTGATGAGAGCACTTATGTGGGCATGTATAAACTGTTAGCTGTTGTTGTTTGGTATTTTAATCAAAATCTACAGTGCATAGTTTCATTTTGCTGGGAATGTTAATCTGAACAGTAGAGATCCAATGTTAATAACAGAAGCATTACTAATAAACAATAATCTGCAAAACTACCAGCAAAGTTATGCAGCAATCTATGTCACAGAATCATTACAAAAAATTATTCAGCTTTCAGATATGTGACGCTTAACTGTCAGTGTATGTCTCAACAAGGTGCTGGAGCAGTATAATGAATTTAAATTACACTTCCAGCTTTGCTAAGGATAAGGAGAGAAACTACAATGTGGACATCCTATTTCAAATGTACTCTGATCTGGGTAAAAAATAAAATAAATAAATAAAAACACTGTGCTTAGTGTTCCTGCGACTCGAGAGGGGAACAGAGAGAATAAAATATTTAAGATGAAAAATGCAAATCCATGCAGGCTCTTTAAGGAACTGATACCATTCTACCTGAACCTACTATGAAGAGTTGAAAAAATTAACAATAGAGTCTGGCTGCAGACACTATGTACTCTCAGCTGCCATGCACAGCTGCGCTTTGAGGACATGCACGCTCAGGCTCACGCATGCGCTCTTTGTAGTGGGTCGAAGGCAGAAATACATCAAAATGCAAACTAAATGCACGAGATAAAAGAAATGATGTTAACTCCGCCTGAAAATATATATGAAAATGAAAAAGTATTTCACAAGGTTTCAGAGTGTAGAGATTACTACTTTTTAAGAGTACCTTAAAGACTGTTGGTTCAGGTCACGACTCGGTCACAAAACTTGTTTTTTTCCCCTTGCTCAGTACTAGGGCCGCTACACTTCACGCTTTATATGTTACCCTTGGGAGATATCACCAGGAAACATGGTGCTAGCTTTCACTGTTATGCTGATGATAATCAGCTCTATATTTCTTTGCGGCCCGGTGAAACACTTCAATTTGAAAAACTAATGGAATGCATAGTAGAGATAAAAAACTGGATGACGAGTAATTTCTTACTGCTAAATTCTGAAAAAAAAAACAGAGGTGTTAATTATAGGACCTAAAAACTCTGCGTGTAATAACCTAGAACACTCTCTAAGACTTGATGGCCACTCTGTCAATTCTTCGTCGTCAGTTAGGAACCTAGGTGTGCTATTTGACCGCAATCTTTCTTTAGAAACCACGTTTCTAGCATTTGTAAAACTGCATTTTTCCATCCCAAAAATATATCTAAATTACGGCCTATGCTCTCAATGTCTAATGCAGGAATGTTAATCCATGCATTTATGACCTCAAGGTTAGATTATTGTAATGCTTTATTGGGTGGTTGTTCTGCAAGCTTAGTAAACAAACTACAGCTAGTCCAAAATACACCAGCAAGAGTACTTACTAGAACCAGGAAGTATGACCATATTAGCCTGGTCCTGTCAACACTGCACTGGCTCCCTATCAAACATTGTATATATTTTAAAATATTGCTTATTACTTATGAAGCCCTGAATGGTTTAGCACCTCAGTATTTGAATGGGCTCCTTTTACATTATAATCCTCTACGTCTGCTACGTTCTCAAAGATCCAATATGTATCTAGATCAGAGGGTCACTGCAGTCACCCGGATCCAGTACGTATCCAGACCAGATGGTGGATCAGCACCTAGAAAGGACCTCTACATCCCTGAAAGACAGCGGAGACCAGGACAACTGGAGCCCCAGATACAGATCCCCTGTAAAGACCTTGTCTCAGATGACCACCAGGAAAAGACCACAGGAAACAGAGGATTCTTCTGCACAATCTGACTTTGCTGCAGCCTGGAATTGAACTACTGGTTTCGTCTGGTCAGAGGAGACCTGGCCCCCCAACTGAGCCTGGTTTCTCCCAAGGTTTTTTTCTCCATTCTGTCACCGATGGAGTTAAACTGAACAGAGATGACATCACTGAATTCAATGATGAATTGCCCTTACCTGTCATTTTGCATTATTGACACACTGTTTTCCTAATGAATGTTGTACAGTTGCTTTGACACTATGTATTTTGTTTAAAGCACTATATAAATAAAGGTGACTTGACCTACCAAAACGCGCACTTGGGCTCAGCAATGCTTTAGGCGATCGACCTCTCGTCTTTCTTGGGCAAACGAGCCGCCTACATTCACCTGTTGGAACATATCATGGTAGAGGTTAGCATTAGACTGAGGGGACTCACCATCTCTCCCGCTGTCCAAGGCCAACAGGGCTGGGCGTGGACCGACTCCTATCGCTGGTCTTTTCCTGCGGCGGCTCCCTTTAATGGCATGGGCTGTACAGCGTCGGCCTGTAGGCGGTCAAACCCTGGCCAGTCTCTGCCGATAAGGATGGGAATCGGCAAATCCTTTACCATGCCCACTTCAAGGGACCACGCAGCCGGGAAGGTGGAGATCATCACTCTCCGGGTTGGGATGGGTCGTGTGTCTCCATGCACGCAGGTGATGGGAAAGGTAGCCTTGGATTCTCCAAGTGACGTGAGGATGCGGGACTGTACCAAGCTAACCGCACTGGAGTCTAAGAGCGCTGGGAATGGACGGCCGTTTTTTTCATCTCTGCCTCCCAACGCCCCCTGGGGCAGGTCACGATGTACAATACAGCCTGCCATCCACGTCCGGGCGGGAGATGCAGGGTCCGCTGTGGGCATCGGTTTCTTCCTTTGGGGATGGAGCCGTTGGCCTAGCTACTGGTCGCAGGGTGCCCCCAGGCCCTGGCACTCCTAGACCACCCTCTGGGGAAACGGCCTCACTTGCTCCCCAGCATCCTGATGTTGGGCAGCATCTGCCATTTCCACCGCCTCGGTCACTGTGGCGGGGTTCCGCATTCCAACCGCTTGGTGGTAAGTCCGTGGGAAGGCTCGATGGCGACGCACTCCACTACTTGGGCAGCCAAGGGCCCTCCATTTCAGCAACTTGGGCTCGGGCTGGGAGGCGGAGTTTATATTCCCATTAATGAAAGTACTGGGCGGTGCAGACTGAGTAAAGCCCCAACCGGGACAGGATTTCTTTTTTCAGCCCGCCGTGGTTATTTGCCACTTCAGTCGGTAGGGAGAAGTAAGCTTGCTGAGCCTCGCTGGTGTGGAGAGGTGCCACCAATCATGCCCAGTCATCTCTCTCTCAGCCCTCCTGGGTTGCTGTGGTCTCAAACAGGATTTCTTTTTTCAGCCCGCCGTGGTTATTTGCCACTTCAGTCGGTAGGGAGAAGTAAGCTTGCTGAGCCTCGCTGGTGTGGAGAGGTGCCACCAATCATGCCCAGTCATCTCTCTCTCAGCCCTCCTGGGTTGCTGTGGTCTCAAACTCCACATCATCGTCAGCCTTCATCTTGGGCAGTATTTGGGTCACTTTTGTTCACAGATCGGGTAGCGGAATTCATCGAGCCAGTGCCAATCCGCAGCTCGCTGAGCTCCTGCTCACTCTGGGTTTCGAGTGGCAAGATGTTCTGTGATTAGTTGTTGGCGGATGCTGACTTCCGCTAGCCATTGGAGGATTTCGTCCATGCCAAAGAAACGGAGCAGCGGTCGCCTGTCAGAGAGAACACACAGGGAAAAAAAAGAAAGAGTGAGTTGCTGGTAGATCGCAGGTCGGTGTTCCTCCCACTATTATGCCCGCATTCTCCACCAGTGTCGCGGGGTGGAAGGAACACACTAGAGCAAAGCTCAAATGAAAGCCCCGGAGGGTGGATTTAATTAATAAGTGCGCTGATACGTGGGTGATGATGGTGGTTTGGCATGCCGAGGTGATCTCAAACGAGTCCTGGTGCGGGTGAATCCGTAGGGTGCTCATGGCAGTGCTGTACAGTCACACACTGCTGTCTGGAGGAGAAAAGTTTGTGAGCTCATGGAGCGGTTTTTCACCCTTCGTCTGTGCGCACACTGTTTAAATAGAGTCCAGCTGATGAGGGGCAGGTGAGGGCGATAAGCCCATGATGAGCTTTGAGCCGGCGCTCCTCGTGAGTTACCAGGGCAACGCCGATGTGGACTTGGGACGCTTGTCACAATATATATAATGTAAAACTTTAAAATTAATTATTAAACTATTGATTAACAAGCACCTGTTTATATTCTTTCATTGCAGAATGAAAAATGTATGTACTGTATATACCATTTCATAATGAATTATTAAATCATCAATTAACAAGTAAAAATCTGCTAGTCACATACAATGTTAATATGCTTTCCAAAACTGACACACCATAAAATAACAAACAGCAGTTAGTGATTGCTGACTTTAGTAAATAATAAAACATAAAAATATGTGCACTGTGTGTGAGTTTTTCACAGTTGCTGTTGTTGAATTATTTTAATACATACATACAATAAATGAAATATTACTGACTATACTATTATTATTAAAATGTAAAATCATTACATAAAAATAGACCACTGTATTTAAATTTTGTGTTAGACAAAAAATTTGCAGATGCATGTTCTCCACCACATTCTCTAAAAATGTATGCATGTCCTAGATAAATTTAACGTCGAAAGGCCTGTGCATAAAGGTTATATCAGATAAATATTAATATAGTTTTCAAGAACATTTACCAAAAACAACACTTTTACTTCAACTTAATCTTGAACGAATTAAATAAATATACTTACAATAATAACTGTGCGACCGTTAAATCATGTGTATCAAGTTGATTGGCCTGTGCGTGCATTTAAAACCGTGAAAGTGCATGTCTGCAGCCAGACCCTTTTCAAAATTAACCTTGGAGACATGACTTGGTGACCTCAGAAAACAACCAGCAATGCACATTCTCAGATATGGGTTTGATAAAGACAAAACTGTATAGTAGAATAAAGGACACCCTTCTGGAGAAAATCCTTTGTATGCGAGCCATGAAAAAAACATAGAATCTGATGTCATCAGTTTGAACCAACAAAATAGATCAAATCAAATCAAATCAAATCAAACTTCATATATAAAGCACTTTAAAACGACCGAAGTAGACCAAAGTGCTGTACAAAATAATATAAACAAAATCAGACACAGCAACACAACTTATACAACATAAAATACAGAGTGAAATCAATTAAAAACCAAAACCTACGAAACACAGCCAAACCATAAAATAAATTAAATTTAAACTCATGGTGTTAAAGGCCAAAGAAAAAAAATGGGTTTTTAAAAGAGATTTAAAATGTGTGATCGATTTGTTGTGGGCACATGTAGGAGCAGTTGATCAGCTGACCTAAGAGAACGAGTGGGTGTGTAAAGATAAAAAAAAATAATAAAAAATAATTTTATGATTAATCCTGAACTGTACGTACAGGCAGCCAGTGAAGCGAGGCTTAAACGGGGGAAATGTGCTCATATTTACATGTTCCTGTTAACAGATGTGCTGTCGCGTTTTGTACCATTTGGAGACAAGCTAAAGAAGACCTTCTAACCCCCACATACAGTGCATTACAGTAATCCAGCCGGCTAGTAATAAAGGCATGGATTACTGTCTCAAATTGTTGTTTTTGTAAAAAAGGCTTTATTTTGACTGGCTGCCTCAGCTGGAAGAAATGTCTTTTGACTACTGCTGTAATCTGACTGTCGAGCTTAAGGTCAGCGTTGATTTTAACCCCTAAATTTGTGATAACTGGCTTAGTATACTGGGCCAAATCACCCAACTCAACATTACGGGTCCCAGTATTACCACCAAAAATCATCACTTCTGTTTTATTTGCATTAAAACTTAAAAGCATAAAAAATGAATAGCCATCCAGGCTTTTACATCATCAATACACTCCATTAACAGTCTGACAGTGTCATCCTTTTTAAGAGGCATGTAACTCTGACTATCTTCAGCATAACAGTGGAAAGACATGCCATGCTTCCAAATAAAGAGAAAAGAGAAGAGGGCCCAAAACTGAGCCCTGAGAGACCCCACAAGAAAGAGTGGCAGAAGAGGACTCAGAGTTCCCACAGCTGACACAGAGAGTTCGACCTTCCAAATATGACCTGAATCATTCAAGCGATATGCCCTTTATGCCCACCCAATGCTCCGAACGAGAAATCAAAATTTCATGGTCCACAGTATCAAATGCAGCTGTCAAGTCAAGAAGCACAAGAACAACATAGTCACCAGAATCGGTAGCTAAATAAATATCGTTAAAAACTTTTAAAAGAGCAGATTCTGTACTGTGTAAAGATTTGAAAATGGATTGGAAAACTCAAAGTATATTGTCGTCTTTCAAAAAAAGCCATTATTTGATTACAGACTATCTTTTCAAGGATTTTTGAAAGAAAAGGTAGTTTTGAAATAGGCCTAAAATTTGCAAGATCTGTAGAATCAAGACCATGTTTTTTGAGCCGAGGTTGCACTACTGCATTAGGGCTGGGTATTGATTCAGATGTTCCAGATCGATTCGATTTCGATTCACAAGCTCTCAAATCGATTTGATTTCGTTTCTCGATTCGATTTTTTATACTCGATTCTTGATTTTATTTTCTATACTCGATTCTCGATTCAACTCAATCAATATAGATTTAATACAAATACTATATTTATAAAAAAGAACAGTCAAAGTCAACGTCACCTTTATTTATATAGCGCTTTAAACAAAATACATTGCGTCAAAGCAACTGAACAACATTCATTAGGAAAACAGTGTCAATAATGCAAAAATGATAGTTAAAGGCAGTTCATCATTGGATTCAGTTATGTCATCTCTGTTCAGTTAAATAGTGTCTGTGCATTTATTTGCAATCAAGTCAACGATATCGCTGTAGATGAAGTGTCCCCAACTAAGCAAGCCAGAGGCAACAGCGGCAAGGAACCGAAACTCCATCGGTGACAGAATGGAGAAAAAAACCTTGGGAGAAACCAGGCTCAGTTGGGGGGCCAGTTCTCCTCTGACCAGACGAAACCAGTAGTTCAATTCCAGGCTGCAGTAAAGTCAGATTGTGCAGAAGAATCATCTGTTTCCTGTGGTCTTGTCCTGGTGCTCCTCTGAGACAAGGTCTTTACAGGGGATCTGTATCTGGGGCTCTAGTTGTCCTGGTCTCCACTGTCTTTCAGGGATGTAGAGGTCCTTTCTAGGTGCTGATCCAGCATCTGGTCTGGATACGTACTGGATCCGGGTGACTGCAGTGACCCTCTGATCTGGACACAGACTGGATCTGGTGGCCACAGTGACCTCGGAACAAGAGAGAAACAGACAAATATTAGCGTAGATGCCATTCTTCTAATGATGTAGCAAGTACATAGGTTGTTATGGGAAGTGTTTCCGTTCCGGTTTACCTAATTAATGCAGCCTAAAAATCCTTTAACGGATTTGGATAATAAAAGCATATTAGTATTTTATGTGTATGCCAGGTTAAAGAGATGGGTCTTTAATCTAGATTTAAACTGCAAGAGTGTGTCTGCCTCCCGAACAATGTTAGGTAGGTTATTCCAGAGTTTGGGCGCCAAATAGGAAAAGGATCTGCCGCCTGCAGTTGATTTTGATATTCTAGGTATTATCAAATTGCCTGAGGTTTGAGAACGTAGCGGACGTAGAGGATTATAATGTAAAAGGAGCTCATTCAAATACTGAGGTGCTAAACCATTCAGGGCTTTATAAGTAATAAGCAATATTTTAAAATCCATGCGATGCTTGATAGGGAGCCAGTGCAGTGTTGACAGGACGGGCCTAATATGGTCATACTTCCTGGTTCTAGTAAGAACTCTTGCTGCTGCATTTTGGACTAGCTGTAGTTTGTTTACTAAGCGTGCAGAACAACCACCCAATAAAGCATTACAATAATCTAACCTTGAGGTCATAAATGCATGGATTAACATTTCTGCATTTGACATTGAGAGCATAGGCCGTAATTTAAATATATTTTTGAGATGGAAAAATGCAGTTTTACAAATGCTAGAAACGTGGCTTTCTAAGGAAAGATTGCGATCAAATAGCACACCTAGGTTCCTAACTGATGACGAAGAATTGACAGAGCAACCATCAAGTCTTAGACAGTGTTCTAGGTTATTACAAGCGGAGTTCTTAGGTCCTATAATTAACAACTCTGTTTTTTCAGAATTTAGCAGTAAGAAATTACTCGTCATCCAGTTTTTTATATCGACTATGCAATCCATTAGTTTTTCAAATTTGTGTGTTTCACCGGGCTGCGAAGAAATATAGAGCTGAGTATCATCAGCATAACAGTGAAAGCTAACACCATGTTTCCTGATGATATCTCCCAAGGGTAACATATAAAGCGTGAAGAGTAGGGGCCCTAGTACTGAGCCTTGAGGTACTCCATACTGCACTTGTGATCGATAGGATACATCTTCATTCACTGCTACGAACTGATGGCGGTCATATAAGTACGATTTAAACCATGCTAATGCACTTCCACTGATGCCAAGAAAGTGTTCAAGTCTATGCAAAAGAATGTTGTGGTCAATTGTGTCAAACGCAGCACTAAGATCCAATAAAACTAATAGAGAGATACACCCACGATCAGATGATAAGAGCAGATCATTTGTAACTCTAAGGAGAGCAGTCTCAGTACTATGATACGGTCTAAATCCTGACTGGAAATCCTCACATATACCATTTTTCTCTAAGAAGGAATATAATTGTGTGGATACCACCTTTTCTAGTATCTAGGACAGAAAACGGAGATTCGAGATTGGTCTATAATTAACTAGTTCTTTGGGGTCAAGTTGTGGTTTTTTGATGAGAGGCTTAATAACAGCCAGTTTGAAGGTTTTGGGGACATATCCTAATGACAATGAGGAATTAATAATAGTCAGAAGAGGATCTATGACTTCTGGAAGCACCTCTTTTAGGAGCTTAGATGGTATAGGGTCTAACATACATGTTGTTGGTTTAGATGATTTAACAAGTTTATACAATTCTTCCTCTCCTATGGTAGACAATGAGTGGAACTGTTCCTCATGGGGTCTATAGTGCACTGTCTGATGTGATACTGTAGCTGACGGCTGAATGGTTGCAATTTTATCTCTAATAGTATCGATTTTAGAAGTAAAGTAGTTCATAAAGTCATTACTGCTGTGGTGTTGGGAAATGTCAACACTTGTTGAGGCTTTATTTTTCGTTAATTTAGCCACTGTATTGAATAAATACCTGGGGTTATGTTTGTTTTCTTCTAAAAGAGAAGAAAAGTAATCGGATCTAGCAGTTTTTAATGCTTTTCTGTAGGATATGTTACTTTCCCGCCAAGCAATACGAAATACCTCTAATTTTGTTTTCCTCCAACTGCGCTCCATTTTGTGAACATAAGTTTACAAGTGGGTAATTAATAAAAAGAAATGAAGAGCCACAAACCTGTATATTAAACCTGTATATTAAACTCAAACTCACTCATAAACATATTATATATATATGCTGTCGTATATAACAATTCTGATTAATAACAGATGAAAATTTAACAACAGTAGAATGATAGAGTTTATAATGTGTTTAAACAGTAAGAGTTTATAAACAGTAAGAGTTTATAATGCGGCAGGGCCGAGCAACAGTACCAGGTTTGTCTGTATTACAAGCAAGAGCAATCTCAAATAGTATAGGCATATGGTCAGAAAACACTGTGTCACCGATCCCTAGATTAATCAACAGGCAAACCAAAGGATAAAACATGATCAAGTGTATGTCCACGTTCATGTGTGGGCCCAGACACAGACTGCATGAGATTAAATGCTGGTCCTATTCATTACAGACATGTAGGACAAGAAGCATTGAAACAACTAAGACCATAAATATGTTAATAGTTTACTAAAATACAAGTTTAACTAAGGTAAGATTGCTTTCTGATAACAGACTTTATGACTTATGATTATTGCTATAGAGTGATTTTCAAGAAGAAATTGTGTATAAGGAGTTTTTTATAGGAGTGGCATATACTGAGTTTTGGTATTTGGATAGTTTTGGGCTAGTTTGATTGGTCATTGGGCTGGATTTGTCACTCGGACCTGACAACTCATGTCTAAACTTAACAAAATTGTACAAAAGTATATATATATATATATATATGTATATATATACCGGCGGCGCCAGGTGTAAAACCCTGCAAAAAAAAACGCTTTGACCCTCCATTTGACCCCCCACCCTCTTCCTGATTAAAAAATATATATATCCGGGATAAAGATTTTAAAACAGTTCTCTTCAAACTAAGCAGAACAATAATAAATAATTATTATTTCTACATTTATTCGTACACTGAACCGAGAACCGTTTCTGTCAGACGCGTCCGATTCAAGCACCGAGGAGCTGATGATACTGCGCATGTGTGATTCAGGGTGAAGCAGACTGACACACAGAGCATCTGAACCAAACTGATTCTTTTGGTGATTGATTCTGAACTGATTCTGTGCTAATGTTAGGGTGCTTTCACACCTGCCTGATTTAGTCCGGTTGAATCCTACCAGAGTTCATTTCCCCCTTTGGTGCGGTTCGTTTGGGCAGGTGAGAAAGCAGCAACTCGGGTGCGCACCAAAAGTGGACCAAACAAGCGTACCGAGACCTGCTTGAAGAGGTGGTCTCGGTACGCTTTCAAACGAACTCTGGAGCGGTTCGTTTGTGGTGAGAATGTGATCCGACCTCGAACAGACCCAACTGCAAGAAGTACTGATCATTTTTGGAATAAACCAGCTGCCGTAGTCAGCTGCGTTGTGCATTATGGGATGAGGAAGTGTTTGTTGACAGTTTGCACTTTAGCATGGCAGCTTGTGGACAAACTTGGAGTAGTGAGGAGGTGCGGAGCCTCATAGAAATTTGGTCTGATGACCATGAGCATGTCAGAGTTAAGAAGAATTAATGCACGTCTCCGCTTGAAGTTACGAGCGATTCCCGCTCGCCGTTTGCAGTGCATTGGAACGTTGTTTTCAAGCCGCACCCTCGCTTCATTATAGAAATGTATTTTTTTGCATATTGTGGTGTATACAAACAATGTAATAGATTATGGCCAGGGACAAAACCAGCCCGCGCAGTCGTGTTGTATCCGTGTTGTTTGCTGGCTTTTCTTATTATGTTGGAATAAATTCTGACCAATCGAAAAGCACTTTAGGAAATACGTCATGGCCAATGAGTGAAGTAGATGTTGTCATGTGACTGCATTTTTGTTCGTTTCAACTGGTACGGACCAAAGCAATCAGTGTGGTGTGAAAAGGAACCAAAAAAGCTGAAAAATGCTACAATGTATAATTTTTTGCCCTTGGTTCGGACCAAATGAATCGAACTAGAGATGTGAAAGCACCCTTATAAGCGCGGGTAAACCAAGGGCTTAAATGAAGGACAGTCATCACCAATGACATTACATCGAGCGCAAAAGAACCGGTGAACCGTTTTTTTTTTCAACTGGTTTATTGGATCCAATTGTCCAAAAGAACTGGTTCACTTGAGCACCTGCTCCTTTGCCCCTAGAGTGCCCTTTTGTCAAAGCAAAATTTCCTCAATTTTTGAAACTGTGAATGCCTGCCCATGCCCAATCATAATATTAGTACAATTTATTAATAATAATTTAGCCATAAATAAAATTACCAACATGATGACCTTTCACCTGACGACGACGACCTCATCCGACCGGGACGATTCCTCATGTCACACTCGCATTTTTTAATTGTTAGAGGAAATTTTCAACACCGTGGCAGCTGGTAAGTGGTGTTTCATTCTCAGCGAAGTGATTTTGATGTTTATTTACTTATTATTATATTTACTTATTATTATTTTACAAGAACAATGTTATGTGAGAACATGCAGATATGTTGTTTATATTGCTGTGTGTAGCCTGTAGTGTAGAAGTAACTAGCGTGCTGTTTGAGGGAGAAAAGTTTCACAGGCATCGAGGGGTCTGGTCTTTTTTATGTTATTTGACTAAACTATTATTATATTACAGTACTTATTTAGATTATTTTATTTTATTATTAACACATTGAGTGCCTTAAAAATAATTATCACAACACTGGTAAGCTTATTCAGATTTTCTCATTCTCTGAATTATCATTATAAAAATAAAAACAATTCAGAAATGAATGAAAATATAATTATATTATAAATGTGACGCAAATATTTTTTTTCTACAATAGCAACAGTGTTTACAACAGCAAGACCACTTTAGCCTGTAAACTCAATAATATCTCTCTGGAAATAAATGTAAAAATATCAATGTCAATAAAAAATGCATAATATACCTGACATCAAAGTGTGAAGGATATGAATAACAAATGTACCCTTTCATTTGTTTACATCGCAAAGGTGTTCAATTTTAGACAACTACAACAGTAATAATAATATTAATCACTATATTCCAGTGTATCAGTTTTTTAATATTTTTTGTCAATATTTAAGGTGGACTTATTGATTAGGTGCAAGAGTAGTAGTGATGGTTAAAATTAGATTATGATTAGATTAGATTAGATTAGATTAGATTAGATTATGTATCAGTGACGTCACTTCCTGTTTGTTGTTGGCGGCTGTACTGCGTTTGAGCTCCGTCACTATATTCTTTTCATTGACTATTTTTAACTCAAAAAACAATTTTATACATCATCGTTTCCGTTTATATAACGTGTGAATATATCCTCTATTGTATTCTACAACAAAAACAATCAGAGCGCCTCGCTATCACTAGTTTTATTTTGATCTCCCGGGTCCGCTATTAGCTTTTAGCCCGTTAGCATCAGCGGCGTGGTTGCAGCTAACTGCGCTAACATTGCTAATACTCTATTCACACACATTACCACTGCTGTACTCACTGTTACTTGCTTTAATGGCGGATGAATGTCTCCACTCTGTGCAGCTCGAGCTCGAGGCCGTGGGAAAGCAGATTCGCGACCTGGAGGTAAGGCAGGCCCAGCTGAGAGAGCGGAGAACCGCGCTGGAATCATCCCGGGCTGACGCTCACAAGTCCGGGGTAAGTATACAGCGATCTGTTAACAGTCCCACCACGTCTACTCCGTGTGTTTCTCTGCACAGGCCCGGTGCACCCAGGACGCGATCTTCCCAGATGTCCTTCACTGCGACGCCGGGACACCACGGACCCTGGGTGCATCCACAGCGGAGGACGCGAGCCGGGTCCCGGGCGACGACTTCTCCCCCTCCTGCCTTCGACATCTCCATCCGGAACCGCTTCGCTCCCCTCCGCGAGACAGGACGCGACGCTGTGATCATCGGAGACTCCATCGTCCGACACGTAAGTGCTACGTTAGCCGAAGGTAAAGTGCACACTCATTGTTTGCCTGGTGCTCGTGTTCTCGATGTTTCTGCGCAGATACCCGCGATCCTGAAGGTCGACGAGAGCCCCAGAGCGGTCGTGCTTCACGCCGGGGTTAACGACACCACGCTGCGGCAGACGGAGACGCTGAAGAGGGACTTCAGCAGCCTGATCGAGACGGTTCGCAGCACGACGCCCGCGGCGACGATCGTCGTGTCAGGACCACTGCCCACGTATCGACGAGGACACGAAAGGTTCAGTAGACTTTTTGCTTTAAATGAATGGTTGTTGTCATGGTGTAAAGAACAGAAACTGCTATTTGTTAATAACTGGAATCTTTTCTGGGAGCGTCCTAGGCTGTTTCGCGCTGATGGATTACACCCCAGCAGAATCGGAGCGGAGCTGCTCTCTGACAACATCTCCAGGACACTTCGCTCCATGTGACTAGTAAGACAATTCTCTAATAACTATTATGATGAGTTTTGTTCCACCCGCTTAAATGATAAAAGTACTTGTGCTGTAAAAACTATTAAGACTGTGTCTGTTCCCCGAATAGTGAGGTCAAAATATAATGTAGGATCTAGAAAAAATCTTATCGTAATTAAACCAGAAAAATGTAAAGTAAATGAACAAAAACAATTTTTAAAGTTTGGGCTCATAAATATTAGATCACTCACACCCAAAGCAGTTATTGTAAATGAAATGATCACAGAAAATAGTTTTGATGTACTCTGCTTGACTGAAACCTGGCTAAAACCAAATGATTATTTTGGTCTAAATGAGTCTACTCCACCAAACTACTGTTATAAGCATGAGCCCCGTCAGACTGGTCGTGGAGGAGGTGTTGCAACAATATATAGTGATATTCTCAATGTTACCCAGAAAACAGGATACAGGTTTAACTCTTTTGAAATACTTTTGCTAAATGTTACACTGTCAGACATGCAAAAGAAATCTAATGTATCTCTTGCTCTGGCTACTGTGTATAGACCACCAGGGCCGTATACAGAATTCCTAAAAGAATTTGCAGATTTCCTCTCAGATCTTCTAGTTACAGTTGATAAGGCGCTAATCATGGGAGATTTTAATATTCACGTTGAAAATGCAAATGATACATTAGGACTTGCGTTTACTGACCTAATAAACTCCTTTGGAGTCAAGCAAAATGTCACCGGGCCCACTCATCGTTTTAATCATACACTAGATCTAATTATATCGCATGGAATCGATCTTACTGCTATAGATATTGTACCCCAATGTGATGATATTACAGACCATTTCCTTGTATCGTGCATGCTGCGTATAACTGATATTAACTATATGTCTCAGCGTTACCGTCTGGGCAGAACTATTGTTCCAGCCACCAAAGACAGATTCGCAAATAACCTGCCTGATCTATCTCAACTGCTATTTGTACCCAAAAATACACATGAATTAGACGAAATTACTGACAACATGGGCACTATTTTCTCTAATACATTAGAAGCTGTTGCCCCCATCAAATTGAAAAAGGTTAGAGAAAAACGTACTGTGCCATGGTATAACAGTAATACTCACTCTCTCAAGAAAGTAACTCGTAGTCTTGAACGCAAATGGAGAAAAACTAACTTGGAAGTTTTTAAAATTGCATGGAAAAACAGTATGTCCAGCTATAGACAGGCTCTAAAAACTGCTAGGGCAGAGCATATCCACAAACTCATAGAAAATAACCAAAACAATCCAAGGTTTTTATTTAGCACAGTGGCTAAATTAACAAATTACCAGACGCCACCTGATTCAAATATTCCACCAACGTTAAATAGTAATGACTTTATGAATTTCTTCACTGATAAAATAGATAACATTAGAAATACAATAGCGAATGTAGATTCTACAGCGTCTAACACTTCAGTTTCATCCATCGCCCTCAAAGATAAACTGCAGTGCTTTACAAATATAGGACAGGAAGAGCTAAATAAACTTATCACTGTATCTAAACCAACAACATGTTTATTAGATCCTGTACCCACTAAATTACTAAAAGAGCTGTTACCTGTAGGCGAAGAACCGCTTCTCAATATCATTAACTCGTCGTTATCTTTAGGTCACGTCCCAAAACCATTCAAGCTGGCGGTTATCAAGCCTCTTATTAAGAAACCAAAACTAGATCCTAGTGTACTGGCAAATTATAGGCCTATTTCAAATCTTCCATTTATGTCTAAAATTTTAGAAAAAGTTGTGTCTGCTCAATTGAGCACCTTCCTGCATAAAAATGATCTGTATGAAGAATTTCAGTCAGGGTTTAGGCCCCACCATAGCACAGAAACTGCACTTGTTAAAATTACAAATGACCTGCTTCTTGCGTCAGATCAAGGCTGCATCTCATTTCTAGTCTTACTTGATCTTAGTGCTGCGTTCGACACCATAGATCATGACATACTCATAGATCGATTACAAAACTATACAGGTATTCAAGGGCAGGCTCTAAGATGGTTTAGATCCTACCTGTCCGATCGCTACCATTTTGTTTACTTAAATGGGGTGTCATCTCATTTATCATCAGTAAAATATGGAGTGCCACAAGGATCCGTCCTAGGTCCCCTTCTATTTTCAATATACATGTTGCCCCTTGGTAATATTATTAGAAAATACGGAATAAGCTTCCACTGTTATGCTGATGATACTCAGCTATATATTTCAACGAGACCAGATGAAACTTCCCAATTATCTAAGCTAACAGAGTGTGTTAAAAATGTAAAAGATTGGATGACAAATAATTTTCTCCAATTAAATTCAGATAAGACAGAGATATTAATTATTGGACCAAAAAACACCACACAGAATCTTGTAGATTACAATCTGCAACTAGACGGATGTACTGTTACTTCCTCTACAGTCAGAAATCTGGGTGTTATATTAGACAGCAATTTGTCTTTTGAAAATCATATTTCCAATGTTACAAAAACTGCATTCTTCCATCTTAGAAACATTGCCAAGCTACGAAACATGTTATCTGTTTCTGATGCAGAAAAGCTAGTTCATGCATTCATGACCTCTAGACTGGACTATTGTAATGCATTTCTAGGTGGTTGTCCTGCTTCGTCAATAAACAAGCTACAGGTAGTCCAAAATGCAGCAGCTAGAGTCCTTACCAGGTCAAGAAAATATGATCATATTACCCCAATTTTACAGTCTCTGCACTGGCTACCTATTAAGTTCCGTATCTGTTACAAATTATCATTACTTACCTATAAGGCCCTAAATGGTTTAGCTCCTGCGTACCTAACTAGCCTTCTACCACGCTACAACCCATCACGCACCCTAAGGTCACAAAACGCTGGACTTTTGGTAGTTCCTAGGATAGCAAAGTCCACTAAAGGAGGTAGAGCTTTTTCACATTTGGCTCCCAAACTCTGGAATAGCCTTCCTGATAATGTTCGGGGTTCAGACACACTCTCTCTGTTTAAATCTAGATTAAAAACGCATCTCTTTCGCCAAGCATTCGAATAATGTATCTCTTAAATTGTGAGTGTAGTTGCATCTGCATTTTTATTCTTTAGCTTGGGTTAAACTAATTTTACTTTGTTGGATCAGCAGCTATGCTAATGATGTCTCTATCTTGTTTCTATGTTTTGCCGTAACTAGGATTTACACAAGCTCCAGTCTGGATCCAGAACACCTGAGAAGAGATGATGCTGACCCTCAGAGGACCCCAGATGATCCTAACCTTGAATCAACAAACAGAACTAACAATTATTGCTACATGTGTGACTGCATCATATAATTACTATTAATTAATAATATTGATAGTTCATCATCTAGCTGACTACGTCTTGTATTATTATTATTATTTTTAATTTTCTGTAAAGTTGCTTTGTAACGATTTGTATTGTAAAAAGCGCTATACAAATAAACTTGAATTGAATTGAATTGAAAAAATAATAGATTAATGCTGAAATAGTAAATTGAACCTTGTTCCTAGATGGACAGAGAGTGGAAGATAATAGATCAAATGAGGAGATGGAGATAGAGGAAGAAAAAGAGGGAAATGTAGAGGCACAAGTGACAGAAAGAGCAGGTAACAGCAAGCAAGGAGACAGAGGCTTGTGAGAAAGAGGAAAATGTAGAGGCACAAGTGTTTTCTATAGTTTTTACTATAACCGCTGTTCTTAATTATTCTGTAGAACAGAGAAGAAAAAGCCATCAGGTTGGGACAATTTAAGACATTTCAGTTTCTAATCCCAGAGCTATTATTATTTTAAACTTAAAATTGTCTTCTCTATTGTTTCTTTTTCAAAACTGCATCAAAGCATTTGCTGCTGTATCAATACATAATCATCCTTATCGATACGCGAATCAGCAAGGAATGCATCACAATATATTGCTGTATTGATATTTTGAACAGCGCCATTTAAAGCCTTGTTCCATGTGCCCCTTTTATACTTTGCGCACCTGCCCCGCTAAAGGTCTCTGCACGGCCCTGTTCAGAGGGAGTGTCAGCCATGTTAAAAAAGTTAACCGCTTAAGTCATTTGTGGATTAATGCTTATTGGAGACGCGAACCATTTCAAACAATTCAGTTCGATTTGGTGAACTGGTTCAAGAAGATCCGGTTACATCAAATGATTCGTTCGCGACCCGGATATCACTACACTTCAGTGTTTTGAAATCTCACACAACAGACACTGAAGAGTTTGTTGGTGCCAGACAGGCCGGTCTGAGTATTTCTGCTCAGTTACTGGGATTTTCACACAACCATTTCTAGGGTTTACAAAGAATGGTTTGAAAAGGGAAAAACATCCAGTATGCGGCAGTCATGTGGGCGAAAATTCCTTGTTGATGCTAGAGGTCAGAGGAGAATGGTCAGACTGATTCAATATTGCCTGGTCTGTTGAGTCTCGATTTCTGTTGAGACATTCAGATGGTAGAGTCAGAATTTGGCGTAAACAGAATGAGAACATGGATCCATCATGCCTTGTTACCACTGTGCAGGTTGGTGGTGGTGGTGTAATGGTGTGGGGGATGTTTTCTTGGAACACTTTAGGCCCCTTAGTGCTAATTGGGAATCGTTTAAATGCCATGGCCTACCTGAGCATTGTTTCTGACCATGTTCATCCCTTTATGACCACCATGTATCCATCCTCTGATGGCTACTTCCAGCAGGATAATGCACCATGTCACAAAGCTCGAATCATTTCAAATTGGTTTCTTGAACATGACAATGAGTTCACTGTACTAAAATGGCCCCCACAGTCACCAGATCTCAACCCAATAGAGCATCTTTTGGATGTGGTGGAACGGGAGCTTCATGCCCTGGATGTGCATCCCACAAATCTCCATCAACTGCAAGATGCTATCCTATCAATATGGGCCAACATTTCTAAAGAATGCTTTCAGCACCTTGTTGAATCAATGCCACATAGAATTAAGGCAGTTCTGAAGGCGAAAGGGGGTCAAACACTGTATTAGTATGGTGTTCCTAATAATCCTTTAGGTGAGTGTATATATATATATATATATATATATATATATATATATATATATATATATATATATATATATATGTGTGTATATATGTGTATATATATATATACACTCACCTAAAGGATTATTACAGTCCAGGATGCAGGTTTTGATTGAACAAACGGTAATTCTCTGGCATGGAGGAGCTTTTGTTGCCTGGACATCTAAATGGGTACTGAAGGTAATCGTCCTGCTCAGCATAGCCACGCTTACCCAGAAAATGTCAGCGATAACTTGATTGACTGAAACAAACAAATATATATTTAATTATAAGACAGAACCATTGTTTTTACAAAATCTTTCTGAGGGTTGCCCCCCCCCCCCCCCCTAAAATATAATTGAAATATGTGTATTGTAAATAACATAATGATATATAGTTAAACTAATTGTGCAAGTAGTAAAACAATACAAATGCAAACGGAGCAACAGCAAAAACAGTTTTAAACATCTCGAGTTCCCCCTGCTTTGCCTCACAGTGCTTTGGTCCACTGCCTGCTCCCCTTTTACCTCACCACCACCGACACACACACATTCCGGTGTGAGAAAACATCGTGTTTCAGTAGTTGTGGAATAGTGATGCGCGGGTCGGGGTTTTTTCCAACCCGCGGGTCCCGTTTTTATTATAATCGCTATCAGCGCAGACTACATTGGTGACAAAAGTAAATTGGTACACAATAATATTTTTTGGACACGATTTATTAATGACTCAGCATCATCTATATTAAAGAGAAAATAATCACGTCATCCGAAATTTAATGTGAATAAATTAAGCTTGACTAGTTCCACAATAGTGATGCGCGGGTCATCTCATGACGCCTTTTCATTTAATGACTGAGGTCTGAGGATGTCCTAAAATGTACACCGTACACGTGACGTTCTCATCACCACCTGCTTTTGGTGATTACCAGTTTATACAAAGGTACAAAACAGATTTCAGTACTTCAATAAGTTGGTATTAATATTATATCATTACCATTAAATTATGGTATTAAACTGTAAATTTAAGGTAAGACCGTTAAACCTAAAACGGTGTTGCTGTATTTTTTACTTTATAAAACCGTTAAACAAAAAACAGTGTTAATGTATTTTTTACGGTATAATTCTGGCAACCACAGCTGCCGTTTTTTTAACCGTATATTTTACGGAATATTTTTTACAGTGTAGTTAATACAGTCATACGTACAGTTGACCTTCATAGTACTAAAATATGTTATATTATACAAATAATAATTGTATTATATATTATACATTTTATTTTAATATTTTTCTTTAATAAAGTTTTTTATTTTGTTAGAAAACATTAAGTATCCCATAATGGTACAATAACATAGAAAATAAGAACAAGCTGTAAATCTAAACTGGATGATTGTAACCACTATAAGTTCATCTGCTTGGGAAAACTAACGTATCTCAGACATATTGATAATAGTCGTTGCCTTCTCTAGTGCAGCTCAACCAGGTCTCTTCCCATTCATCTGTTTTTGTGATATAACAAATCCCGGAAAATATGCATTGTAGTCTAAGCGAGTTGTTTGTTGTAGTTTTTGAAAGTGATTTCTGTTAAATAAAATATCTCTTTTTGAAGTGGACATTGAGCTTTGTAATTTTGCAGTTATTTTTATGCTCAAAAAGCAACATTGCAGACTAACTAAAGTTGAAAAAATTAAAAGGAATCTCTAGGGCCCCTTTAACAATCAACTCGCCAGGGAGGCAGGAGATGTACCAGTCTCCTGGCATGATTGCTATCTGGAGCTCAAAAGAGTGGAGGCCCAGCTTCAAAAATAGAAGAGGGACTTAGACGCTCAAATCGAGAGGGGCGTGCTCATATAAAAACCCAAGGGCACTGCTAAGCTTGATTCACAAGGAGAGTGGCTCAGCAGGGAGGAACTTCTCAGCTAGACCAGAAGGAGGTGCTAGATTAGAAGGGGTAACCCAGCAGGGCCCAATAAGAGACAGTCCAGTGGTGCAGCTGGACATGGTCTTATGCTCTCTAACTCAATAGAGGGCCTGGGTCCCGTATATTCTTATCATTAACATTAATGAATGACTGACCTACTTATTTACATTTTTGTCTTTACTGGTGTATTTGACAAATAGTAAATCATTTAGAATAATTTTTACACATCTCTTTTAGAGGGACAGTTTAATTTCACAGCAGTTAAATCATAATATCAGTCCATATGACACAATGCTCTGCTCTGCTCCAGATGATTTTTATGGTAATATGATGGTACCTTTCTACTGGTCCTTTAGAATCATTCTGATTTGCTGCTCAAGAAACATTTCTGATTATTATCAAACTTGAAAACAATTGTGTTGGTTCATATTTTTATGGAAAATGTGATACATTACCATTCAGTCTAGGGCAAAATTAAAAATATATAAAAATTAGCACTTTTATTCAACAAGGTTGAAGTAAATTTATTTAATTGATATTTAAGTGATATTTATACGGATTACAAATTATTTATATTTCAAATAAAGGCGTTTTTTGTTTGTTTGTTTGTTTGTTTGTTTTTATACTTTGAAATTCATCAAATAATCCTGAAAACGTTTAAGTATCACAGTTTCCACACACACAAAAAAAGATATATATATACAGAGTGCAGACCAAAAGTTTGGACACACCTTCTCATTCAAAGAGTTTTCTTTATTTTCATGACTATGAAAATTGTAGAGTCACACTGAAGGCATCAAGGGCTATTTGACCAAGAAGGAGAGTGATGGGGTGCTGCGCCAGATGACCTGGCCTCCACAGTCACCGGACCTGAACCCAATCGAGATGGTTTAGGGGTGAGCTGGACCGCAGACAGAAGGCAAAAGGGCCAACAAGTGCTAAGCATCTCTCGGGGAACTCCTTCAAGACTGTTGGAAGACCATTTCAGGTGACTACCTCTTGAAGCTCATCAAGAGAATGCCAAGAGTGTGCAAAGCAGTAATCAAAGCAAAAAGTGGCTACTTTGAAGAACCTAGAATATGACATATTTTCAGTTGTTTCACACTTTTTTGTAATTTATACAATTCCATATATAATTCCACATGTGTTAATTCATAGTTTTGATGCCTTCAGTGTGAATCTACAATTTTCATAGTCATGAAAATAAAGAAAACTCTTTGAATGAGGTGTGTCCAAACTTTTGGTCTGTACTCTATATATATATATATATATATATATATATATATATATATATATATATATATATATATATAACAGTTTTCAGTATTGATAAGTACCATTAGTAATAATTAATCTCAAATAATAACTGATAATAATTAAGCAGCAAAACAGCATATTAGAATCATTTCTGAAGAAATGTGACATTAAACTGAAGTAATGATGCTGAAAATTCAGCTTTAAATCACATAAATAAATCACATTTTAAAATATATGAAAACACTATTTTCCAGTGGTTTATACATATTATTATTTTTACTGTGTTTTTATATTTAGTTTTTTCCAATTATTTGACCGCCAGTGTACAAAATAAAAATATTTGAAATAGCAACATATTTTTATTATAGCAACTTTATTATATTTTATTATGGCCAGTACACCAATCTCCTTGAACAATGCATCCATGAGACATTTAGCATGTTACAAAAATATTTAATTGAACAAATATTTGAAAGATTGAGGATAGTGCATGTTTTAAAGGACGACTTCTACAGCACACCCCTCCTTGCTTACCTCTTTTCCACTTTAAGTAGGGTGTTAATATTTTGTCAGGTGCGATGAGGATATATGGGCTTATTTGACAGTGGATAGAGTTACAAAGAAGTAAAGTTTATCCTGGCGTGGCAGGGTAGTTTGATCCTCCCTGTATTGACGTTAGAATATTGTTAGCCTATCAGCAGGCATAGGTGGGTTTATAAAGGGCTTTGTCCCCCTTTTTTTTCTGGTACTGGTGTTCGACACTGATGTGTGTTTGTTAGCGGTGTGGCTAATGACAACTTCCACAACATTTTGAGATGAAAATGGGTAGAGGACGATTTAATATTAATACAATTCACAATTCATTTCAGTTCATGTCTCATAATTGTTTTTTTTTTTTTTTGTTAGTATTTTAACAGCTGTAATACCATAACATGTTGCTGAAGTTAGAAAGTGCTGCTTTTCTGTCACAAAATTGCCGAATCAGCGAGAAGGGGTGTAACTTGAAGTGGGCGTAACTTGACAAAAGACGCGTAACTTGAAGTTGTTCAAATCAGAACCTCGTGAGATTTCAAAACGAGACTTTGTCGGGATGCATTCGAAACCGCATACCCTTTAATTAGGCACTTAAGAATGCCTTAAATAGTACTTATTTCAAGTAGTACTAACTTTACGAGCGCTAAAAGAGTACATACTCTACAGCCTAAATGCGTATGCATGAAGTATGAATGCAATTTGTATATCATCCGCTATGTTGATCATGTTACCTACAAAGTTAAAACAAGCACAAAACCTTAAAAGATGTAAGTGACAGGTTTAATTAATGTATTTGTAAGTTTTTTGATAATGAATAACATTGCCCATGTTGTGGTCTTGTTGCAGAAATGGCTGCCTTTTTATTTTGTGATTGTAGTAGATTGTAGCCAATACTGTTGATTTTATTTTTTTATATTTTTATCTAAGGTCTTATCCTTAAAGCATTTTTTTTATAATTAGAAAACCCAAAATCATTATCTCTTCAATATTCTGTTCAATTATTTTACGTGAAAAAATATTTTCTTGTATAGTATTTCACACTATGATGAACACATGATTTTTTTTATTTACTGTTTTAAGGCATTATGATGGTTTATTGTTAGATACAAACGTCTTACCATGATCTTTTATGTAATAATTTGGCAATAATAATAAAAAAAGCGACTCTGCAATATCTGTAGAAAGGGTACTTCGATCAGCTGCTCGAAGATCTCAGCTTTGGAGAAGACTGTTGATTTAATACTCTAAAAATTTAAGTATTAGTACTCGAAAATTAACATAACCCCATAATTAATTGTATCTTTTGCCCACACCAACACTTACATGCAATAATAACGATAAATGCCAACCAATAATTATATAATTTTTTTTCTTAAAATTACATTTTAATAAACGAAGCAAAATGTATTTTCTTTTGTGACATAGCTATACATGATTATATACTAGTTAAACAAATGTCGATGTCGATGTGAATACATAAATTTTCAGTCAAGCAATTAATACATGAATGGATAAAATATTTATATTTTATTTACTGACAAGAAAAAAACATGTCTAAATGATTGAAATATTGTATAAAACTTAGCATCACAATAAATGAATACATGTACAAGTCAACAACACATGAAACAAAGCTTCATTCAAACTTATTGTTCTAACAATCATGTATTTACAGACGGTGAACCCAGCATCCTCCTGCCATCTGAACACAGCTGATACAGTTCTGCTGCTGCACTTCACAATCTCACTCTTCTCAACAGGGATGTCGTTGAGCAACAGGATGAAGAAGACCTTGATGATGCCTCTCTGAACCACATAACCTTGAAGCTAGAGCAGGGGAACACATGCAGGACAATCTGACTGCTGTGTCTGCTCCAAACTTTCGTGTGCCTGCACCCCATGAGCACGACTACCGGAAAAACATTTACACAGAGTTTACAAGTACATGCATTGATTTATTACTTTTGTAGTGGGCTAAACCACTGAAGTGGTCCAAATTTATAAATAAATTATAAATTTATCCAAAGCGACTTACAGTGCATTCAGACTAACAGTTTTTACCTAACATGTGTTCCCTGGTATCCGAACCCACAACCTTGCACTGCTAACACAATGCTCTACCACTTGAGCCACAGGAACACCAGTGTGTCAAAGTCAAAGTCACCTTTATTTATATAGCGCTTTAAACAAAATACATTGCGTCAAAGCAACTGAACAACATTCATTAGGAAAACAGTGTGTCACTAATGCAAAATGATAGTTAAAGGCAGTTCATCATTGAATTCAGTTATGTCATCTCTGTTCAGTTAAATAGTGTCTTTGCATTTATTTGCAATCAAGTCAACGATATCGCTGTAGATGAAGTGACCCCAACTAAGCAAGCCAGAGGCGACAGCGGCAAGGAACCGAAACTCCATCGGTGACAGAATGGAGAAAAAAACCTTGGGAGAAACCAGGCTCAGTTGGGGGGCCAGTTCTCCTCTGATCAGACGAAACCAGTAGTTCAATTCCAGGCTGCAGCAAAGTCAGATTGTGCAGAAGAATCATCTGTTTCCTGTGGTCTTGTCCTGGTGGTCCTCTGAGACAAGGTCTTTACAGGGGATCTGTATCTGGGGCTCTAGTCTCCGCTGTCTTTCAGGGCAATAGAGGTCCTTTCTAGGTGCTGATCCACCATCTGGTCTGGATACGTACTGGATCCGGGTGACTGCAGTGACCCTCTGATCTGGACACAGACTGGATCTGGTGGCCACGGTGACCTCGGAACAAGAGAGAAACAGACAAATATTAGCGTAGATGCTATTCTTCTAATGATGTAGCAAGTACATAGGGTGTTATGGGAAGTGTTTCCGGTTCCGGTTTACCTAATTAATGCAGCCTAAAAACCCTTTAACGGATTTGGATATTAAAAGCATATTAGTATGTTATGTGTATGCCAGGTTAAAGAGATGGGTCTTTAATCTAGATTTAAACTGCAAGAGTGTGTCTGCCTCCCGAACAATGTTAGGTAGGTTATTCCAGAGTTTAGGCGCCAAATAGGAAAAGGATCTGCCGCCCGCAGTTGATTTTGATATTCTAGGTATTATCAAATTGCCTGAGTTTTGAAAACGTAGCGGACGTAGAGGATTATAATGTAAAAGGAGCTCATTCAAATACTGAGGTGCTAAACCATTCAGGGCTTTATAAGTAATAAGCAATATTTTAAAATCTATACGATGTTTGATAGGGAGCCAGTGCAGCGTTGACAGGACTGGGCTAATATGGTCATAGTTCCTGGTTCTAGTAAGAACTCTTGCTTCTGCATTTTGGACTAGCTGTAGTTTGTTTACTAAGCGTGCAGAACAACCACCCAATAAAGCATTACAATAATCTAACCTTGAGGTCATAAATGCATGGATTAACATTTCTGCATTTGACATTGAGAGCATAGGCAGTAATTTAGATATATTTTTGAGATGGAAAAATGCAGTTTTACAAATGCTAGAAACGTGGCTTTCTAAGGAAAGATTGCGATCAAATAGCATGCCTGGGTTCCTAACTGATGACGAAGAATTAACAGAGCAACCATCAAGTCTTAGACAGTGTTCTAGGTTATTACAAGCGGAGTTTTTAGGTCCTATAATTAACACCTCTGTTTTTTCAGAATTTAGCAGTAAGAAATTACTCGTCATCCAGTTTTTTATATCGACTATGCATTCCATTAATTTTTCAAATTGGTTTGTTTCACCGGGCCGCAAAGAAATATAGAGCTGAGTATCATCAGCATAACAGTGAAAGCTAACACCATGTTTCCTGATGATATCTCCCAAGGGTAACATATAAAGCTTGAAGAGTAGCGGCCCTAGTACTGAGCCTTGAGGTACTCCATACTGCACTTGTGATCGATATGATACGTCTTCATTCACTGCTACGAACTGATGGCGGTCATATAAGTACGATTTAAACCATGCTAATGCACTTCCACTGATGCCAACAAAGTGTTCAAGTCTATGCAAAAGAATGTTGTGGTCAATTGTGTCAAACGCAGCACTAAGATCCAATAAAACTAATAGAAAGATACACCCTGTGTCCTTGAGCAAGGCTCTCTTCTCCAGGTTGATCATAGGATTGTAGGCCCCTGTATAATAAGAGCACTGTCAATCACTTCAGATAAAAGCTCCATCACATTTTTTGATGATGCTTTTGAAGCTTCTGAAAGTCAGCCTTCATTGTTTAAACAGTAACCAGCCAAACAAACTTTACCAAAATCACATCCTCTAGATGCTCTCACTGGCTCTGGGGTCACTGAGGATGAAGACACCACAGCAGCATCTGGTCCTGATGAGACAGTAAAGGGCAGGTGGAGTGAGGGAGCGTCTCATCTGTGACTCTCGATCATTTCCAGGATGATGCTGTGGTCTTCTCCATCCTCAGTGCACACACCAGTCTACAGACATTTTCATGTCCTACGAAAATACACATACACAATACAAAAAGTCATTACATTATTCTTTGTTTCAGGTTTTCCCTTTTTTTCACCTTTCTTTGCAGGTCCTGCTCCACCACAAAAGATCTGCAGCAAATGCACAGAAATCAAGAATAAGAAAAGATGTGTAATAGTTGTTTAAAATTACATTAATTAAAATAAAATAAAACTTAAGATTTGTTACATTTATTTTTGTAGTGTACTTACACAAATCCTTTGATGGCAGCATTCCTTCATCAGTGTCTCTGCAGAAGATTAACACACGTGTGTCTCATCTGTTCCTGAAACATCCAAACAAGAGTCAGTCTCCTCTGTCATTTATCTGTGATATACTGCATTTACATGTTGAGGTAATAACTGATGTAACTCACTTTTTATCCAACACCAATGTTCCTTAAATTATAAATATTGCAAATGGACAAATAAAATAGATAACTTATGTTTAGTTACTTTACGTAGATTTGTTTGTTTACATGACTTACACACATCTATAGCAGTGTTGACAAAAGTGAATTCTAAACAATATCACACACACATCACTCAGACACCTGTTTCATGTCTGTTAGATGTGCTCATCTACAATACTTATCAAACATTATCCAGTCAGATGATAAATAGACATTTAGTAATAGTCTTCAAGAAGTATATATGGTTTATGTAAATCCACTATTGAGTCGTGTACTTAGATTAAGCCTGTTATATCTGGGGATAGTGTCTTTACGCCTTAGTTTTAATAAATTATTAAATCCAAAAACAATACCACTGTATGAAAATGATTTATACACTTCAATTTAAATAATTATTTCGGGAAAAAAAATATTCTCACCCACCATTGTCTCTCACAGCAAGCTGTCATATTCATCTTCTTTCCAGTTTAACGGCGGTTGGCATCCAGCTTATTGGTGCATTACTGCCCTCTTCTGTTCCGGAGTGTGGATCAGATAATACGTTTTCCTACTAAAACGTACTCATCTTTCACATTGTCCCCTAACATTAATATCTACACACACATCATGCATCAAATCCTGCCTAAAACCCCTGCCTCCCTTAAAACGTAATCATTATTCTACTCTGTGCCCTAATTAACAGGGGGGCAGGGTTTCATATTTTTTTGAAGCAACCCTGGGCACCGCCATTGGTTAGCGGACCCCCACCTGCTGTTAGAATTCCATTGACTCCCATTCATTTTGGCGTCATATTGACAGTGAATAACTTTACATCTGAGGCGTTTAAAGACTCCATTTGTCCATTAATTCTTTCTAAAGAAACACGGAAATGTATAAAAGGCTCCATTACCTTGTATCTTACGTTATGGTCCTGTAGAAGCAGTTTTTGTAAAAAATAGGCTAACGATTGCGTCATAACCAGCGACTCTCTGTCACAAAGTAGATAAATTACCATATGGACAGGAGGAGAATCTCGCAGGCAATCTTTTACTGTCTATGAGGCTATCGGGGGGGACGAGGAGGCATAAAGTCAAGGGGGATAATTAATCAGAATACTTACCAAAATGTGCTCCTGTTCACACTCGCCTTCTCTGGAAGATTCGGTGGGTGATTCAGATTTCTCTTGGCACAGCAATTAGAAGACTTACAGGTTGCTCACGTGACATCTACGTCATCAAGCTCAGTTTGAGTCCACGCAGTACACCCGACCCCCAGGAAGTGTGTGATTCTAATTGACTTCACTTGTCTCCGTTGAATCCAATGGGGTCGCTGTGTCCATTTCTTTTACTGTCTATGCTAATTAAAGCCGCCATATTGCCCACAACTTATCGTTTTGAGATCTCGCGTGATTTGGACAACTTCAAGTTACGCCTCCTACTTCAAGTTACGCCTCTTTCAAGTTACGCCCCTGTCTTGCAGTCTGCAGACGTACACGCTTGGAATCTGCTGCCAGGGGCGTCTTCAAGATGGCATCGGTGTAAGTCACTTTTTTTGTCTCTTCCCTGAATTTTGTGCAAAACTTTATTATTATTCCCCTTTAAAGGTTCTTTTGTCATCAATGCGCTGATTTTAGTTTTGCTCACACTCCCTATACTTTAAAGATACTGTGTTTTGCAAATTCCAAAATATTTTCCCCTCAAAGTCCATTAACATCGTTGCACAACACGTGGATTTGACTCTCACTCTCCTGTGTGGCGTCATGATGGAGGTGGACGATACCCCGAAATTTGAAAGTGTTAAACGTATACATAATTATTCCAAAACTGCTCATGATCTGGATTCATTGGATGTGTGTCTTCCCGAATCTCCAGCGGCAAGCCCGTTACCGAAAATGCAACGCCCGTCCTCAGACCCTTCAAATGCCGTTTTGCTGGAGGCAATAGATTGACTGGATAAGAAGCAGGATGACTTTATGGAGAAACTTCTGGAGGTCGAGAAATCGGTTGCATCCAATTCCAACCTCATCTCCGATCTCACAACACGGGTTGATGCCGTTGATAAAAAAAAAACTGAGAATACAGCTGTTAAATCTGATAAAATGGACTCCCAGCTGTCTTTGCTGGCTGCAGAAAATAAACGCTTATGGGATAAAGTGGGTGAGCTGGATGCCTATAAGAGGCGTTGGAATCTGAGGATTTCGGGTGTCCTGGAGGAAGTTGGGGAGAATGTCAAGATGGTAATAATGGACATTTTTCTTCAGTTGTCACCAGGCTTAGCAGATGTTCTGCAGTCTTCGTATCTGGGCTGATGCAAGAAGATCAGAAGTGCTCAAACAGAAAAAGATTAGGATCTCAGAGGACCTGACGCAGAGGACGAAGGAAGCACGGAACAAGCTGTGGCTGTCACGGTTCGCAGATCCGTTTGCTCATTCTGTGTCGCTGCTCTGATTGGCCATCAGGGTCAGCTGCTGCTGACGAGCAATCAGATCAGCGACAGGTGCGTCTTGTTTCTGTGGGCCTACTTATAGTCCTGTGTTTGTCTTGTCTAGTGTCAGATCATTTGTTACTGTTCTCTGTCATTCTCGCTCCTTGCAGTGACGTCTAGTCCAGTTTGTTGGAGTTTCCTGCCGTGGTGCTAGTGCTTGGATTTACGAGTTCGAGTTGGCGTGTCACCTTAGCGGTTTCCTGTTTCAGTTCCTGTCTTCGAGGTTATGCCCACTGCAGTCCCTGCCCTGCCAAGGAGTGACTGCCGACCGAGAGACTTGTTCCTACCATCTGGCCTCTTTTGCTCTCTTGAACATTTAAATAAAGACTTTATTCATTCGCAACTGGATCCAGTATTTCTTGCCCTGACATAATGATCTGACCCTCATGGATCCAGCGAATGTAACCGAGGTACGAGCGATCATCAAGAAAAACGACATTCGATTTGTTCGTCAGAATGAACAGATCACGGCAACCGGTCGAGCAGTTCAGGCCTTGGTAGTGCAGGTCTCGGATCTCACCACCCAGATACAACAGCTGAGAGTCGAGCCTGTCCACGTGCCCTCTGTGCCTACACCATCCGTCGTTTCACCCACCAGCCGACCTACCAGCAACACGGATCCCCGACTGTCACTGCCTGCTGCTTATTCGGGTGAGCCCAAACTCTGTCGTGCATTCCTGACTCAATGTTCACTGTTCTTCGCTCTGCAGCCCTCATCATTTCCCACGGAGGAATCCAAGGTTGCACTCGTCATCACGCTGCTGTCAGGTTGAGCGGCGCTGTGGGGAACAGCAGTATGGGAGCAGCAACATCGGTGTCTAGAGTCGTTCCAAACCTTCAGTAATGAACTCAGGAAGGTGTTCAATCGGGCTGTGTCTGGCAGAGATGCGGCCAGGGTACTGGTGGATCTACGGCAACACAACAGGTCGATGGCAGACTACTCCATCGAGTTCCGGACGCTGGCAGCGGCGTGCAGCTGGAACAATGAGGCACAGTGGGACATGTTTCTGCATGGGTTGGATGACCGTATCCAAGACGAGATATACACTCTGGACTTACCTACTGCATTGGATGGATTGATTGACTTGGCCATTCGGGTGGACGCAAGGTTGCAACGTCGAGATGGTCTGCGACTAAGAGATCGGGTTCCAGACATGGAAGCTCGTTCCCCCTTTCCTCCTTGCGATACGGTCAGTACCGTACTCGATCCCGAATCCATGAAGGTGGGCAGAGCTTGCCTTTCCCGGGAGGAGAAGGAGCGCAGAAGAGCGTAGGGTCTGTGTTTTTTATATTGTGGAGCAGCAGGTCATTTCGCAACTAAATGCCCGGTAAAAGTCAGGGCCCGTCAGTAGCAGGCAGGTTTCTAATGGGTGGCATTTCCCTATGCGAATCCTCCCGCAAATCAACACTCTTCCCGGTGAGACTGCAGTGGGCCACCTCTCATCATCAGTGCGAGGCATTGGTGGACTCTGGGGCTGAAGGAAGTTTCATGGATCAAGGCCTGGCCCGCCGACTCGGGATCCCCCTCATTTCCACCAAGCCTCCCATCACTGTCAACGCTCTGGGTGGTCAGCTACTGTCATCGATCACTCAGTCTACTGGACCTGTGGGTCTCGTCACATCTGGCAACCATGTGGAGGAGATTCGGTTCCTCCTCATTGACTCTGCTGGTGCTCCAGTGGTTTTGGGGCACCCTTGGCTCACACTACATAACCCTCACATAAACTGGCGGCAGAACACTATCATGTCTTGGAGTAAGAATTGTCATGAATCTTGTTTGGTGATCTGTCTAACGTGCCCGAGGAGTACTTCGACCTGAGGGAAGTGTTCAGTAAGTCCCGGGCTGCTTCTCTTCCTCCGCATCGTCCCTTGGGAGATCGAATTGAAGGTCCGCACGGCCTTACATGGGGTAGTGCCTCCGCCCAGTTGTCCACTGGGTAGATTATTTGTGTCAGAGAGGTTACGGTCCAACGTTATTCGGTGGAGTCATTGTTCCAAGGTGGCTTGTCATCCAGGAGTAAGTAGTACCATTTCTCTTATTAAGCAATGGTTCTGGTGACAATCTATGGCTCGTGACACTCGCCAATTTGTATTGGCTTGCTCGGTCTACGCTAGTTGTAAGAGTTCCACCCGACCCCCAGCGGGTCTCCTTCAGCCGTTGTCAGTTCCTTCGAGACCCTGGTCACACATTGCGCTAGATTTCGTCACAGGCCTCCCTGCCTCCCAGGGTAACATGGTAGTTTTAACCGTGGTGGACAGGTTCTCGAAGGCTACTCATTTCATCCCTCTGCCCAAATTACCTTCTGCCAAAGAAACAGCGGTTGCTGTCATTGACCACGTTTTTCGTATTCATGGCCTCCTGACGGACGTGGTCTCTGACAGGGGTCCCCAGTTCATATCCAAATTTTGGAGAGAGTTTTGTCGATTACTGGGGGAGAGTGTTAGTCTTTCCTCGGGTTTCCATCCCCAGAGTAACGGTCAGACGGAGAGGGCCAACCAAGAGTTGGAACGAGGGTTGTGATGTTTGGCATCACAGAATCCGTCCTCTTGGAGCCAACAGATCTCTTGGGTTGAGTACGCGCATAACTCATTACCAGTGTCATCCACGGGCCTATCTCCATTTGAGTGTAGTTTAGGGTACCAGCCACCAATTTTCCCCAAGTAGGAATCCGAAGTTGCGGTCCCCTCTGCTCACGAATTCGTCCAGAGGTGCAGAGACATCTGGAGAACAGCCAGGGTGACTCTTCTCCAGGTGGGGCTACGCACCAAGGCCTAGGCCGATCGCCACCGGTTGAAGCCTCCCGTCTACGTCGTTGGTCAAAAGGTGTGGCTTTCATCTACTGATATTCCTCTCCGCTACGTTTGTAGAAAATTAGCTCCCAAATTTATTGGCCCATTTACCCTCACCAAAAATCTTAGTCCGGTGACGATCCGCCTTAAACTTCCTCCGCTGTACCGGAGAATTCATCCCGTTTTCCATGTTTCCAAAATTAAGCCCCTCATTCGTTCTGCTTTTAATCCGCCTACCCCAGTTCCCCCACCGCCGTGAATCATAGATGGGGAACCAGCTTATTCAGTGAGTCGTATTCTGGACTGAAGGCGGAGGAGACGCGGATTCCAGTACTTGGTGGACTGGGAAGGCTACAGTCCGGAGGAGAGGAGTTGGGTTCCTGCCTGGGACATATTGGATCACTCGCTTATCGATGACTACAATCAACAGGTAGGAACCTCTGAGAGCGTCAGGTGACGCTCCTAGGGGGTGGGGTAATGTCACGGTTCGCAGATCCGTTTGCTCATTCTGTGTCGCTGATCTGATTGGCCATCAGCGTCAGCTGCTGCTGACGAGCATTCAGATCAGCGACAGGTGCGTCTTGTTTCTGTGGGCCTACTTATAGTCCTGTGTTTTCACAACGGACAAAAAAATTTAAGAATGTCTTCAATTGCTGGCTACAAAAAAATGTAACTATGTATGTATCTATGTATCTATGGTCGTGTTCTGATAGCTAAAGCTGAAGCCATTTCTAGGATTGTTTACCCAGCTTTGACCTTATACGTCAACCCGAAAACTTGCTCATCTATTGACTCTATACTGTTTAAATTCTTGTGGAAAAATAAATCCGAGTATGTTAAAAGAAAGACTCTGATAAGATATACTTTGGAGGGAGGTGTGAATGCTTTGGACTTCAGTACTCTCAATCAGGTTTTCAAGATCGGCTGGATTAAAACGTTGCCTGAATTTTAATTTGTTATGGTTTCACATACCTAAATTTATCTTTGAAAAATGTGGAGGGTTGAATTTTTTATTGTCTTGCGTTTTCAAATGCAACAAACTTCCCCTCAAGCTTGCTAATTTTCATAAGCAAGCCTTGGAGGCCTGTAAGCTTGCCTTTTGCCACAATTTTTCCCCTCATAGGAGTATTATGTGGAACAATCAGAATGTGCTGCGTGGTAAAAAATCTTTATTAAGGATTGGGTTGACAAAGGTGTTATTTTTACTTTGGATTTATTGAATAAGGATGGTAGCTTTTGTTCCTACAATTAATTTATCAGCCTTTTTGGAGTAGATTCATCACCTAAAGTTTATAACTGGGTTACTAATTCTATTTCACCTAAACTTTTGCATATGGTTAGGTCATTCTTTAGCTACAGAGTATACGTTTGTGAAAAGCCCCAATTGTCTATTGGAGGTTTGGAGCTTTCCAATGTAAAATGTAATAACTTTTGGATTAGAAAATGTCTTATTAGGAAGATTAGCTGTCATCCCAAAGCTTTTTTCAAATGGAAATTGAATTATCCTTCTCCTTCTACAATTAATATATGGACTGGCATTAATAAGTAACTGTTACCTAACAAGTGGAAAGGGCTTCACTTTAAAATTTTACATAATTACTATCCCTGTAACTCTCTTCTTTCTAAATTTAAGTTTGACATATCTTCTCACTGCACATTCTGTAATTCTAATCTTGAAACAATACCACATCTGTTTTTTGAATGTGATTATGCAAAAGAGTTCTGGAAAAAAGTAGCCTGGCTTATATTTTCTGCTTATTACAAACTCTTTACTTTTGAGGTTGTGAATGTGCTGTTTTTGATTTGGGACACCGGGTCAAAGGAGATGGATGACAGATTAAAATTGCTCACTTTATGTGGCGAGTTTTATCTTCATAAGTGTAACGTAACTTTTTCGAAGTCCAATTTAAAACTTTTTTGTGTTGATTTAAAATTATTTTATGACTCTTTGTTTATCAGCTTATAAGAAAGCTGCTAAAACTTATTTGTTGCTTAAAGAAATTATGGTTTCATTATAAGTTACTTCCTGATTCTGTATTCCCAATGTTATTTATTTCTATTTACTTATATTCATCTTTTGTATTTGTAATGTCTATGAATCTTTTGTGAATTGTTATTTTTTAGTAGACTATCCCTGTGTATTGTCTTATATTTTATTTTATTTTTTTTGTGCTTGATACTGTATCCCCTGTGCATTGTTAAAAAAAAAAATTCATCCAATCATTATAGAGACACAAATTATGTGATATTAGTTTGAACATCTCCTGCTGTTACAAACATAACCCCAGGTATTTATTCAATACAGTGGCTAAATTAACGAAAAATAAAGCCTATACAAGTGTTGACATTTCCCAACATCACAGCAGTAATGACTTTATGAACTACTTTACTTCTAAAATCGATACTATTAGAGATAAAATTGCAACCATTCAGCCGTCAGCTACAGTATCACATCAGACAGTGCACTATAGACCCCCTGAGGAACAGTTCCACTCATTCTCTACTATAGGCGAGGAAGAATTGTATAAACTTGTTAAATCATCTAAACCAACAACATGTATGTTAGACCCTATACCATCTAAGCTCCTAAAAGAGGTGCTTCCAGAAGTCATAGATCCTCTTCTGACTATTATTAATTCCTCATTGTCATTAGGATATGTCCCCAAAACCTTCAAACTGGCTGTTATTAAGCCTCTCATCAAAAAACCACAGCTTGACCCCAAAGAACTAGTTAATTATAGACCAATCTCGAATCTCCCTTTTCTGTCCAAGATACTAGAAAAGGTGGTATCCTCACAATTATATTCCTTCTTAGAGAAAAATGGTATATGTGAGGATTTCCAGTCAGGATTTAGACCGTATCATAGTTCTGAGACTGCTCTCCTTAGAGTTACAAATGATCTGCTCTTATCATCTGATCGTGGGTGTATCTCTCTATTAGTTTTATTGGATCTTAGTGTTGCGTTTGACACAATTGACCACAACATTCTTTTGCATAGACTTGAACACTTTGTTGGCATTAATGGAAGTGCATTAGCATGGTTTAAATCGTACTTATATGACTGCCATCAGTTCGTAGCAGTGAATGAAGATGTATCCTATCGATCACAAGTGCAGTATGGAGTACCTCAAGGCTCAGTACTAGGGCCGCTACTCTTCACGCTTTATATGTTACCCTTGGGAGATATCATCAGGAAACATGGTGTTAGCTTTCACTGTTATGCTGATGATACTCAACTCTATATTTCTTCGCAGCCCGGTGAAACACACCAATTTGAAAAACTAATGGATTGCATAGTCGATATAAAAAACTGGATGACGAGTAATTTCTTACTGCTAAATTCTGAAAAAACAGAGGTGTTAATTATAGGACCTAAAAACTCCGCTTGTAATAACCTAGAACACTGTCTAAGACTTGATGGTTGCTCTGTCAATTCTTCATCATCAGTTAGGAACCTAGGTGTGCTATTTGATCGCAATCTTTCCTTAGAAAGCCACGTTTCTAGCATTTGTAAAACTGCATTTTTCCATCTCAAAAATATATCTAAATTACGGTCTATGCTCTCAATGTCAAATGCAGAAATGTTAATCCATGCTTTTATTACCTCAAGGTTAGATTATTGTAATGCTTTATTGGGTGGTTGTTCTGCACGCTTAGTAAACAAACTACAGCTAGTCCAAAATGCAGCAGCAAGAGTTCTTACTAGAACCAGGAAGTATGACCATATTAGCCCGGTCCTGTCAACACTGCACTGGCTCCCTATCAAGCATCGTATAGATTTTAAAATATTGCTTATTACCTATAAAGCCCTGAATGGTTTAGCACCTCAGTATTTGAATGAGCTCCTTTTACATTATAATCCTCTACGTCCGCTACGTTCTCAAAACTCAGGCAATTTGATAATACCTAGAATATCAAAATCAACTGCGGGCGGCAGATCCTTTTCCTATTTGGCGCCTAAACTCTGGAATAACCTACCTAACATTCTTCGGGAGGCAGACACACTCTTGCAGTTTAAATCTAGATTAAAGACCCATCTCTTTAACCTGGCATACACATAACATACTAATATGCTTTTATTATCCAAATCCGTTAAAGGATTTGTAGGCTGCATTAATTAGGTAAACCGGAACCGGAAACACTTCCCATAACACCCTATGTACTTGCTACATCATTAGAGGAATGGCATCTACGCTAATATTTGTCTGTTTCTCTCTTGTTCCGAGGTCACCGTGGCCACCAGATCCAGTCTGTGTCCAGATCAGAGGGTCACTGCAGTCACCCGGATCCAGTACGTATCCAGACCAGATGCTGGATCGGCACCTAGAAAGGACCTCTACATCCCTTAAAGACAGCGGAGACCAGGACAACTAGAGCCCCAGATACAGATCCCCTGTAAAGACCTTGTCTCAAAGGAGTACCAATGACAAGACCACAGGAAACAGATAATTCTTCTGCACAATCTGACTTTGCTGCAGCCTGGAATTGAACTACTGGTTTCGTCTGGTCAGAGGAGAACTGGCCCCCCAACTGAGCCTGGTTTCTCCCAAGGTTTTTTTCTCCATTTTGTCACCGATGGAGTTTCGGTTCCTTGCCGCTGTCGCCTCTGGCTTGCTTAGTTGGGGACACTTCATCTACAGCGATATCGTTGACTTGATTGCAAATAAATGCACAGACACTATTTAATTGAACAGAGATGACATAACTGAATTCAATGATGAACTGCCTTTAACTATCATTTTTTCATTATTGACACTGTTTTCCTAATGAATGTTGTTCAGTTGCTTTGACGCAATGTATTTTGTTTAAAGCGCTATATAAATAAAGGTGACTTTGACTTTGCTGCACTGATACTGTACCAAGTACTTATGAGTAGCGATACTGAATTTTTGATCGCTAACAGATTTTCCATTACTCTTTTATACATATATATAGAGTACAGACCAAAAGTTTGGACACACCTTCTCATTCAAAGAGTTTTCTTTATTTTCATGACTATGAAAATTGTAGATTCACACTGAAGGCATCAAAACTATGAATTAACACATGTGGAATTATATACATAACAAAAAAGTGTGAAACAACTGAAAATATGTCATATTCTAGGTTCTTCAAAGTAGCCACCTTTTGCTTTGATTACTGCTTTGCACACTCTTGGCATTCTCTTGATGAGCTTCAATAAAATTGTCATAATTTATTCAAGATTTTCCAAATTCAGTCCTTGATTCAAATTTCTCATAAGCTTAATTGATTTGGTCTATATATATATAAGAAGCACAATTAGACAAATACAATAGAGATACAAATTAAACTCATTTTTAGATACAGTAGGTTTTACTTAACATGTTTACATTTATTTAACATCTTTTGTTGAGTAACATTAATGACAGATAGGTATTTAATTAGGAATGCTGTCCCTTTAAGACAGAAGGCATGCATGAAATACTGACACACGTTCAGTTTTCACCCACCTGTGAACATTCATTTAATCCATAACCTACTTTATTTACATGAGATACTCTTCACGATAAACTGCTGTGTGTGTATTTGAGCATTGCGAACTGATCATGCACTGTATGTGGCTTCGGCACCAATGTAACGGATTAAAACTTCTCAATCATCAGGAAGAAGGAGGCGGGAACCGGAAGACAATCAAAATCACAACTTTAATAATCAAAATACAGACAAAACAGCGCGGCAGCTCCTCACGGCCGACTGCCGCGCACAAACAATATCAAAAGACAAACTAAAATCCAGGCCTGGTCCTCTCTCGTCCGTCACTGTCGTCGCTCCTGTGTGACACACCTTCTCATTCAAAGAGTTTTCTTTATTTTCATGACTATGAAAATTGTAGAGTCACACTGAAGGCATCAAGGGCTATTTGACCAGTGACCAGGAGAGTGATGGGGTGCTGCGCCAGATGACCTGGCCTCCACAGTCACCAGACCTGAACCCAATCGAGATGGTTTAGGGGTGAGCTGGACCGCAGACTGAAGGCAAAAGGGCCAACAAGTGCTAAGCATCTCTCGGGGAACTCCTTCAAGACTGTTGTAAGACCATTTCAGGTGACCACCTCTTGAAGCTCATCAAGAAAATGCCAAGAGTGTGCAAAGCAGTAATTAAAGCAAAAGATGGCTACTTTGAAGAACCTAGAATATGACATATTTTCAGTTGTTTCACACTTTTTGTTATGTATAAACACTCTAAAAAACGCTGGGTTGTTTTTTCAATCCAAATGCTGTGTTGAGACCGTTGGGTAGGACTTTGGGATGTTTTAACCCAAGTTTGGGTTGAAAATTGCTCTGCATTTTAACCCAGCGGGGCTGGGTTGGGAATGCGGACGTGAAGGAGAGCACGAACGTCACGTTGAGATCCTACGTCTCCAGGTCGAGCAGCCACCATTTTCTCAGCGTGAAAGAAGCGAGAAGCGAGTGAAAGACATTATGGTAAGAAAAGATTCAAAATTTAAAGTTATCGTTTATTGTTTACCCAGTTGTATGAAAGACGGACACAAAGGAGCTTAACGTTATCAGACACGGAGGTCTTAACGGACTCATTTAACGTTACTGTACAGAAGAGGTACTTTTAATATAACGTCCGTGAGTGTTTTATATAATATTTACGTAAGATTTTACATTATCTGCACTTTTTGAGGTGTTAATAGACGGTTATGGTCACGGTTACCCTCAAGTTAATTTGTCTTTTTTTTTCGCAGTTAAACTGAATGTACATTAGTCTCCTAAAGGAAACGGCATTGTGTAGTAAAGACTAGCATAATTACTGTGAGGCTGTTGAAGTGGTAATTGTTAAAAGTCTGTTTTGCATGTAATTATTTAGACGTGTCTTCATTGTCCTCGAGCCGAAGTTTAAAGACACAGAAGCTGTTTGTGTGAGAGTCTCAGACTGTGAGGAGGAGACGGTGTTCTTCTGAAGAGAGGGACAGACCGGTTTAAGGCGAGTAAACTTCAGAATTCTATCAAGCTATATATTTTTTTCCTAAGACTAAAATAATGTTTGTTTTTGTAGATGTTGAAATCCAGAGACAAGATAACTTCATTCTTTGAGACTGATGTGAGTTATTTTTTATAAAATTAATGTTTCTTTTGTGTCCTCCCTGTTTACTTCACATTTTGATGCAACAACAGTGTTCATATTTTATTGAAACCACTGATGTCCCTCTTTGCAGAACTCAAACTAACTTTGGAGTTAAGGACACACAAGTCTGCTTGTGTGAGGTGGTTTTCTAAGCTTCTTTGGAAGAGAGGGAAGATAGTTTAAGGCAAGTAATCTTCATAATTTGATGTTATGAGTTATCAGTTGTTGTTGTTTTTTTACTAAGAGTAAAATAATGTTTGTTTTTTGTTTTTGTAGATGTGAAAAGCCAGAGGTATGGGAGGTAATCATTCTGAGATTTTGATGTATTTGAGATTTGATGTACCGTATTTTCCGGACTATAAGTCGCACTTTTTTTCATAGTTTGGCTGGTCCTGCGACTTATAGTCAGGTGCGACTTATTTATCAAAATTAATTTGACATGAACTGAGAGAAATGAACCAAGAGAAAACATTACTGTCTACAGCCGCGAGAGGGCGCTCTATGCTGCTCAGTGCTCCTGTATTCTACACTGAAGACATAGAGCGCCCTCTCGCGGCTGGAGACGGTAATGTTTTCTCTTGGTTCATGGTTCTAAATAAATGTGACTTATAGTCCAGTGCGACTTATATATATTATATATGTTATATATATTATATATGTTCTTTTCCTCATCATGAAGTATTTTTGGACTGATAAGACTTATACTCAGGTGCGACTTATAGTCCGAAAAATACGGTAAGTTTTTTTTAGAAAATAAATGTTTCTGTTGTCTCCTGCTGGTTTACTTCACATTGTGATGCAACAACAGTGTGATTACGTGCTCATTTCATTAAAACCATTGATGTCTGTGTTTATCATTGCAGAACTCAAACCAACTTTAGAGTTGTCTGATTTGGACAGTCATTCTTGGTCTTCCCTCTTAATTCACACAAAAAATAATTTAATTGCCCTCATATCATTCCAAACCTATAAGACTTTTGTCTGTCTTTACAACACAAATGAATATATTTTAAATGTTCTCCTAATTTTATTAATCCATTTATAGTTTAGATAATCAGGATTTTCAAGCCTCATAAATACAGTTATTGTAGAAGTAATTAATTCCCATATTTATATATGAATACATCTTAAATTATATGATAGCAAACATGTATGTTCAAAATAAAATACTGGTCTCCCAGAATAGCAATGGAGGACACAAATTAAAGAATATTAAATATATTTATTTGTTTTCCAAAAATGAGCAGAGTTTGTATGGGTCTGGAACAATATGTGAAGAGTAAATTGATCGTTTTCGTTATTTGGTGAACTAACCGTTTGAAGAGCAGTCCTCCACATACATGAACATTTGTGAGGTATGTGAATGTCATGTCTGTTTTAGTAAAGTAGCTTTCTGAAAGCAATATATTTATTCAAACAATATTACATGCCCTCACACTAGTGCTGTCAATTTATAGCCTTCTCGATCGCTGTAGTAAACAGACGTTTAACAACCTCACAAAGTGTTGAAACTTTAAAACAGATTATTTACCTGTCCTTACGGATGTGAATACACCTCTATCTGAAAATGGATAGTTTAAGTAAATGTTTTCTCTTTTTAAATGTGTTTCTCTTTCTAGGCCACTGATGAAGAACAGGTGGTGACTGGATGAATGCTGGTCAAAGAAGAGAACGTCCTTTCCTCTAAACTGATGCAGCAGTGGTTTTAAAGGAGGACGCTGTCCTGTAGAAGATGTCACATACTGTGCTGATGGGGCTTCTTCATGACTACATCAATTATGCTAAAGCGATCATAAGAATTGACATTGATGTAAGTGTATAAACTGTAAGTGTATAATTTGTAAAAACAATGTTAAATGCTTGTTCTGTGTTGTTTAGTAGAAGAGTTTACACTCTGTCATTCATAAACATGCTCACATTCTTTCACACACACACACACACACACACACACACACAAACACACACACGTGTTAAATGTTATAATATCAGGGTTAATGTTGTGTCTTATTTGTGTACTGTCATGCTAGAATAGTTGGTAAAGAACCTAGCTAATTGTACATTTATTGTATAATAGTGTTTTTGTATATTTTTATACAATACATAAAATTGAACAAAGTCCAATTTGATCTTAAGTTATATTAAACAAATGTTCGATGCTTTATGAATTCTGCAGCTGTTAATGCCATACTTTTCTGCATTTCTTCTTACGTGTTACTTTTTGCCTTTTTTCTTGTTTTTAATAAATATTTTCTTTTTGATAATTATTATTTGTGTGTAAAAGTGATATTTAAAATGAACAAGATTTGTAGGTTTAATGTCTAGCTCAATGCAGTGTTTCCCCACAGCCTTGCACTCAATTCGTGGCGGCATTCCGCAAGTTTATTTTCTTCCAGCAGGAGGCGCTAAGAGCAGGAGAGGTAGGTTTCTCCGGCAACGGCTGCAAAGCACAAACGCTGCCTTATCAAGCACATGCGAAATGAAATCGAACATTTTCTAAATACAGTAGTTTTCCTTATGAAATACAGTGATAAAAAACCCCCGCGCTGGTTTTTGAAACCATGCAATGTAGTAATTTTAAACCATAAAATAGCAACCCAGCAGGCTGGGTTAAACGTAATAACCCAACTGGTTGGCCTAAAATAACCCAGCGTTGGGTTCGTCCCTTTTTGACCCAGCACTGGGTTGCCAAAATAACCCAAATTGGGTTGGTTTCAACCCAGCAGCTTTTAGAGTGTAATTCCATATATAATTCCACATGTGTTAATTCTGTTTTGATGCCTTCAGTGTGAATCTACAATTTTCATATTCATGAAAATAAAGAAAACTCTTTGAAAGAGAAGTTGTGTCAAAAATTTTGGTCTGTACTGTATATATATATATATATATATATATATATATATATATATTAGGGGTGTAACGGTACGCAAAAATCATGGTTCGGTACCTAGCTCGGTTTTAAAGTCACTGTTCGGTTCATTTTCGGTACAGTAAGGGAAAGAAATGCAAACATTAAACTGCAGGTTGTTTATTACTATTAACTTTTTTTTTTTTACAATTTGTTTACACTTTTAAAATACTTTTAAATAAAATATATATAAAATAAAAAAGAATAAGAAATAAAATACTGCTGCAAAGTTCTCCACTAAATAAAATACTCTGTCTCAAACCAATATCATATAATAAAATATAATGAAAAATATAAATAACTATGATTACAGTGCAGCATTACCAATCCCAGGTTGATAGGGCTGCTCATATTTAAAATATATATATAAATTTTCCAAAGTGTAAAGTTGCAGCATCAACAGTTTCAGTTTTTAGACCTGCTCAGATTTCGTTATTGCGTTGGCTCGATCGGAATTAAGAGCAAAGGTCTGTTTAAATGCAGGTGGGAGCTGCGTTTGTATTACAATCTTTTTTTTCCTAGTTGTAGTGATGTTCACACTCGCGTGATGCCTTTTGCCGTCAATACTGTTGACGGTGTCCTTTATCAGTAGGCTTTATATTTATGCTCAACATGAAGTCTCGATATTGTTGTCATGAAGACAAGATCCTGGTCTGTCGACGGCCTCCCTCTATGTCACCTACAGTAGCAGCAGCGCGCCATCGCCGCGTCAGGCACGATTCTGGTGTGTAAAGACACAGAAAACCTGAAACAGCCATCACGCAACTGACACGCAGCAGAAACGCCATGCTCACGCCACGCAGCCAGTGTGTCGCATGCCTTAGAATCAGCTGCAAGGCGGGATTTGCGGTGAACGCAGAGACTTCCGCCACTTAATATGTTCGTTTGGAAACACGAAAATGTACCTATGTTCAGCTGCAAGGTGGGATTTGCGGTGAACACGGAGACTTCCGCCACTTAATATGTTCGTTTGGAAACACGAAAATGTACCTATGTTCCTAATGTACCTATGTGTATGTATATATATATATATATATATATATATATATATATATTGTCAAATGAACTGTTTGATTTATATTCAAATTTGTTAATGTGTGATCTGTTTGGCAGTATGCATTGTATATGGCGCTTAACAGGGAGTTCACTCAGGAAAGCACTATCCTTTTCTTTTCTATATAGATGAATTGTATTACTTTTTGAGATCTTAAACAGCAATTTCCAAATTTGTCTTTTTCTTTTCAGCATGATATGTCCCATATCAGGAGTTGGTGGGTGAATCTTATCTGATCTAAAATGACACATACAAGGTATATGTGAATAAAATACATTTTACTACATAAGTAATGTTTGGTGATAAATTACATGTTTGTTTGTTTGTTTGTGTGTGTTTTATTTTTAGAAAGAAGCGGTGCACATCAGCCATGTTGGAAGAATTCAAGGAGGAGACAAAACGGCAGGAGAAAGAAGTGCAGAACATCGGAATCTTGATGGTAGTAGCACATTCAATATGACAGAAGCAGAGACTGAAAGTCTTTATCCTCACTATTATAGTAGCTTTATGGCAAATGCCTTATAAATGTTTTAAGTATTACCTGCTCCTATAGGATGCACATTCTGTTTTTAGGGAGGTTAGGCTGTGATGTTTGGAAATTGCTTTTTTTGCTTTGTTTATAATACCCAATAGTTGCCAGATGCTTTACTGTCAGAAATTCTTCTTCACGTGGTCCTGGAGGAGGGTGATTCTGCACTGTTAAATCTATATTTGGTTTGTTCCAAATTCAGAAGTCTGGTGGATACAGACTCCTTTCAAAAGAGGGCACACTTCTGCTGGCTTGACAGTATGTATTTATTTGTACATATTTGATTAAAGACATTTAAAATGGTGCCATACCATTCAATTTCTCTGTTGACATGTCTGATGGTTTTGAAATGTTATTTTATTATGCTCGTCATTTCAATATACAGGTGTAACTAAAATGGAGATCAAAGTCTGAGCCATTCCAGGAATTGTACAAAATGTACACACTGCAGCCCTGCAGACACTGCGATGAGGTTTACAAGAACTGCTTACCAGGTGTGCACATTATGTAGGAAATTCTGATCACTGTTAGGATGATGACACACTGCAATAAGAATAATCATTCATGGCTGTGCATGCTTGTCTACTGTTAAGGTAATTTATGTATTAATGCAGGGGCATAGATTACGCGGGGGACGCGGAAATTCGTCGGTCAAGTGTGTTCGCATAGAGGTTTTCAAGAGCTGGTGTGAATAAATATAGATTTAAACTCAAAGAGACAGGACAGTCTGCGCATGATCTGGTGTTTTATTAGGACCCAGAAGGCGAGATGAATATCACTGAGCGCTAAAAACTCCTGCAGTGTGTGTTTCATTCATACTCGAAGTTGGAGGGCGCTCTAGCGCAGAAATTCATACCAGGAAACTCCTAATATGACAACGGTGCAGCTATTGCTGTATGAAAACAATTATTTTCACAGAAAAACAGACACTTTTGGAAACAAGAACATTTTGGAAACAAGAACATTAAACATATGATTGCGACAATATGGAATAATAGTTCTAATAGGCTAATATGGTCATACTTCCTGGTTCTAGTAAGAACTCTTGATGCTGCATTTTGGACTAGCTGTAGTTTGTTTACTAAGCGTGCAGAACAACCACCCAATAAAGCATTACAATAATCTAACCTTGAGGTCATAAATGTATTGATTAACATTTCTGCATTTGACATTGAGAGCATATGCCATAATTTAGATATATTTTTGAGATAGAAAAATGCAGTTTTACAAATGCTAGAAACGTGGCTTTCTAAGGAAAGATTGTGATCAAATAGCACACCTAGGTTCCTAACTGATGACGAAGAATTGACAGAGCAGCCAGCAAGTCTTAGACAGTGTTTTAGGTTATTACATGCAGAGTTTTTAGGTCCTATAATTAACACCTGGGTTTTTTTTCAGAATTTAGCAGTAAGAAATTACTCGTCATCCAGTTTTTTATATCGACTATGCATTCCATTCGTTTTTCAAATTGGTGTGTTTCACCGGGCCGCAAAGAAATACATAGCTGAGTATCATCATCATAACAGTGAAAGCCAACACCATGTTTCCTGATAATATCTCCCAAGGGTAACACATAAAGCGTGAAGAATAGCGGCCCTAGTACTGAGCCTTGAGGTATTCCATACTGCACTTGTGATCGAAATGATACCTCTTCATTCACTGCTACAAACTGATGGCGGTCATATAAGAATGATTTAAACCATGCTAATGCACTTCCATTAATGCCAACAAAGTGTTCAAGTCTATGCAAATAAAGTTTGTGGTCAATTGTGTCAAACACAGCACTAAGATCCAAATGAACTAGTGGTATTTTGTGGTAGAAGTGATGGTTCTTCCATACTTGTGACAAGAAGTAGAATTTACAATTTTGGCTATATAAAGTTTGCACAAAACTAAATAATGATCTGAGACATCATCACTTGGCTGCAAAATTTCAACACAATCAACATCATTTCCATGTGACAGTATTAAATCTAGAGTATGATTTCGACAATGAGTAGGTCCTGAAACGTGTTGTCTAACCCCAACAGAATTCAGAATGTCTATAAATGCTGATCCCAGTGCATCTTTTTCATTATCAACATGGATATTAAAATCACCAACTATTAAAACTTTATCTGCAGCCAGAACTAACTCGGATGTAAAATCAGCAAACTCTTTAATAAAGTCTGTATGGTGCCCTGGTGGCCTGTATACAGTAGCCAGTACAAACATAACAGGGGATTTACCATTAACATTTGTTTCTCTGTATAATGTTACAGTATATAAAGCACCATTACTTCAAATGAGTTATACTTGAAGCCTGCCCTCTGAGAAATCCTGAAAACGTTGTTATAAATTGAAGCAACACCTTCCTCTTTGCCTTTTAGGCGCGGCTCATGTTTATAACAGTAATCTTGGGGGGTGGACTCATTTAAAATAATATAATAATTAGGTTTTAGCCAGGTTTCTGTCAGACAGGGTACATCTAGATTATGATCAGTGATCATATTATTTACAAAAAAGTGTTTTCGTAGAAAAGGATCTGATATTCAATAAGCCAAGCTTTATAAAAGTGAAAGTGAAGTGACATTCAGCCAAGTATGGTGACCCATACTCAGAATTTGTGCTCTGCATTTAACCCATCCGAAGTGCACACACACAGAGCAGTGAACACACACACACACACACACACTGTGAGCACACACCCGGAGCAGTGGGCAGCCATTTATGCTGCGGCGCCCGGGGAGCAGTTGGGGGTTCGATGCCTTGCTCAAGGGCACCTAAGTCGTGGTATTGAAGGTGGAGAGAGAACTGTACATGCACTCCCCCCCCACCCACAATTCCTGCCGGCCCGGGACTCGAACTCACAACCTTTCGATTGGGAGTCCGACTTTCTAACCATTAGGCCATGACTTCCCCAGACAACCCAACAGCATCACTGCTTAGAATTGATGTATAGCTTTCTTCTAGTAACAGAGATTCAAGTTGCTTTTATTAATGAAGGAGCAGATTATGTTAGATGACAGCGGTTTTCTAAAGTACTCCTGAGGCCATGTGGGTATATTTATTATTGCCGCATGACGGTTTCTTATGTAATACCATCTGAGGGCTCAAAGCTCATGCACATTTACCTGAGGTTTCCTGCCTTGTCCTACACAGACTGAGATTTCCCTGGATTCCTTTAATCTTTTCACAATATTATGCATGCTAGTTGGTGAAAGTTAAAAGATGATATCTACTCCTTAGCACACAGGACTTTTACCCATGGTATACACAAGTAACAGACGTACCAAAAAAAATCTTATAAAAATAGAAAATTTATACAACAATTTTAAAAGAGAAACCATACGTAATAGTATGCATCAAGTGAAAACATTACATGACTACCGGTTTAAATTCCAGGGCTAAGAAGAGTGTCACAGTCTAGCACCCCCTAAATGGACAGTGAATGAGAAAAGGCTAATCACCCGATTCGCCCCAATAAGGTCATGTATCAAACAGTACACAATCACACGTGAGAGTGACACAGCAAAGACAAATAACTAGTTTAACAATGTACAAGTGTAATCACTTCAAAATAGACCCCACACATCAAGGAATGAATATAACTACATTAGTTTTATCAGTCATAGCCTTAAAAACAATTAACTCCATTATGGAGGTTAAGACAGTTGACAGAATTTAAACCTAGGCGAGTAGCCCTTATCTCCAAAGCCGAGAGAAGTGTAAACAAGCAAAACGTCACAATTATATGCATTTATCAGAATTTACAGCACACAAGTAACTCACGAGCCCGCCCACTCGGCACTCGTAATGCACACAGAAGGCGCTAGAGGCGAGATAGACAATCCGCAGTGACACACAAGTCCCGGCTACAATCAATCATCAGGACGCTCCCAATGGCCAGCGGAGGAAACCGGGAATAAATACACGTCAATGCCCACTTATTCATGAACCATAAGAATTCCCACTTCCCTCAATGTGAAGTAGAGCGCATCGATTAATCTTGTGCGTAGACCTCTCGCTGCCAAGAGTCAATCACGATGGTTATCACTGCATGGAGTCATACGTCAAACCAGTCAGCACAAAGGCAGTCAAACTTGTCTCTCTACTGCGTCTCTCGTCCTCTTGAAGGAATGCATGGCGATCTTTTTATTCAGTGGATCTACCAATCAGGATGTACTGCTGGCTCATCATTAACATTAAACACACCTGCAAAAGAGACTTGCAGGTACACATGCACACCTGGTAGACATTAACCCACCCTCACAGGTTGTCCAACAGTCAATGTCCTCTTCCCGTTACATTTTCCCCCAGCCTTTAATAATGGTCGCCCCGGACATAGTCTCTAAGAGTCACCGGCCAATGCCATGGATTGTCTTACCAATTAAGGCATGTAACGTGCAGGTGTCTTGCCACGAGTGGCACGCAGGGGGTATCGATGAGAGTCCTGGTTATTATCGATTACGCCAGGCTCTAGGGCTGGGTCGTGACTCATAACCACAAGAGGTAATCTTACCGGGTCAAGCTCAGCAAGAGGCAATATTTCTGGGTTGGGCCCAGGAGCTTCGTGGGCTGATGTAGCTGGTGCATAGGGAAGAGAAATACCAGTTACCAAGTCCACTGGCTCACACCAGAGACTTGGAGGGGCAGTCTGATGTTGGGGGCAAGAAGGAGAGGAGCTAGTGGAGTAAAGGGCCAGTGATGTTGTCTGGGGCTGCGTCGGTTGAGGACCTGACTCTCGCTAAACAAGCTTCTTCATTGTGGCTGGTCATTTGTTGATCCCCAGGGCAGGGCCTCAAGTTATTGCGGTGGATCGTTCGAATAGGACCCTCCTTTGTCTCAGGCCGGATGCTGAAGACTGGTTGATCTTTACGTGGCTGGGCCACCACTACAAAGGGCATAGGGAGCCATTGTGGGGCTAGTTTTCCTTTGGCTCTAGTGTCACTTCATGGCTCTAGTGCCACTTCATGGAGCATGTCCACTGGCAATCTGGCATGGCGGCCAAAATGTACATAATGGGGGGTCATCCCAGTGCTTGAATGAATGGTATTGTTATAGGCTTGCAAAAGAGCCGGCAACCAGCTGGGCCATTGAGCGTGCAAATCTGCATCCATGGTGCTCAGGAGGGAAAGGAGGGTACGATTAAACCGTTCACAAGCCCCATTCCCCTGTGGGTGGTATGGCGTAGTGCGACTTTTCTTGCAACCATATACTGCACAAAGCTGGTACATCAGATCTGACTCAAAAGCCCCCCCTTGATCACTGAGAATACGTTCTGGACAGCCAAATGGGAGAATGAGTGCCATCCATAAAGCCTTGGCGGTAGTGGGAGCAGACTGATCTCTGGTGGGCACTGCCAATGCGTAACGGGAGAACAGATCCGTAATCACAAGGATATACTGAAAAGTGTCGGCTGGCCTCCCAAGGGACAGAAAGTCCATTGCCACAGTTTCAAAAGGATAACTAGCAGAAATGGGGCACAAGGGTGCTTTTTGTGGTCCCCCCCATTTGCCTACCACACAGTTAAAACATTCAGCTACCCACGTTCTGGCATTTGTGCTCATCCCCACCCAGTAGAATCTCCTCCGCAGTAGCGAGACCATTTTATCGCCACCTGCATGACCTGCAGCTTTGTGGTATTCTTCCCACACTCGTCGGGCTTGGGCTACTGGGACAATGATTTGTCACACAGGGGCTCCAGTGTCTGGTTCAGTGACAAGTCTAACACGGGCCCCATTATGGAGTTCCAGCCGGTCCGACTCCCTCAGCAAGCAACGGAGCTGTAGAGACAAAGTAGAAAGGTCATTTATTATTGGGGGCTCACCTTGTGTTTTCCAGGTGTACAGCTGCTGCAGGTCAGGGTCCATCTTCTGCTTGTGCTCCCATAGTCCTTCCCTCTTGGGTAACCTTGGAGGTGTGGTAATCCGTACTGCATGTACCGCAACATCTGCTGTCTCCCCTGGTATTCTAGAAAGCACATCTGCGTTCCAATTGGCAGTTCCTGGTCGGTAGCAGATTTCATAGGAATAATTGGCTAGCTGGGCCACCCATCTCTGCTCAGTCGCCCCCAATTTTGCAGTGTCCAGATGGACTAAAGGGTTATTGTCCTTGAACACCGTAACCTGAGCTCCCCACAAATAATCTTTGAATTTCTCAATGATGGCCCACTTCAAGGCCAGTAGCTCTAATTTAAAGGAGCTATAATTTTTAATCACTGTGTTCTGGGGGATGGAGGCTACGGCTGGCGTAGGCTATAACCCTTTCTCTTCCTTCCTGGACCTGGGCAAGGACTGCTCCAAAGCCATTCAAACTCGCATCTGTGTATAGCCTGAATGGGAGTTGAAAATCGGCATAAGCCAGTATCGGGGCTCTGGGGAGGGCCTGTTTAAGTGACTCAAAAGCGACCTGGCACTCGGGAGTCCATTGGATGGCTGAAGAGGGACGATGGACACTTCCCTGCAGGAGCTGGTTGAGGGGGGCAGCTACCTTCGAGAAAGCAGGGATAAATCTCTGATAGTATCCTGCTAACCCCAAGAATGAACGAACCTGTTTCACAGTTGCTGGGGTAGCCCAATCACGGACGACTGCAGTTTTCTCCGGGTCTGTCGCTACCCCCTTGCTGCTGACCACATGTCCCAGATAGGTCACCTTTTTCTGGAACAGATGGCATTTACGAGGTTGAAGCTTTAAACCATGTTCCTGGAGGCATCAGAAAACCCGTTCAAGATGTTGTAAGTGGGTATCGAAGTTAGGAGAGTACACAATGACATCAAGATAAATGAGAAGAGAATCATATACCTGGGCACCCAGGCAGCGTTGCATTAGCCTCTGAAATGTGGCTGGAGCATTACAGAGGCCAAAAGGCATGCGCTCAAACTGGTATAGACCAAAGGGGGTTGTAAAGGCAGTCTTTTCTTGGTCTGCAGGGGCCACTTCCACCTGCCAGTACCTGCTGGCCAAATCCAGCGTTGAATACCACTGAGCCCTGGTCAGGCTTGTGAGGGATTCCTCTATGCGTGGCAATGGGAAAGAGTCTTTCTGGGTCACTGCATTAAGTCTACGATAATTCACGCAGAACCTCCATGACCAATCCTTTTTCTTTGCTAGAACAACCGGAGCGGCCCAAGGACTTGAACTCTCTTTAACAACGCCACTGTCCAACATACCTTGCAGTAATGCCCTCAAATCGTGGTAAAGGTTAGGAGGAACTGGTCGATACCTCTCTCGTATTGGTGGAGCCATGCCCATGGGGAAACTGAGTGACAACCGAAGTCTTCCCAAAGTAGTCTTCATGGGCCGCAAACATGTGAGACCTCTTCCACAGGAAGCCCGCCAGTTGGGCTTGCTGGCCACCAGTTAGGTCCTCACCACACAACACAAAGGCTGGGTGATCTTCAGTCTGCGTCTGTTCCACATGCATAACATCAACTTCAAGCACCTGGGGTTCGATGTTCCGTACCACGAGTCTGGAACATCCCTTTATGTCCCTTGGATCTATCTGGGTCACAGAAGCCATGGGGCACCATTGTGGCAACTCTAAGGGAAATGAATTAGGATTACAAACACTGAGAGGAACTTTCCCACCTTGCACCCAGCTCAACGATCTTGCAAAACACCACTCCCGCCCCTGGTGATCCAAATCTTCAACTAAGACAGTGCAATTAGTCTGGTTGGTGGCTTGTGGGACATGGGCCCAAACGATCATCTCACTTCCAGGGGGTAACACCACAGGTGGCTGTCGCTGGAGTTTAGCTACCCCTTGGAGCTCTACCTCCGGCATGCATGCGTTTACTCTTTGGCAGGCGGAAAAGGCTGCATCCCATGCTTTCTCTGCAGAAGGGGAAAACACAGATTTAAAAGCTGCAATACCAGGGAGTCTACCCTGAAAAATGCCCGCCCAACAGTCCGCCACAACATTCATACCTAAAGGTCCATATTCTGTGTTTATGCAGTCATCTCGTACGATAACCACCCCCTTCTCATGCACTTCCACACCCCCAAATGTTAAAGTTCAGTACTGCATAACCCACATAAGGGATTTGAAGGCCATTAGCAGCTCTCAAAGCTAACCAGGATATTTGACTCCGATCTTGCATGCATTCTTCACTAAAATTACGTTGAAACAAGGCTTGGCTAAAGAGTGTAACTTGAGAGCCAGTATCTATTATGCATGGGATCCGTCGCCCCTGGACCAACACTTCAACCTCGGGGCACTTACCCACCATAGAGGGCCATCGTAGGGACGCGGTTGAAGGCCCCTCCTGGTTCACTGGCCCTGCTGTGACCGGGGGTATGGAAAACCCGACTGGGCTGGACGTCTCCTTGGACAAAAACGCTGTATGTGTCCCCCTTCTCCACAATCACGACATAACACGGCCTTGACCATCCCACTGGTACCGCTGTTGGTCGGGGGGGGCTGACCCCAAACTTTGGCGACGGGGGTCACGGTCAGAGTGAGAGTGCCCAGGTGGCTGGAACAATGCCTCAGTTGTTGAGGGTTGGCCTAGATGCCCCTTCAGTTCTACTACCAGGGATTTCCCCATGAGTGTTAGTTGCTCTTTTAATTCCCGTTGTAATTCACTTCGCAATGAATCCTTCATTCGTTGCCATTCTGAAACATTCATCCCTTGGTCCTTTTCTCCAGCCAGTATTGCTGCGGTCAATGATGGAGCCAAAAAAGTTGGACAAACCTGGACCTCATCCTCTGGGGCCAGCTCTTGTTCTAGTGCCTTTGCTTCCTTACAAGTATCAGAAAAAGTGAGTGTTGGGGCTCGGCGGAGCTGTCTTGACAATTCCTGCTTTACCAGTCCAGGTCTCAATCCCATAACACATTAAGTACACAACAATTCATCATCTGTTCCAGCAGTCAGGGGTCCTCTGGTTCGCCACCTATGATGCAGCTCACGTTGCCAAAGGGTGAATGGTCCTACCCCCTACCCTGGTTGCTGTTTACAATTAAAGAACTGAATACGTAACTGAGCAAGAGGCTGCTGACCACCATACAATAAAGATAGGGCATCTAGAATTTTTACATCAGTGTCTCTTTCTCCTTCAGCCAAAAGCAGAACTTCTCTTTTAGCATTTCCCTCCAATGCATTCAGTACAAAGTCAACCCGCTGCACCTCATTCAGCCCCTGAGCCCGAATAAAAGCCTCCATTTGGTTTCTCCATTCTTGGAATTTAGAGGGCTCCCCTCCACCGAATTTTGGAACCCATGGCCCTCCCTCTGAGTTCAAACAAACCAATATCCCGGAGTAATGCATGCACTCAAACAGTACACTGACTGAACTGCTGTGAAGAGAGAACTGAAGATGAACACCGAGCCGAGTCAGATAAGAAGAATCGAGGAGCTGATGATACTGCGCATGTGTGATTCAGCGTGAAGTAGACACACAGAGCGCATGAACCGAACTGATTCTTTTGGTGATTGATTCTGAACTGATTCTGTGCTAGTGTTATGAGCGCGGGTAAACCAAAGGCTTGAATCAAGGGCAATCATCGCAAATGACGCCATTACGGCGAGCGCAAAAGAACCGGTGAACCGTTTTATTGAATCAAACTGTCCGAGAGAACTACTGGTGATCCAAAAACCGATGCAACCGGTTCTTGACTCGTGAACGAGTCAGTCCTTTGTTCATCTTCAGTTCTCTCTTCACAGCAGTTCAGTCAGTGTACTGTTTGAGTGCATGCATTACTCCGGGATATTGGTTTGTTTGATCTCAGAGGGAGTGTCAGCCACATTAAAAAAAGTTAACAGCTTAAGTCATTTGTGGATTAATGCGTATTAGAGATGCGAACCGTTTAAAACGATTCAGTTCGATTTGGTGACCTGAATGATTCGTTCGCGAACCGGATATCCAGACTGCTTTGTTTTGAACTCTCTCACACAACAGACACGGAAGAGAAGACAATGCTGAATAAAGTCGTCGTTTTTGCTATTTTTGGACCAAAATGTATTTACGATGCTTCAAAAAATTCTAACTGACCATCTGATGTCACATGGACTACATTGATTATGTTTTTCTTACCTTTCTGGACATGGACAGTATACCGTACACACAGCTTCAATGGAGGGACTGAGAGCTCTCGGATTAAATCTAAAATATCTTAAACCGTGTTCCAAAGATAAACGGAGGTCTTACGAGTTTGAAACAACATGAGGGCAAGTTATTAATTACATAATTTTGATATCTGGGTGAACTAACCCTTTAAATGCACACTAAACCCACACTATCTCCAATACAGCTCCGGAGCTCTATACCAGGCTTAGTGTATCCCATCATGCATCATGTTTTGGAATAAATTGTGAGACTTTTTGCCGAGATCTCACGAGGGGTAACAAAACCTTTCCAATGTATGTGAAATATTAATAATAATAATAATAATAATAATAATAAGATATTGAAAATATTTTTTTTCACTTAATTAGAAGCACATAAAATTAAATTGTCCTCTGTAATAGGGACTAATGAAACGAGATTTAGAATTTATTTTAAAATGCAAAGTTGAATAATAATAAAAAAATAAAAAAAATAAAAATCTCTGTAAACACTTAAGGGTGTCCCATAAGGCAGTGGCTCCCAATCCTGGTCCTGGAGAACCCCAACACTGCATGAGATGTCTCCCTATTCAAACACACCTGATTCAACTCATCAGCTCATCAGTGTAGACTCCAAGACCTCAAAAATGTGTTTGTCAGATAAGAGAGACACCAAAACCGTGCACTGTTGGGGCTCTCCAGGACCTGGATTGGGAACCACTGTCATCAGGTCATGAAAAGTTCAACACACACTTTTGGTCACCATGCTCACTCGAACACTTGGGCTAAACAAAGGAAATACGTCAGATAAATAATCAAGTGGTCAAGTGCAAAGATGGCAAGTGTGGGTATTTGGACAGTGCAAACGTTTAAGAAACAACAAATGCTGTGCAATTTATAACAGCAGTTTGATAAAAAGGTCAAACTATCACAGACTTACTGCTGCAAATGTCTGCCTCCGCAGCTTTCGGTCTTCTCCATTTCTGAAGGAATACCTCTCCAGAAACACCACAGGGCTGACTGCTTCCTTTACATCTTTTCAGCTAAAAATAATAAAAATAAGAAAGGGGGGGGGGGGGGGGGGGTAGAACCATAGTTAGTTTGATGATTATTGTATTGATTATTAATATACCATAGTAAAACTAGTTACTGTGGTAAAAACATGGTAAAAGTCCCATTCCTGGGTTTTAACTTCAAAATTAATTTGTTACTATTGTACGTGTCGTGGTTACCATGATTTTACTACAAATTTACATCTTTGAACCGGAAATGAATATATTGAAGGTCTATGGCACGCCACGTGACCGATAGAGTTTAATCACACTAGTTAGCAGGTGTGTTCACTTAGTTAAATGCAATGAAACTGATATAATACAGCGAGTAAACAATACGGTGCTAATCTGATAAATAAAGACAGAATACATTTTATAACAGGCATTAAAAGAGCGTATTTACATCTACTCACCGACCCTGTGGCACATGTAAACTGATGGCAAGTTTCGCGATGTGTGCTGAATGAGACTACTTGAACGTGATTTCATAGTGATAAACTATGAATAAGCGATAAGCGAGAATGGGTTGTAAGAAAACAGTTTAACTGCTTACTTGCACGCGCCTTGGAGCGTTGTTAAACTTACCTTTTAATGCCGTTTTTCCTGCAGTGGAGCTGCTTTGGTCAAACTCACCGCTGAATGCGGTTTTACCTGGAGTTGAGTGTTGTTAAACTCACCAAGTGCTGATGAACGCGCTAAGCCTTTGCACAGAGAGCACTTTGATATCAGATTGCGAGGATTTTTAAACCTCAAAAACAAGTTAAAACCATATGTCATATATACTTTTTTGTAGCCTATTCTTTTTTATTTTTATTTATTTAGTCTCGTTGCGGTGTGCTGACCCAAGACGTCAAATTTAAACGCTGCTGAGTTCTATAGAAGTCTATCGGACTAACCTGCACGTTGAAAAATAACGCCAAAGGTATACCCAGTGCGTCAAAAAAAAAAAAAAAAAAGTGACGCCAGATCCCTTGACCATGCGTCAGACATGAGTAGGGAGTGAGACTGTTGACCCCGCCCACTCGGCGCTCGTAATGCACACGGAGGCGAGATAGACAATCCTCAGTGACACACAAGTCCCGGCTACAATCAATCATCAGGACGCTCCCAATGGCTAGCGGAGGAAACCGGAACCGTAGATCCAAGCTGCGAGACAAGGGAAGGGCAATCAGTCCCGAATAAATACACGTCAATGCCCACTTATTCATGAACCATAAGAATTCCCCCTTGCCTCAATGTGAAGTAGAGCGCGTTGATTAATCTCGTGCGTAGACCTGTCGCTGCCCGGAGTCAATCACGATGGTTATCACTGCATGGAGTCGTACGTCAAACCAGTCGGCACAAAGGCAGTCAAACTTGTCCTCTTGAAAGAATGCATGGCGATCTTTTTATTCAGTGGATCTACCAATCAGGATGTACTGCTGGCTCATCAGTAACATTAAACACACCTGCAAAAGAGACTTACAGGTACACATGCACACCTGGTAGACATTAACCCACCCTCACAGGTTGTCCAACAGTCAATGTCCTCTTCCCGTTACAAAAGACCTAAATTAAATTCTTTGAGATTTGCTTGCAAAGACAGATATGGTCATTTATACCCAAACATGAATCCCTCACCTATAACCAATTACCAGTTTAAAAATTTGAATATTCAATAAACTGTTCACTTTTATTTCATTAAAATTCACCTGCCAAAATTATTCTGCCCTGCCCAGTTCCACAATTTTGCCTGTGAAGTGTTTGATGAGGGAAATGTGATTGCTTCTAAGGGAGAAATCTTTATTTCACACCGAAGCTGCATTTACTTTATAAAAATTTGGTAATTTTTTTTTTTACTATATATGGTAAAATATTGTTGCAATTCCAAATAATTATTTATATTTTAATGCATTTCCAATGTAATTTATTTCTGTACTGTCACAGCGGCTAAAACTCCATTACTCAAGTATTTAGTGCCACATTATCACAGTTGAAGACAGCTTATTTTTGTAGAAATTTTAATACACTTGTCTTCCGTGATTCTTTGAAAAAAAAGGAAAAAACTGTCTTTGCTGTCAATTATGATAAATGCTTAATGTATATCTGGCATAAAATCTTTCAAAAGCAAACAGTGTCAAACTTTTATTTCATTCAACATTTAAAATAATAATAATAATAATAATAATAATAATAAATATAAAAACAATTCAGTATATTTTCAAGATATTTAATAAACAATGTATCAGTAAATACATACAAATTACTACTTAAAAAATCAATAAAGCTATTATTTTTAGTATAAGTAGTAGTAGTAGTATTTTACATGAAAAGGGAATCACTATCATATGTTAAAATTTATAGTGGGTTTTCTTCACAGCCATTGTTGCTCATTGGGAGAAAAACTGCTCATCTAGAATGCTCAGAGACAAGCAGAGTGATAAGTCCCTGTCCTGATACTGGTAAAATATCAGCACTCCTGGAAAGCATCTCAACCAATAAAAATAGAGGACCACATATATGTTATGTAAATATAATTTGAGAAAAACAGATGTTTTTGGATGAAAGCTATTATTAATACTTGTACTAAAAGGTTTACTTGCATTGAACTCCAATTGAAGTTTTTATTTTTTATTTTATTTTTTTTCTGAATGGGAATGAGCCATTGGTAAGCCAAATACCGGCTCAATTTACTGGATGCAGAAATTTATTTTTATTTTTACATTTATTTATTTATTATTTATATATATATTTATAATAAAAAATATAGAGGTGATGCTTTTTTTAAAAATTTTAGGCAGTATGTGACAAATATCTGCCAATTAGCATGTTACTCAGTAAGTATTATGACCACATTGACTTTTAAACACTAAATAACATCTTAAAGCAATGATGCACTTCAACAAATATTGACAGATATTTTATTTATATCATCCTAAAAGCCAACGTTTTCTCAAGTAAAAAAAAAGAGAAAAAAGAATAATAATAATATCTATAAATACACAACAAACTAAAGTTAAACACTGCATGGGCATCCATTTACATTACATATAAACACTATTTAATATACACTGTCTCACAGTAAGAATTCATTGCACTGGCAGTAGAAAAAAAATTCACCACTGAAGTGTCTGTATGGCAGTATTCAAAGTTTATGTTTATGGTCACTCGTTCTGGTCCACAAGCTGTGCTGGATTGAGATACTGGTCAAATTCACTGCGGTCAAGCTGGTCCAACATGTCCGACCTCACTTGTTCTAAGTAGAACTCCAGAGAAGGTCCACCCAAGCACAGTACACATGCACATACCTCAGTTCTCCATCGATCACTGAGTTCCACCCCATTCTGCTGCACAGAATGCTGCGAATACAACAGCGACTCTGAGTAAGTAGCCAGAGGCAGATGTACAGAAGAAGAGTTCAGTAATGTTGCACCACCGTGGAACATCATGTTTCCATTTGATGTTGTTGCTTCAAAGTGGTATGATGAAGAGTGATTTTCGAGTGGAAACCCACTGTGTGGGAGGTTATAGGAGTTTATTTGATTGTATGGTTTCTGTCCAACTTGACCTTGTAACATACATCTAAGGTGAAAAGAGGCATTTGGAGAACTGACAGTCTCACTTGAAGCCGTCTTGCTGCCACGCTTGTTGCATTTTCGTCGACGGGGCCGGTATTTGTAGTTGGGATAGTCAATGGTATGTTGGATTCGTAGTCTTTCTGCTTCTTGCATGTAAGGACGCTTCTCTGCCAGAGACATGGCCTTCCATGTCTTACCTATAACAAAAATGAAACAAAAAATGTTTTTGTTTAAACAATATTAAAGTATGCATAAGTAACGGATATAGTAATAGACTGAACATTTTATTTATGTGTTCATATACAAAAAATAAATAAATATCAAATTCATATTAAACTAGGCTAATAGCCTATAGTTGTAACCGACATTATATTTTAATTTAACACAAGTAATTACAGAAAAAGTGTCGCACTCACCAAGTATTTTACTGAGGTCAGTGTTCTCCAGGTCAGGGTTTAGCTGCGCTAGGCGTCTGCGCTCCTCTTTGGTCCAGATGATGAACGCATTTAGAGGACGTCTCACTCGAGCTTCCACGGGCGCTTTCGCTTCCGGGCTTGAGCAGTTGGATTCAGACTCTACCGACACCGGGCTTGATGGACCCGACACGGGGAAATGAAACATCCCACGAGGCTCTTTCTGCTGATGTGGCACGTAGTGGCACTGTTGATTCTCAAGCAACATAGTGGGTCCCATTTCGGGATCGGGGCGCATCCGGTCGAGATACATTCTGTTCTGCCTGGTGAGAAGTTCACTCTGGTGCACCTCAAAGATCGAGAGAGGCTTTAAAAGGTTAGCGGACCAATGGGGGCGCAGAGGAGTGGATTAAAGGTGTGAAGCGCCAGAAGTTTCACCTTGGTGATAACGCTAATGTCCCTTTTGCGAACGAAATGTGTATAGGCATATATATATATATATATATATATATATATAGCACGCACACACACAGCTAACAGAAGCAGAAATAGCTAATACAAACCACAATTTAGAACCATTCATATAGGCTAAATTAGAATTCTGTTAAAAACGAATACGTTTTGATATTAGGTTTGTTTAATCTCATTAGGATTTTTTTTCTTCTTTTTTTATAAATAATTATATGAATAAAGCCCATTTCGATCATTATATATATATATATATATATATATATATATATATATATATATATATATATATATATATATATATATATATATATATATATATAAATGTCGGTGCTGAAGAAATCCAGCCCATCAGGCCAATGAGTTCCTCGTTGCATGTTTTGCTGGATTATAGGGCCTTAAACTGGAGTAAATAAATTAATAAATAAAACAGAACAGAAACAAATAATGATAGTTATTACTGAATCCCCATCAAAAACAGCAAGCTTAACATTGTCAGATAGAAATTTGATGATTTTGAGCTAGAATGCCTAAAATTTACTTCTATTAAATTAACTCATTGTTTCCTCGCTCTCATGTCGTTCAAAACTTGTAAGACTTACTTTTTTTTAATGGAATACAAAATAAGATATTTTGTAGAATGTTACCAAACCATGTTGGATACCCTTGATTTTTGCTGTACGGACAAAAATGTTTTGAATTTCTTCAATAATCGTCTTTTATGTTCCACAGAAGAAATACATTTAGGGCCTATACCGGATGGAATGACACGATTGTGTAATTCTTGTGTGTGTGTGTGTGTATATATATATATATATATATATATATATATATATATATATATATATATATATATATATATATATATATATATATATATATATAAAGGTGTAGAAAAAAATGGAAAACATTCCCCAATATTTAATATAAGTAATTACAGTAACATTTATAATAAATGCATTCAACTAACAATATGCTGCAGTGTTAATAACTGCAAGATATATTTCTACGCTGCTGAACTGACAAGCTTGTAGTCCATTTACTTCGTCATGCAGTTTACATTTGTTGTGGTTGTTTCAGCCAGCATTACTACAGAACCTTTTTTTGTTCTCATATCGCACGACTGTATAACACAATTCTGTGTCATGTGACATCCCGCTCTGCTTTTGCGCGCGGCTGGCGCATGGATTGGGTAGCGCCGCTTCACACATTTTGAGTAGCTATTTGCTTTTTGCAGTTTCACATGCGCTGTAATTTAAAAACAGTGCCTAATATGGGGGAGGTCTCCCTCGCTTCTTCGATCGGCCCAGTAGGCTACTGGCAATGTCTCGGTGCTCCTGGTGGCCAGTAAAATAGCCTATATGATTATAATTCTTATTATTATTATTATTTTATTTTTATTTATTTATTTTAGTCAGTATTGTGTAACTTTCATCAAAAACCCTTTTCTGAAGAACATCATGAATGATTACTAATAGATAGGCTTGGTGTTCTAAGCCTAATAACTACTTTGTGTAAATTTGAAATTATAGGCTAGGCCTACTATATTCATATCACACACTAGACAGTATTGGTATTTTATAATTGGCTATATTAAAATCCCCATACAGACTGCCTAACAGACAACTGAGCTCAACAGGCAAGTCTGATGCACCTGTTGCCCTTGTGTTGTGAGAGATTCGGGCTGGTTGCAAATGCCCTCGGGCAAGGCAGTCAGCTATGGCAACCATAATAGAATCATGAAAAGCTTTGACACCTTGATTAAACAGACTCGTCTGATCAGAAATAGCCGCGCAGTTAATTCAATGACGGCAATGATCAAGGTTTAGATTTTATCTTACGGTCTAGCCCACGAAGCAGCGAAACCTACGGCCTGCCTTTGACAAAGCTAAGAGATGGCTGTTCGTTAATCGATACGATTTGAGAATAATACATGTTAGACAGTCTAATGGTACTGGAGCTAATCGAATTGTAGTCGAGCGTCTTGTTTTATCATTTGGCTCACAAGACCCACATGATTGAGTATTTGTTAATTGGAGACTAATTCGATCTCCTGATGATTATGATGAAAAGCTCTTAAACTTTAAAGTAATCTTAAAAGTAGCAAAGGTATATAAGGGTGGGCTACATTATAAAAGACCTCCGTAAAAATAATTCAAATATTACTACAATTTCACTAGAATGAGATGTAAATGCAATACATAATTTTCTTTTAATTGTTTTGTTTTCTTTTGGTATTTATCACATCTTCCATAATTAAAGATTATATGTATATGTTTAATTATAAAATGAAATTATAACAAATAAATAAATAAATAAATAAATGCATTTAGGCTACTTTAAAAACCTACTGTCTTTTGATGTCAAACTTCGAATACACTTAATAGGGTGTAACATTTACATTTGAATGGTGCGAAATGGCACTACACCAATAAACATACATCCTTTGTGCATTAATGCTTACACTAATAAATGATTCCTTTCTTCTGAAAACCTCGGTTGTTCACATTCGCTTACACTGTCGGATTTACGACTGGAATTCACATCCGAGCATAACATCGCTTGAGCTGTTAAAGCGTGATTATGGGGTTAGTTAATTAGTTTGAGCGACTCAGCGTGAATACAATAATGTTAGTTTCGGTTGTTTTCGATTCAAAGTCCAAAATCGTTTTAGAGTTATTGTTAAAATTTAGCTTAAAAGCACTGCACATTTGTATCCAATAAATTCAGACTTACATACCTCACTATCTGGAAAACCTTTTATTCTTGTTCCTGTGATATAGCAGTTTGTGACTGTAGTACAGGATATGTGACCCAACTCAGGTACCCTCAACAGCCAACCTCTGTAGTGCCTGGGTGTGTGTTAATTCATATCAACAAAATATGAGACTCTCTTGGGCTTGATTGTATTAACTGTCCTTATTGTGTATGGGCATATTGTCCTGAGCACACTGCTACCCTGTATCATTCAGAATAACAAAGAAGCAGAAGTGGAAGAAAAACATCCTCAGTGATTAAATTGTAAATACAGAAGCCTACATACAGTGCTGTCTGATGAAGCGCATTAAATAACCCATGTGTACCTAGTATTGTATTGGCTCAGCAGGTGGTGGAGACAAATAGCTGACAGATAACAAACATAGAGTATTCAATTCGCCCAGTCTCTCTCTCTCCCTCTTCTCTTCTCCATCTCTTGTATTTTTTGTTAGTCTGTCAAAGTGAACACACACACACATGTGTGAATGTATCGCCCACACCTCCTCCTCAAACAGAATTCTGGTCTGCAAAACACACACACACACACACACACACACACACACACACACACACACACACACACACACACACACATATGGATTACAAGACCCCTGTGGGGACTCCATGCTTACAGAGCCCTCATTAGTGAAACACAATGGCACCCCGCCTTTTAAAGATCACTCAAGTAACAGACTCAACAGAATCTTTAGATGACATGATCATTTATAAATGATGATGTAATTTATAAATATATTCCCAATAAACTGACAATGAGATGCTTAAAATTAGAACCGACTTCATACAGTACAGTGAACATAACTAGATCTAAACTCTTTTTTTTTTGTTCTGTTTAATCTAATGAGAGAAATGGCACACATACGCCATCCTTTTTTATGATACAGTATATTTTTTACCCCTGCATGGGCTAGAACTCAATAAATCAGACAATTTTTCTAGCTAAGGTCACACAGAGACAGTGGCTCATGGTTTTATGCATAGAAAGAGACAGGAATGTTATAAATTGCAGGTTTTCAGTGGTAGCCTACTTGATTGTATTCTTTAGTATGTGATAAGACTGTTATCAGTGCTGTCCATTGTTCACTTCTCAGCAAACTGTGATCAACTACTGTATGCCACAGCAGGCAAATGCACTGTATTCTGATCTTATCCTAACACCTACAGTAACAAAGACATTTGTTTCAGGCTTACTGATTTTGACTTTGACTTATATTGCCTACACTTATATTTATACAACTTATTTTGGTTAGTAAAACCCCCACTAAATAGTGTAGTCATATAATTATCATCATAAAATGTATTTAATATTATTTTTAAACAGTTCTATTTAGCACTTTCCTCAGCTCTCTTTCAGTGTCATATTAAGCGCATGTAGGGGTAATTATAAATAATATAATTACAGTATTATTTCATTACTGAAGGTGTCATAAGCTCAGGACCATGTTTTTCAGTGACCCAAAAAAATAAAAAAAATAAAACAATGATTGGCCTATACAAAATGAATATGTTGACATTGCTTTAAAATGCACATTCATTTTGCTTAAATGTATATGATATTTGCAAATACTGTAATTTGTAGCATTTTCCAGCAGTAATTTCTGATATAATCTCATAAAAGACTATTGTTATAACAAAGTAACATACATAAATAAAATAAATGTGAACTAAACTGGGTTGAGAGAGTCAATGCCTTGTTGATTACTGTACCATTTTGAAGTTTTATACACAATCTGACAATACAGTTAGAATAGCCATTGACTCAGCTGGCTTTTAGAATGCATTAAGAGTTATACCAGGGCTTTATTATCCAAAGGAATTGACTGTTACCATGCAAAAATTGCAGACATTTTTACTGTAGTATTTAAAGTAAAAATGTTGGAAATTTTGCATGGTGACAGTCAAGTGCCTTGTGAATAAGGCCATAGTGGAACTTTGAATGCCCCCTCAAAGGCAGCTGAGATATAGCTCCTCCAATCGGAACAATAATGCAATTACTTCTGTTACTCTATTGTCATATCTGTCAATTTCGTAATGTGTCTGAAATTTTTCAGGTTGACAGTCAAGTGCCTTGGCAATTCCACGGGAACTTTTAATAATGCATCCTCCAACTGGGCCAATAATGCTTTACTCCTGTTACTGCATTGTCATATCTGTCAAATCCATGGCTACATAACTGTAAAATGCTGCAGTAAAAATGTCTGAATTTTTGCATGGTAACAGTTAAGTGCCTTGGAAATAAGGCACCGGTAGAATTTTGAATGCAACCTCCAATTCAGCTGAGAAACAGTGCCTCAGATCGGGCCAATAATGCAATTTCTCCTGATCTTTCAAAACTATGGGTCCGTAACTTCAAAATTCTAAAGTACAAATATCAGAGATTTTGCAGTGAAGTGCCTTGGAAATAAGACACTAGTATATCTTTTAGTGCACCCTTAAAGGAAGCTGAGATATAGTGCCTCCAATTGGGACATTAATGCAAATTGTCCTGTTATTGTTTTTTCATTTATGTAAAATTCATGAGTCTATATATTCAGAATACTATAGTAAAAATGTCTGAAATTTTGCATGATGGCAGCTAAGTGCCTTGGGAATAAGGCCCCCATATAACTTTTAATGCATCCTAAAAGCCAGCTGAGATACAGCACCTCCAGTGGGGCCAATACTGCAATGGCTTTTCTTACTGTATTGTCAGATTGTGTCTTCTTCAAAATGGTACATTAGCCCACAATGCACTGGCTCTTTCAAATCAGTTTAATTCACATTTATTTATATAATGCTTTTCACAGTTCATATTGTTTAAAAACAGCTTTACAGAAAATGCATGTTTCTGTTACAACACTAAAACAGCATTTTATGAAACAATATCAGGAAGTACAGTTGGAAGATGCTAAAAATGACAATATTTGAATATATGCATTTCAGCAAAAAAATAATGTGCACTTTAAAGCAATGACAACATTTTATATAAAATGAGTTGATGTTCTGAAGTCATTGGAAGGGTAGGTGTCATCTATTCAAAGATGTTGGGTCATCTGAAGTCTTCATGAGAAGTTGGATTCAAGCTGGAGCTGCTTTAATATTCTTACAGTCATTTTCACTGATATATTGGTGTTATTTACATTTCAAAATAGTTTATTATTCTTTTCTAAAAATAAACAAAGTAACAGGGTGCCTAAAAACATGAATAAGAAAGAAACTAAATATAATATGAACTGATGACAGGCTCTGTAATTAAATAATAACCTACTGTAATTACAAACCAGATTCCAAAATAGTTGGGAAACTGTACAAATTGTGAGTAAAAAAGAATGGAATAATTTACAAATCTCATAAACTTATATTTTATTCACAATAGAATATAGATAAAATATCAAATGTTGAAAGTGAGACATTTTGAAATGTCATTCCAAATATTGGCTCATTTAGGATTACATGAGAGCTAGACATTCCAAAAAAGTTGGGACAGGTAGCAATAAGAGGCCCGGAAAAGTTAAATGTACATATAAGGAACAGCTAGAGGACCAATTTTACAAGACGGGCAGCGGATCACCAATTCCCCCAATGCTGCGGCGAGAAATAGTGGCGCAATATCAGAAAGGAGTTTCTCAAAGAAAAATTACAAAGAGTTTGAAGTTATCATCATCTACAGTGCATAATATCATCCAAAGATTTAGAGATTCTGGAACAATCTCTGTGCGTAAGGGTCAATATACACACACACACACACACACACACACACACACATAGTCATGGTCAGAATTATTTGTACCCTTGGTAAATATTAACAAAGAAGGCTGTGAAAATAAATCTGCATTGTTAATCCTTTTTATATTTTATAAAAAAAAAAATCACAAATATCTAAACTTTCATTGAACTAAAACAATTGAAAATTGGGGAAAATCTCATTATGAAATAAATATACTCTGGACACAATTATTGGTACCCTTAGTAATTCTTATGAATAAAATTCATTTTAATAATTTTGAGCATACCAGGGTGATTATGAACATGAAATTATCCAGCCATGGCTTCCTGTTTCATAGGAATATAAGTAAATAAGAGGGAAAACAAAGGCCAAATTCCCTTAATCATCCATCACAATGAGAAAAACCAAAGAATATATTTCTGATGTGCAGCAAAAGATTGAGCTTCACAAATTATAAAGTGGCTTTAAGAACGAAGAGCTACAGCAGTGAAAATTCCCATTTCCACCATCAGGGCAATAATTAAGAATATCCAATCAACAGAAAATGTTACCAATCTGCCTGGAAGAGGACGTGTGTTTATATCGTCCTAATGCACGGTGAGGAGGAGAGTTTGAGCTTCAAGGACCACAGCTGAAGAATTGCAGAAAATAGTTGAGTCTCAGGGTCAGAAAACCTTAAAAAATGCTCTCATCCAAAAAAAAAATATTCTGTTATTCTGAATATTTCCCTGAATATTCTGTTGTCAGACATGACTGATAATTCAAATGGGACTGGCTTCTGTGGTCAGATGTAACTTAATACTTAGCTTTTGAGCAACAAACATTTAAGATGGGTTTGGTATACACAGGGATAAAAAGCATCCCATTTACTGCTGTATTTTTAATGTTGTAGGCCTATGTTTCTGATTGAGGTCCTGGACATCTTGTTTAGATACATGGCATCTTTGATTCTATAAAATACCAACAGATAGAAAAAAAAAGCGGCTCTGTTAGAAATCTTATAATCGACCATGTTTTGATCTTCCAACTGGACAATAATCCAAAAACAAACCTTAAAAACAACACAAAAAAGGGGAGTGGTCACAAAACCAAGCTTCTGCAATGGCCATTCCAGTTCCTTGACCTGAAACCAGGGATGGATTACAGTTTGGTACGAAAAACCCATAAACAAAGAAAACAAATGTTTATATGCTTGAATATATGTGTCCCTTAGCAGTGGTGTGCACAGACCTCACGAAGGGCAGGGGCAAAATGTACATATACATGACAAAAAATATACATGACAAACAAAAATAATTTGTTAATACATTAAAAAAAAAAATAATAATAATAATTAAAAAAAAAAAAAAAAAATAATAATATATATATATATATATATATATATATATATATATATATATATATATATATATATATATATATATATATAATTATTTTTTTTTTCAAATTAGTAATAGCGAATTACAAATAATCTGATTTTAGAGTTTGACAATTAACGCATTGCAATCAATGCTTGGGGGGACCTACATAAATTAGAAAAAATCCTTTACATGTTTTGAAATAATAATTTCTAAACATTAAACTGACTAAACATTGACTGTCAGTCTTTATTCTCCTGTTTCTCATTGTTTCTCATTAAAATTCATTAAAGTAAATAGTCAAGTCAAGTCACCTTTATTTATATAGTGCTTTAAACTAAATACATCGCGTCAAAGCAACTGAACAACATTCATTAGGAAAACTGTGTCAGTAATGCAAAATGATAGTTAAAGGCAGTTCATCATTGAATTCAGTGATGTCTTCTCTGTTCAGTTTAAATAGTGTCTGTGCATGTATTTGCAATCAAGTCAATGATATCGCTGTAGATGAAGTGTCCCCAGCTAAGCAAGCCAGAGGTGACAGCAGCAAGGAACCACAACTCCATTGGTGACAGAATAGAAAAAAAAAACCTTGGAAGAAACCAGGCTCATTTGGGGGGCCAGTTCTCCTCTGACCAGATGAAACCAGTATTTTAATTCCAGGCTGCAGCAAAGTCAGATTGTGCAGAAGAATCATCTGTTTCCTGTGGTCTTGTCCTAGTGGTCATCTGAGACAAGGTCTTTACAGGGGATCTGTATCTGGGGCTCTAGTTGTCCTGGTCTCCGCTGTCTTTCAGGGATGTAGAGGTCCTTTCTAGGTGCTGATCCACCATCTGGTCTCTATACGTACTGGATCCGGGTGACTGCAGTGACCCTCTGATCTGGATACAGACTGGATCTGGTGGTTACGGTGACCTCGGAATAAGAGAGAAACAGACTAATATTAGCGTAGATGCCATTCTTCTAATGATGTAGCAAGTACACCGGGTGTTATTGGAAGTGTTCCCGGTTCTGGTTTACCGGATTTGGATATTAAAAGCATATTAGTATACAGTGTTGGGGAGTAACTAGTTACATGTAACGGCATTACATAATTTAATTACAAAATTATTGTAACTGTAATTAGTTACAGTTACTACGAAAAAATGAGTAATTAAATTACAATTACTTATGACATTTTTTTACGATTACAAAGGGGATTACATTTGAATATTTACACACATCCACATACAGATTTAACTGATTTCTTTCCCAAATTGCACTGACTATTATGAGACATACGCCCTAATAATTTCCGGGATGCGGAAATACAGTCTGGTTCGTAGAACCCAGTCATAAAAACGGAATGCCTAACGCGGATGGAATATCCCACATTTTGGATGACTAAATCAAAAGTAGGTCAGTACACTTGAATCAAAACATGACATTGACTAGTGTCTGTGAATATTAAGCCCCAAAAATGCAACATATGACTTGCACATTCCGCGCGTCTGTGGAAATCAGGTGCGGACTGGACACCGGGAGAACCGGGATAATTCCCGGTGGCCTGGCAGCCGATTTGGCCTGCTATTTAATATCATTTTTTATAATTAAATAATTATACATTTGATAATTAAATCTCTAATAAGTCATGAAGTGTCATGACTCGCGCGCTCTCCGCACCTCCGCCAAATGGTTTGGATCAGACTCCGAGTTATCAATGCGAGAGAGAGAGAGAGAGAGAGAGAGAGAGAGAGAGAGAGAGAGAGAGAAAGAGAGAGAGAGAGAGAGAGAAAATAGAGTGGACTGCTGGAGCAGAGAAGCAGAACTACTGTTCAGGGTTTCAGGTCAGTTTCATCTGTAAAGATGCTTTTTTGTCTTTGTTTTTTTATTTATTTAATCAAGCAGCAGCACGTTGCTCATCAGTCATCACTCAAAATACTATATAAAGGACATCATTATTAACAGTTGTAATGTTACAGTAGGAATTTATCTGAAAAAAAAATCCGATTTTTTAATAGGTTTAGGGGGAGCTTTTTAATATTTTAATATTTAACTATAAATCCAGAGAAAATGGTTACTATTGTTTAAATGTGGTAACCAAAAATAGAAAATTATTTTACAAATGTATTTATTTAAAAATAAATACAAATCCATTTGCAAAAAAAACAAAAAACAAAACAAGGTTATTTTACTTTTATATAGGCTAATAAAAGCATGGTAATTTTTTGTAAGGGAAAAACATGACTCGTGTACAGTATTAGGATTTTTCTATAAAGATATTGTAGTATTGTAGAGTATTGTATTGTAAAGTATAGTTTTGTTCAATCTTGAGTATTAAAGTCATGAGAGAGATGGATAACAGGGCAAAATAAAGAGACTGAAGAAAAAAATGGAAGTGAAGGTGCAGTTCAGGAGAGAACTTTTAATTATTTTGCATGTCCCCAAATTAAAGATTTAAACCTTTTTTATGTCAGGTCCATACAAAAAAATAGTTTTGTCCATGAATTTGTGTGTATGAGTTTGAATTTTCCAGTCTGAATTTTTTTCCCAGTCCGCCCCTCCTGTAAATTAATGGCAAAGACATGGTTTCATTTACAATAGGCCTACTGAAGCTCGCAGTGTTTTCAACCTCTGCTGCCTCAATATAGGAGTAAACGAGCACATAAACATAATTTCTAGAACTGCTCTGTGTCACTTAATGTGCATTTTACTTATTTTGAGAAAACTATCATCATATACAGAGACAGCAGTTTAAAAAAACACCAATGTTTCAGGAGTTTATTACACAGAATACGTCACATGCTTATTAGATAACTGTATTTAAGTTGATGTATATGCTTTTATTTATTATTCTTTAATTTTCACAAATTTAGAAAAGTAATCAAAAAGTACTCAAAAGTAATTAGTTACATTACTTTAATAAAGTAATTGAAAAAGTTACAATACTATTACATTTTAAACAGGGTAACTTGTAATCTGTAACCTATTACATTTCCAAAGTAACCTTCCCAACACTGTTAGTATATTGTGTAAGCCAGGTTAAAGAGATGGGTCTTTAATCTAGATTTAAACTGCAAGAGTGTGTCTGCCTCCCGAACAATGTTAGGTAGGTTATTCCAGAGTTTAGGCGCCAAATAAGAAAAGGATCTGTGGCCCGCAGTTAATTTTTTGATATTCTATGTATTTTCAAATTCCTGAGTTTTGAAAACGTATCGGACGTGGAGGATTATAATGTAATAGGAGCTCATTCAAATACTGAGGTGCTAAACCATTCAAGGCTTTATTAATAATAAGCAAAATGTTAAAATCTATACGATGTTTGATAGGGAGCCAGTGCAGTGTTGACAGGACCGGGCTAATATGGGCCTCTCGCTCCCCTACTTTCATTTTCGAGAGTCTATACATAAATCTTTTGTGTTTTGACAGTATTAGCAGAAAACATAACTTAGTTCAGTAATCAGGCACAGTTTGATGGGCTTTTTCATTTTCGCTCAAAACACTTTGTGCTCAGAAAAACCACACGTCAGAAAAGCACACAAATGAAACGTTTAAATAATCAGTAAGGCTTTAAAGCAGATGCAAAAACATTTTCTTTTGTGAATAAATGCAGTGTTCCTTGAGAGTAGCTCTACTGCTGAGTTAACACTGATGTTAATATATGTCGCAGTATATTAATTCCGCGGCACCAGAACTTCAGCTGATAGAAAGTACTCGATAGTCCACGATCAAAAATATCAATATCCTACCCTACCCCATCCTGTTTCAAATGAAATGTATTTGAACCACTCTTTGAGCTACTTTCTTTGTGTACAGGGTATAGGAAAACGTAGGATACAACGGGGCTAAAAGGCCCCCCTGGGATAAAAGGCACCTTTGGTATTATTTTCATCTAAACCACTAGGTGGCACACAAACCTGGTGCAGCAGTTTCCAAAACATTTGCTTTTCAAGATGCATGTCTATATTTGTCTGATCCTTGACACAATCGCACACAGTAGCGCAAAGTTGATTCTGTGCTTACTTGAGCCAATATATATATATAAATTTTTATATAAATTTAGCAGACGCTTTTATCCAAAGCGACTTACAGTGCATTCAGGATATCAATTTTTACCTATCATATATATATATATATATATATATATATATATATATATATATATATATATATATATTATGTTGTAGATTTAAATAGGAATTGCTAAAATTAATTAATATATTTTGATAAGAAGGTCTTCTTTATGATTTTCAGTATACAGTATATTTATTGAACAAAAATGTATTCTTTTATTTTTCAAAATAAGCAGAAAATAGTAAAATTTTGCTAAAGCGATAGTTTTGAACAAGTATTAACTTAGACATTATATAAAAAAAAAACAACAACAACATTATTTTAGCTTAAATATTTGTAGCAAAACTGTGTGCCTTTTACCCCGTGTGTGGGGTAAAAGGCCCCTCTTGCCACCTCATCCATGTATTAGATTTTTAAACAAAATAACCAACTTCAATGATTTATTTCCACACAAATTGTTTTGCTCCATTAGGGGCCGTTCACATATCACGCGTAAAAACGCGTGGAAAACGCTAGGCGCGCCGCTTTCTCCTTCTTTCCAAAGCGCTCGACCAGTTGCGCCCCTGAGGTGGCTGCCGTTGCTAAGCAACCATGACGCGCTCTCTCCATGAAGACACGGAAATTTCAGCAAAGGATAAATGGATTTGCAGCACTTAAAATCGCTTGCAGTAGCATTTATTTCAAAATGGAAATCCATATAGAGATATGATCAGCTGTTCCTTCATCTTGGCTGAGCTTTCAAAGTTGTTACGGGAAAGGATGAAGCTGATTGGTTAGTTCTTGTCACATGACCCGCGGTGCGCTTGCGTCGCTTCCATTATGGGCGCGCATACCACGAGCCTACATTGGAAATAACGAACTTGAGCGCGCAAAAGACGCAATATGTGAACGGCCCCTTAATGTTCAATACAACGTAGGCTATATATATATATATATATATATATATATATATATATGTATATATATATTATCTTTTATATATAATATATAATATATATATATATATATATATATATATATATATATATATATATATATTACTATTAATAAATATATGTTTTTTTTGTTTGTTTGTTTTCTGGCAAAACTCACTTGGGAGCCACAGAATGTGTTTTTCCATTCCAATGCACTATTTTTACATTGTTTTTCTATGTAAACAAGTGCTAGACAAAGGTGTGTACCCGTTGCGCTCGCGCCTTGCAGCCTTTTGCAGTGTCTCACGCATGACACAGCATTCTAAAAACTTTAAAGGGTACATAACATACACAGTTTCACCTAATCTCATGTTAATCTTGAGTACCTTATAGAGTACTACTGTATCCTTCATATATCCAAAAAGTCTTTAGTTTTATCATATTTATAAAAGAAAAATACAGCTTTCAGATTCTGTCCGGAAAAAGCAGAGCTCCTGGAGGTGTGCCGTGGGCGGAGCAATAGAGTCAAGATGTTTCCTGTTGTTTCCATAAACATTTATTCACTTATGTGATGATTTTACATAAATGGGGTCTTTTATCACTGGGACCGCACCATGTTTTAATATCAAACAATGTGCAAATCCAGCGTCGACCTGGGCCTTGTTTATAAAACATTCGTCACTCAAATGACGAGAACACACAAATGGACTTGCTACACTCCATTGCTGCCCCGGAAAAACAAACTGCATCCACTGTTCATGTAACGCTTGGTTCATTGGGAAGCTGAACACAGTAAACTTTACCTCACATCCAAAAACATAGTTATTTGGAGACATTCTCGAACAAATCCTATGCAGCAATGACGACGATTTCCCGATGAATCTCTCCTCTGGTCAACGTGTGCACGGGTGCACTTTACCGAGAGAAATGCTCATATAAGGAGTTCCACCATCATCTACGTCATTAGATCCACGATAAAAAAACAAAAAAAAATAAAACAGCTGAAACTTGTACCTACCCAGAAGTATGATTTTCAGCACAGAAATTCTCAGTCAACTATTTTTCAAAACGTTGGCCATGTTTAGCATGAGAATCCATCTCTTTAACACTATGAACAACTCTGAATACATAAAACACCATTGGAGCCCCCCCCCCCCCCTTAAAACGCATCTCTAGACCTAAAGCATTTTACCCCCATTCCACTCCTCGCTCATGTTTTTCAAAGCAAAAACGTTCTGTGTGAATGTGTCATAAAGCATTTCCTGATTAATTTAGTTAATTGCAACATTTCTAGTGTTTTTTCTTTTCTTTTTTTACTATAATCAAAGAATAATGTAGGCTGTTATTGTCAAATCAGGCCTTAAAAACAAATTCATTCATTCTGGACAAAAATGCTAATTTTCTTCTTGTTCCGGTTCCATCGTTAGCTGTTAGAACAAAATTAAAAATGCTGCTTTATATATTCTGAAATAAAGGTATTTAAAATTGTATTTATTTATTTTCATTTTAATTTGAAATGTTTACAGTAGGGCTAAATAACACTCCCAACGGCCAACACTGGAAACTCTATCATTTCATTTGAGAGCTGTAGTGATATTTCCTCAAATATATTAGATATAATTGAATTTTATATAAAGTAAATTTATTTTATTTACAAATGTTAGTTACAAATTTCTTTATTCGTTAGACTATGCCTAAAAATTGTCATGGTTCTGGCTTCATGTCCTGGTTTTCTCTCTAGTCTTGTGGCAGGATCATGACAGACCCGTGTTTTGTGTACAAGCACATGGCCTTGTCTTTGGGCCATGTGCTTGTGTTGTCTCGTTTCCTTGCCCCGCCCCCCTTGTTACCCTAGTTTTGTCATCATTGATTTACCTGTTCCACCTGTTGTTCATTAGTAGCCTCCCTTTATAACCTTGTGTGTTTCTCTGTCCCTTTGTCGGTTCATTGTTTAAGATTGTCAAACGTTGTGAAGCTTTGTCTCTGTCTATCTTTAATGATACCTTGCTGTGAGTATTTTGTCTAGAGTTCAGTTCTACGTATAATGTTAATTGTTTTGTTGTTAGTTTAGTCTTCGTCAAGGCTTTTGCCTTTTTGTCTTGTTTTGCCCCCCTCGTGGGTTTTGTTTTCCTATTTTTGTACAATAAACTGTGTGCTGTGACTACTGTCTGCATTTGGGTTCATCCTCCACTCCATCCACATAACAGAATGAACCGACCCAAAAGGAACCCAGCAGACAGTATGTCCTCCCTGCTCCGGCGACAATCACAGATACGTGAACAATGCTGGTTGACGTCCCCCACCGACAGAGAGAGGGTCAACCTTCCAGTCCCGTCCCAGGGTGAGTGGATCCTGAAGAATTATGCCCAACTCTGGGATCGTTTCTCTCTGGAGAAGCCGCAGAGTCCCACCGTGTTGTCGCCACCAGCCAAGCTGCCCGTGATCCTGGAGGGTCGGGTCCTGGCTGGTGTTTCTCTAGGGGACCAGGCTCACTCCACTTCGTCCGAGGTCCCATCCACTCCTGTGGATCTTCGTGGCAAACGAGGAAGACGGACTTCGTGGGATTCTCTGTCGGAGTCATCCTCGGCTGAGTACGTGCCGTCTGAGACTGCCCGTCCGACGCAAGTCACAGATCCCGCTGAGCTTCACCAACCGGCGACATGTCCGGCTCTGTCTTCCACACCGCGACCTAAGAGGAAGAGGAGGAGAAAGGGAGCCTCTCGCCCTTCATCTCTGCCGGTCCCGGAGCCCGCTGCTGCAAGCGCTGTCCTTAGCGCTGTCCCAGAGCCCGCTACTGCAAGTGCTCTCACAGGTGCTGTCCCAGAGCCCGCTACTGTAAGCGCTGTCCCAGAGCCCGCTACTGCAAGTGCTCTCCCAGGTGCTGTCCCAGAGCCCGCTACTGCAAGCGCTGTCCCAGGTGCTGTCCCAGAGCCCGTTACTGCAAGCGCTGTCCTAAGCGCTGTCCCAGAGCCCGCTACTGCAAGTGCTCTCCCAGGAGCTGTCCCAGAGCCCGCTACTGTAAGCGCTGTCCCAGGTGCTGTCCCAGAGCCCGCTATCGTGAGTCCCGCCGAGAGAGTCACGGCCGATTCAGCTGCTGAAGCTGTCTTGCGGGCTGTTTCCGCGCATCAAGAGATGCCTGTCCTCGTCGCTGCTGACACTTTGGCGGAATATCTAAAGCGTCTTGTCCAGATTCTCGAAGCCCCTGGCAAGTCTGTCGTGCCTAGTACTGAGTCCAAAGATTCTGTGAGCGCCGAACCCCAGTCAGCTGCCGTGAGCGCCGAACCCCAGTCAGCTGCCGTGAGCGCCGAACCCCAGTCAGCTGCCGTGAGCGCCGAACCCCAGTCAGCTGCCGTGAGCGCCGAACCCCAGTCAGCTGCCGTGAGCGCCGAACCCCAGTCAGCTGCCGTGAGCGCCGAACCCCAGTCAGCTGCCGTGAGCGCCGAACCCCAGTCAGCTGCCGTGAGCGCCGTACCCCAGTCAGCTGCCGTGAGCGCAGTACCCCAGTCTGCTGCGGACGATGATCTCCCCGATTTAGAGATGGGGAGCGCTGATACTGAGCCGTCGTTGGGGGGCTCTATTCTTGCTTCTGCTCCAATATCACCCGCAGTATACCCTGTCGTGTTGCCTCCTGTCTCCCCTGTCAAGCTGCCTACTGTTTCCCCCAAGTCATCCCCTAATGTGTCTCCAGCCAAATTCCCCCGGAGTCCCGGTCCTCAGTCCTCGCCCCGGAGACCCAAGAACCCCAGTCCTCCCATCCACCCTGGACTGCCCCCTAAGAACTTTGTGCTTCCCCCACCTCCTCTGCCTTGTTTATTGTTTTTGATTTTGCACCCTAACCCTGTGATTGTTGTTTCATGTTTGCCTTTGGTGTTATTTGTCATGTCTTGTTGGTTTGTGTCTTTGTCCCAGTCAGTCGTGTCCCGTGTATGATGTTCCCTTGAGGAGCGTCTGGAAGCCGCTCCTTAAGGGAGGGGTTCTGTCATGGTTCTGCCTTCATGTCCTGGTTTTCTCTCTAGTCTTGTGGCAGGATCATGACAGACCCGTGTTTTGTGTACAAGCACATGGCCTTGTCTTTGGGCCATGTGCTTGTGTTGTCTCGTTTCCTTGCCCCGCCCCCCTTGTTACCCTAGTTTTGTCATTGATTTACCTGTTCCACCTGTTGTTCATTAGTAGCCTCCCTTTATAACCTTGTGTGTTTCTCTGTCCCTTTGTCGGTGAATTGTTTAAGATTGTCAAACGTTGTGAAGCTTTGTCTCTGTCTATCTTTAATGATACCTTGCTGTGAGTATTTTGTCTAGAGTTCAGTTCTACGTATAATGTTAATTGTTTTGTTGTTAGTTTAGTCTTCGTCAAGGCTTTTGCCTTTTTGTCTTGTTTTGCCCCCCTCGTGGGTTTTGTTTTCCTATTTTTGTACAATAAACTGTGTGCTGTGACTACTGTCTGCATTTGGGTTCATCCTCCACTCCATCCACATAACAAAAATAGGCTAGGAAGCCTATTCATAAATAGTCTAAGTGCAGTTTATAAGCTACCATTTATTCTTCCTGTTTAACATTTATTAAACTCCAGTTTGAAATAAAAGGATGCTTAATGTTATTAAAAAAAGAGAGATAAATCAGAGCTTATTCTGGATTTTTAACTTTTTCAGTCTGCAGAACAAAATGAATAGCCTAAAACAATTAACTTGCAATGTTAACGCATAGCCTATTACAAAAGAAACACTAAAAAGATGTGTTTGACAAAGTCCGAAGTAATAAGGATGAATGATGTTTGACAGAATGCATCTCCAGAGCATATAATCTTTAGATCGATTATAAACAACATCAATGATAAATCTGAATTAACAATCAACTTTTCCAACCGCGTACTTTTTCTAACACCAGTTATGAATTGCGAGGGACAATGCTCATTTTTGTAAAATGTTTCGAGTTAAAAACAAACTGAGAACTTGAATGTGCCAAGAACGTCTCAGCTTTCCATCGCTGATGGCCATTGAGTCCGAAACCTTAAAGAGCTCAGTTTCAATGAAGTGGTGGATGATTCGTGAGGAGGAAGCCAAGAAAGAGACTCCATTTTGGTTTGTCAGGGCCTGCAAAAATTTTCTTTGTGTGTTTTCTTAAATTGCATTTTCTTATACATGATGATCTGATGTCTAAACTGTGATGTTTGTTACAGAGTTTTTTTTATTCATGATGCATTAAATGTGTACTTGACAGTTAATTCATTAAAGACATGTTTCATAAGCCTAAATTTGCAGCATTGTTGATTTTTTAGTTGTAGCTATTAGACTTGTAGCGAGAAAAATATCAGAAACGTGTATAAGTCCTATATTGATTATGCACACTAGTCAAGTCAAGTCACCTTTATTTATATAGGGCTTTAAACAAAATGTTGGGTTAAAAATAATAAAAGAATATAGCACCTTCCCATCTATGGGTTATTTCAACCCAACCCATTGGGTTAAAATCCTGTTGGGATAAAAGTTACCCAACAGTTGAGTTAATTATTTATATTAATTAACATCAGTATTTTTATTAAAAATTACTTAATACAACCATATTTTGAAACTACTTTGTTGTAAATTACAGATTTTATTTCAATATGCAAATAAAACATTTACAAATATATTTTAAAATATTTCATTTAAATGTACAAGAATGTGTAAAAATACAACTGACATTTTCAAGATGTACAAATGTGTCAGTTCATATTAATATCAAAACATACAAATGTGCAAATACAGTTCACAGCTGTGGCCTAATGGGTAGAGAGTTGGACCTGTAACCCGAAAGTCGCAGGTTTGAATCTCGGTGCTGGCAGGAATTGTAGGTGGAGGGAGTGAATGAACAGCGCTCTCTTCCACCCTCAAAACCCATGGCTGAAGTCTCCTTGAGCAAGGCACTGAACCCACAGTTGCTCCCCGGGTGCTGGATATAGCTGCCTACTGCTCCGGGTGTGTGTTCACTTCTCGCTGCTGTGTGTGTGCACTTGGATGGGTTAAATGCAGAGCACCAATTCCGAATATGGGTTACCACACTTGGCAAATGTTACGACTTCCAAATAAAATGAACATAACATATAATAATAAAACAAAAAATAATCATAAAATCAAGTAATAATAATAAAAAATATACTAGCTGCTGGACCTACTGATGATCAATAAAATAAAATAGTTTTTTACTGATTACTAAATACAAAGCTTTTAAGGAGGAGACAGTGTGCAGAAGGAACTATTAAAGACTGTGTGTTCCAAAAACTCTCAAATGGGAGCAGAGGGCTTTAGGTAGTAGATGTCATATACAAAGAAAAGATTGAAACACAGATCGACTGCTTGTAGTATCGTCTTCTGTTCCATCGCCTCCCTGTTTAAAATAATAAAAACTTGGGAGGAGTTTTCCTTGTCACCAAGCACCAGGACATGTGGATTCTGGCTTGTCTCGTGATTCAAGTACAGCACTAATTAGTGCCAACCTTAAAAGAATAAAAAAACAAAACAAACAAAGTTCAGTTAACATGCATTGTGATGATATTTCACTGATACACTCACTTTAAAAATGAGTGAATTTAAATGAGTTAAAAGCTATAGCAAATTTAAATTGGTTAAAGTGATAATTCACCCAAAAATAGAACGATTTGTATTGTACATTGTGTGTCTTATACAAAATAAATAAAGGTGACCTGACTACACAGGGCACTGTAATTTTAAGTGTTGCTTTTACTTACAGGTTGAATGTCAATGAAGGACCGCTTTCTTATCCGTGTATGATGTGCACACCATTTTTCCATTTGTGTGGTATGGTGCAAATGGCAGGAAGGGTTTTAAAGACAATTTCTGCACGAAGGCCTTTAAATGACAAAAGTAGAGAGAAAGCACAAGTAAAAAAAAAACTAAGCTTACAGTTTAAATTTTTACAGTCTTTGTGGGGATCTACTATCATTTGCACTAAGAGACAGACTAAACCAGTTTCCACTCCCTCCAGAAAATTTGTGGCAATATTTGTGGCTAATGTGAATAAATTTGACCACCCTTTACCCTTTAACTGATTTGGACTTGTAGGGAGGAACAAAAGTACACTGTAAATGAAAAGAAGCTTTGTTGGACGGAATGCGGCAATACACTTATTTCACCTCATTTGTCTTTTTTCATAATTTTTGGAAGTCATAGGTCTAAGTAAAATTGAAAACTTATGTATCTTTAATTTAAATAGGTTACTTACCTTGAAATGTTTCAGTTAACAGGCAGAAATTCTATTGTTGTTGAAATTTTTCCTTCACGAAAAAGTCCATTGTCTAAAACATAAGTATAAACACATTTAGTACAACACACACTGTAAAAAGTGCTACACCCACAAAGTAGGTTTTATATATTTTAAATAGTTGTAATCTAGTTTATTTTATTTGTTTTATACTAAAAAGTATTAAATAATATTTAAAATAAAAAACACATAAAAAATTTAGTTGGATTTATCCCTTTTTCACTGGACTTTCTGAGACAGATGCTTCCTCGGCACTTCAACTGTTTGCACGCTGCAGCGGATCTAGATTTCAAGGACTGATTAACACGGTAAGTTGAGCAATATTAGCCGATTTACTGGTGATGTAATGTCAGGCGAAATCGTTTACTCAACTAGGGAGCTGAGGTAAGGTTTGCAAATTGTACTGTATAGCTAGCTATCCTGCACACATGGCAAGCTAAGTTGGCTGCACAGTGCTAAGCAGTGAGGTCTTGTAGGCAATGATCAGCAGCAGACAACAGCAGTTTTGTAATAGCAGACTGTGTTGTAATATGAAATTAAGTAAGTGCTTTAGTCATGCCTATTATGTTTTAAGACTACTTTGGCTTTATTTTTACCAATAATATCACTTTTAATCGTTAGTTAGCGTTAACTTAACCTGTTAACTGCCATTCACATTTTTGAACATATACTTGAAAGTGCATGATCCAAACCTATAATTCACGACTGAAAACATTTTGTAACATAATTTTGATGTACACTTTTCATGGTAGATGAATTTAAAATGGGTTTTAAAGGATGAATTTTGAGATTTTATGTTTTCAAGTGATATATAATTTCTGATGTTTTCTAAAGTGTGATAGAGAAAAAGGCAACAAAGAAGACTTTTTTGACGAAGGTCAGAACTCCTGTTATAATGTAGGTTTTTGGGGTGCACTCTTTCCATAAATTAATCTATTACTTTTCCTATAATTTTTAATAAAAAAGATTGGTAAAATATCTATTTAGCAGTCTTAGACCTTTCCAACAATATATAGTTTGTCATGATTAGATTAGGATTTAATTGTAATATAGTGAAGTAAACATAGGTGTCCCACCGAGGGGCCGGGTGACAGTTAACAGAAACTAATATTTGACATTCAACGGTAAAGTAAAAGTTCTAGACAGCACACATTAACATTAGTAACTGGCTACGCTAGTTTTAGTTAAGGCTAACAAACGATTATATTATTAAGTTATATTATTGGTCAAAATGAATCCCAATTAAAGTAGCCTTAAAACATAGAGGCATGAGTACAGCACTTATACACAATCTTTTTTTTTCAAAGTGCTATGTACTGTAAATAAAGGTGACTTGACTTATTTAATTTCTTTTTAATAACACAGTCTCCGGTGGGGCATGCAGCTGACTCCTGGGGTGCTCGTGTTATCAGCAGCAGAGATGTAAGTGCATTTGATAGCACTGGCTCAAAACCATAAAACAATTTTAACCTAATACTTAAATATTTTAGATTTACCACTGGTTTTTAAACTTATTCTAACATGCATATTTTTTGGTCTTTAGATAACCAAGAGTTTTTGTTACCTGGGGTCTTCAAACTTCAGATACAAAAAACTTCAGTAAGAAAAACTTCAGAATAGATACAATTACAGCTATAATTATTCCCAGGTAAGTAAAACATAAGCAAAATTGCAAACAATAGTGTTGGCTCCATACAATTACATTTCTGAAGGTTTTATGTACCAACCACCAATAGAAGGCAGATATGATCACCTTTCTGCCTCCTTCTACTACTGCACTAATAGAAGCTTGATTCATATTGATAAATACAGCCTACTTAATTTTGTGAGATGCTGGTGATAGTGTGAGATCTTGTACAGTACAGTGGTAGTGGTGTATGTATAGTAGAACCTTTTACAGCAATTGAATGGTTGAAATACAGAGGATCTCTGATTTGTGCTACTGTCATCAGGCAGTAAATTTTGATCAGATTTTACTTGTTAACAGGATCCGTCTGCCTATGTGAAGAAAAGGAGAGAAGTGGTAGTACTGAGATGCCTGATTGAGTACATGGGGGAGAGAAAAGAAGATCAGTGTCCACCATGTATGTACTGGGCTTAAAGCTACTTGTCTAATTTCTGTCTGTATGTATTACTATTGTGAATATATGGGGTAATTACTTTGCTCTTGAAAGATATTTAAAACAGTAATGTGATGACCAATAAGGTACAGGCAATGAAAATTGCATTGTTTTATTTTAATGTATGCTTTGAACCAGAAAAGACAACACTCATGCTACAGTAGATCATGATAGTATAGTACCCACACTCAATGACATTGTCATGGTAGACTTCACTCTGGTCACATGCCCTAGTCAAAGTATCCGTCTAGTATCCATCACCTTAAGCAACTAAAAAGTAAAATTTTGACTTTGTGTCTTATCTGTCTTCTACCAGTCTGCTATATTCATCTCATTACCTGTTTGTCTGACCAAACTCTTGATTCTTTTTTGTCTCCCCAATAGTCATGATGAAAGAGAGGTGCACGCTGAGCTTGGCAGTTCCCCACTGAAAACATACCATGCCATCAGCCAAACACGATTGGAATTATCATACAGTAGAAGGACAGCCCGTGGTCAGAGGTGTGCCAAACCTGTAGAAAACATGTTGCCTCCTGTTTGGACTTGCCTATGCCCACAACCTCAAGTATCCCTCAAAACTGGTGTATATTTCTGAGATATATCAGAGGCTCTTTGTGGGATTGGACCCCATGCATCCTATTGTGTATCTTTTGTAGGCACTGTTAAAAGTGACACTAGTTGACATTGAATAAATTTTATTGTCTTTAATCTGTCTTCCAATCTTTTTCTTCTTCAATTGAATTTGTAATTGTTATTGACAAAGTCTGTTTATGTAAAGTGATTTACTGTACTGCTTAGAATATATACATTTAGATTTATTTTCTGAGGTTATAGCCAGGACTTAATTAAAATGTTTATACACATTTGATCAGGTTAAATTTACTATGAACATAAAGCTCATAAAACCTAACTAAAATGAGTACAGGTTACTTGTAGCAACACATAAATACGTCACATGTACCAAGAAAATTAGGTTTATCTAACTGAGTATTATAGCACTTATTAGTTAACTCAACTTGATTTTGTTGTGTTTGAATTAAGTAATGTTACAGAGTTTATTATACTTGAAAAAGGCTGCAAGTTGACTCAACTTAAAACATCCAATGCAGCCACTTGCCTCACTTTTTATAAGTTAGATCTAGGTATTACTTTTTACAGTGCATTTAAAAAACATGTCAATCAATCTAGCTTCATAAGAGAAATTGTTGTAATTATAGGGTATTCTAATAGATGCATAATATTCAATATGAATAAACCATAAAACACTTTTACTGTACAATTAAATATTGCTGGTGCACTAAGACGAATATGGCTTCTGTTTTACGCTCCCCTCTTAAAGGTTGGTTGTAGGAGTAACGTTAATGTTATGTATATTTGCGGCACTGAAAGAGCGGATTGCCTCATGACTGCACGCTTTTCTTTCATCTGGGGTTTGAACTTTTATAACAGAAAATTGCAGGTTCATTCAAACTATTCTCACGGAGTCAGCTGTCTGTCGCATGACTGATGTGTGTGAGCTCAGCTTGCGCAGCAGCTTCATTCACTGGTCCGATCCGATAAATGGTCCGTGCGGCTTTTCTAGCTTAATTCTAATGATTTCATCAAACTTTCACATTTCACCAGACATTTTTATTAACTTTAAGTAATACTTGTCTGAAAAGTTTTGCAGCTAATATTTTAATGTATTAATGCTGACGAACAAACAGGAATAGCATTCATTTACAATCGATCTGATTCTCTGGGGGAAACAAACGGACTAAAGGGAATTAAAACTTTTTTTTAACGTATAAAAAAATGATAATTAATGTATCAGACAAATTACTTAATGTTATAACAGTTATATACATCATAGGATTATATTAACAGTTACTTACCTTTCATAATCATGCAGGCTGCCGCTTATGTCCGCGCTGAGTCTTTGACTGGACCGTTAAAATTTGAACGGAGTGAAGCGGGAAACCCAACAGTTGGGTTATAACTAAAAATATTGACCCAACAAATTTTAAGATAACCCAACACATTGACCCAATATGTGTAACCCAACGGTTAGGTTAAAAAAACAACCCAACGTTTTTTACTGTGTGTAAATGTGCTTTTCTTAGCACAGGGGTAGTGCATGCATTTGACGCGGAGTGATAACTATGACAGTCTCATTTGTCGGGTGTGTCATCATCAAATTACCTCTGACTGTCATTACCATCATTACCACTCAAAAAAGGAGTGACCCAACAGTTCACCGAACATTGTTGTCCAGGTGTGTAAACTATTTTATTTTATGGTTTGTTTTTAAAAGGTTCTGTTCTGATTCTCTGCAATTAATGTGAAAGTGCAGTTTGATGTTTTCTTTACAAATCTGTTGTGAATGCCAGTGAACGAATGTGAAATGCCCAGTGACCAAAACACTTACCATATTTTTTACCATGATAACTGTTTTACTATGGTATTTATAGTTAAAGTACATTAACCACAATGTCAAACCTTTCATACCTTAATGTAGGCCTAATTGTAATTCAGTGTTTTTTTTCTTTTCTATTTTACAGTTTCTTCATATCAAATACATCTCCAGCTCCCACAACAACATTTAGTGTATAGCAGCTCTTTATGAAGCCCCCCCCCCTCTCTGATTTTCCTTTCCTATTTTTCTGAACTGTAATTCATAATTCAGTTACACATATTTCTCAGTGTGACCACCTCTTGAGGCAGCTGACTGTGAGCTGCTCGGTCGGTCCCAAAATTATTTTATATTTGCCTGTTAAATTTTTAATTTGAGAAATTTGAGTTGTGACGTCAACGGAGAACAAAAACTGGAATGTGAAGGGTCAGATGTGTTGTGTAATATTCGGTTCCTGTGAAAAACTGTTCCCGTGGGTGGAGTTTACATTCATTAGTTCCCTTGTTGTGGGCGTGTCCTTGAAACAACACAAACGAATGGAACTGAAAATATCAGTGGATGCTCCTACTTGTTTAATGGATTATTTTGAACAGGCAATGAAGTATCAGTGTTACACATTAAGTGCCAAAACAATGCATAGTTTGTGTAATATGACTGAAGATTCATAACAATCAATAAGCTAATAACCTATCTAACGTAATATAGTTTTTACTATTTGGTGTATTTTGTATTTTATATATTTCATTTGTGGGGCTTTATTTTTAATAGTTTTATTTGATTTGCCTACCTAGTTGTCATGGAGACTAGTACAGCTTGTAATACAACTATGCCTGAAACAGGTAACCTGAGGCAGGTAAACAAATAACATGTTATCGTTATAGTAAGTGTTTTATTTTTACTGTTTAAAATTATACTGAAAAATTATATTGTAGATCATATAAATATAACTTAAAACATTAATTAAATGTTGCTAAGACAAGTACAGAAATAATTACCTTATGAATATAACTAAAATTGAAAAGACAAGGAAAGTTGTGTGAAAGTATGCATGTGGAATGAATCAAATCAAAATTAAGTGAGTGCCTGAGATATTTTATTGGCACTCGATGAGAATAGCCTCCATGTATGTCCAGTTCATACAATAATCAACTGCACTGCAGTAATAGTCACCAGTAGCCTAACTTTAGACTAATCAAACAGCAATTAATGCCCCACAAATTAAATGTATAAAAAGCTAAATGCATCAAAGAAAATAAGAAACTATATTACCCAAGGTTAGCAGGTTATTCGTTTATTGTTTTGCTGCGTGCCTGTAATCAATCAAAACAGCTTACAAATGATTTATCATATTACACCAAGTGCATTTTTTGACACTGTTGCATTGCTTCAATGCTTAACATTGACACTTCGTTACCTGTTCAAAACAATCAGTTAAACAAGTAGCGATTTGAGGAGTGTGCACTGAAATTTTCAGTTCCATTCGTTTGCTCGTTGTTTCAAGGACACACCCACAACAAGGGAACTAATGATTATTCACATAAACCCCACCCACTGGAACAGTTTTTCACAGGAACCGAATATTACACAACACTGGCAAATTAACATACTGGGAAATGAGGTAAGAAAATCGCTATTTTTATTAACTTTCAAAAATAGTAAAATATAAAGTTATCAGAGTTTACAAATGGGTCAAGGACATGTAACCTGCAGAAGATAAATACCTGTGTGTGTTTTTCTCTGATTACTTTACCACAGGTGCTAAAGTTAGATGCTAATCTGATATTGTTGTTTTGCTGGTAAGTAATGTGTTAATGTCTGTCTTTTAGATATTTTTCCGCATTTTCCTGATGTGTGTGTGTGTGTGTGTGTGTGTGTGTGTTATACAATGCACAGCATAAATGAGTACACCGCCTGTGAATGAACATAAAAGATGTATTTCCTTAGTGGTTACTGATATAATTCATGGAAAGATGGCAAAATTGAAATGTATTAATCATGTACTTACTAAAAACAAAGATATATATGCCAATATTTTCTGTAAAATAATTAAATTAGCTAATTTTGTTTAATTAAAGGATTGCAAAAATGAGTACACCCTAGATTTAATTTAGCAAATCTATAATATTATAGTCCTAAGTATGTCCTCCAGAAAATTTAAGGAGTGTATACTGCTCTGACCCTTCTTGGCAAATAATGTACAATTTCATGACAAATTTTCACATCTGTCCTGTTTAACTCCTAAAGGATGACCTCCTTTAATGCTCTGGTCTTTAAATGGAGTGTTGCTCAGCTCATCTCTACAGAATCCCCCACAGGTGCTCAAGAATGTTAAGATTGGGTGAAATACATGTCGACTAAAAGGTTCTCACGTCGGAAGAATGCTTATTAGCATTGTCAAGTTGAAAATATGGCCAACAACTCAGGGAATAAGGAGAGGGTAGCATCCTCTGTTTCAATTTTTTGTATTACATCACACACTGGTGTGTGAATTCATGCCAGCATTGATAAAGCATAACTCCCTCACACCTTCAGCACTCATTCATCCCTATAAAAGCTTTACTACAATTGAACGTCACTGTGGGTACCAAGCACTTCTCACTGTACTCTTCCTCTATGTCACGCTGTCTAGTCTCTGTTTCCCTGGGTGTCCACTAGTGGGCTCACTTCCCCTTAGGCACTTCACCGTAGGCACTAGAATTCCTCTAGTCTTGTCCTGTCATCACAGTAATTACACTCCTGTTAATTGCACCAGGTGCAGTCACTTTATTGTCATTAGCCTCCCTATAAATACCAGTCCTTTCCTGTTGTTTGTATGGAGTCCTTACCTTTCATGTATCCAGCATTCTCGTTCCCCGAGATTCTTCCTAGTCTGCTTGTCCTCCGAGTCCTCTCGTTTTCCGAGTTCCCTTTCCTGTCCCTTTCCTTGTTTGTTTATTTTTGGACTGTCTTTTGGTTTTGACCTTGGATTGTTTTTTGACTACGATTTGGATTATCCCTGAATAAAGACATCTGCAATTGGATCTTTCACTCTCCCTGTGTCTCTCTGGGTACACGATCGTCACAGAAGGACTCCATCCTAAGAGATCCAGCGGTATGTCTGTTCATATTTCCTCCCCAGTCACCGAGCGGGAGAGGAATGGTTTCAAGGGTACCCGCCTGGTCGTGTTTCGTGGGACCAGGGGAGGTCGCTCAGGAGTGAGTGGTCGAGAGGAGGTCTGGCATCACTCTCCACTATGGCCCCCCGTCGACCCTGGGTTCGGGAAGAACGGATGGAAGCCGCCGTCTCACCATTGTGGATGGAGAGGGGAAAGGAGGCGCAAGTCTGCCAAGCCAGCACCGCTGCACAAGATGGCTGCCAGTCTAGTGCCGCTGCACAAGATGGCCGCCAACCCAACGCCGCTGCGCAGAATAGCCACCGACCCAGCGCCATTGCACAGGATGGCCGCCAATCCAGCACCACGAGGCAAGATGGAAGCCAGCCCAACAGCACAGCACAAGATGGCCGCCAGCTCAGCACCACGAGGCAAGATGGACGCCAGCCCAGCGCCACAGCACAAGATGGCCGCCAGCCCAGAGCCACTGCGCAGAATGGCCGCAGGCCCAGCACTACTGCCCATGATGGCCGCAGGTCCAGCGACACTGCACAAGATGGCTGTCAGCCCAGTGCCACGAGGCAAGATGGAGGCCAGCACAGCGCCACAGCACAAAGTGGTCACCAGCCCAGCGCCACGGTGCAAGATGGCCGCCAGCTCAGCGCCAACGCCCAAGATGGCCGCTGAGACGTTTTTGGATTATTTCTCCATGCTGTCAAATATCCTAGAGATTCCCAGGAGTGTTCACATCACGTCTGCTGAGCTAGCACCACAGTACAAGATGGCCACCAACCCAGCGCCACTGCACAAGGTGGCCGCCAGCCCGGAGCCACTGCAGAGGATGGCAGCTACAGTGGGCTTTCCTGAGTCGAGTCAGGCTCCAGTTGACCCTCCAGAGTCGAGTCAGGTTCCCGTTGACCCTCCAGAGTCGAGTCAGGTTCCCGTTGACCCTCCAGAGTCGAGTCAGGTTCCAGTCGACCCCCTCCAGAGTCGAGTCAGGTTCCAGTCGACCCTCCAGAGTCGAGTCAGGTTCTCGTTGACCCTCCAGAGTCGAGTCATGTTCCAGTTGACCCTCCAGAGTCGAGGCAGGTTCCCGTGGACCCTCCAGAGTCGAGTCAGATTCCTGTTGACCTTCCAGAGTCGAGGCAGGTGCCCGTTGACTTTCCAGAGTTGAGTCAGGTTCCGGGTGACCCTCCAGAGTCGAGTCAGGTGCTCATGGACCCTTCAGAGTCGAGTCAAGTGCTCATGGACCCTCCAGAGTCAGGGCTAGTCACCGTTGACCTCCCAGAGTCAGAGCTAGTCACCGTTGACCTTCCAGAGTCAGGGCTAGTCACCGTGGACCTTCCAGAGTCAAGTCAAGTCACTGATGACCCTCCAGAGTCAGGGCTAGTCACCGTTGACCTTCCAGAGTCAGGGCTAGTCACCATGGACCTCCCACAGTCAGGTCAAGTCACTGGTGATCTTCAGGGACAGAGTCCAGTCACCGGTGATCTTCAAGGACCGAGTCAAGTCACCAGTGATCTTCATGAACAAGGGCAAGTCACCATTGATTTTCTGTGGAACTACCAGAGCCTCTCCACGTCTCTGATGAACTACCAGAGCCTCCCCACGTTTCTGCTGAACTATCAGAGCCTCTCCACGTCTCTGATGAGATACCGGAGTCTCTCCACGTATCTGATGATCTACCAGAGTCTCTCCTCGCTGCTGCGGAACTTCCAGAGCCTCGTCACGTCTCAGTTGAACTCTCTGAGCACCCGACTGATCCTGCTGTGGCCACGGAGGCTACCCTTAACTTCTTCATGTTTTTTGTTTCAAACTTGCCCAATCAGACTTATCCTCCTGTTTATTCGGCCACAGGGATGTGGTAGTCTTCTGCTCCGCCCTGGGGGGCATCTGGTTCAGACGCACGGAGGTGGTGGTCTTCTGCTCCGCCCTGGGGGGCATCTGGTTCGGCCACACGGATGTGGTGGTCTTCTGCTCCGCCCTGGGGGGTGTCTGGTTCGGATTGCTCGCATGTGGTGGTCTTCTGCTCCGCCCTGGGGGGCGTCTGGTTTGGCCGCACGGATGTGGTGGTCTTCTGCTCCGCCCTAGGGGGCGTCTGGTTCGGACGCACGGATGTGGTGGTCTTCTGCTCCGCCATGGGGGGGCGTCTGCTTCGGCCACACGGATGTGGTGGTCTTCTGTTCCGCCCTGGTGGGCGTCACGTGATGTCCTTCTTGGACTTGTGTTTTTGTGTTTATTTTTTTTGTTCTTCTGTCTGTTTTCCTCCTATGGACCTGGCCCTCCGTCCCTCCCCCTGATCCTCCGCCGGTCCACCTCCCTCCTGGGTTTCTTGTCTGTGTCTTTCGTTCTGTTTCCCTCTAAGGACCTGGCCCTCCATCCCTCCCCCTGATCCTCCGCCGGTCCACCACCCTCCTGGACTCCTTGTTTTGTGTTGCACTTCTCTTGTCTCTGTTTTTCCATTTTACCTGGTCATCGTGTCTCTATTTCCCCATTCTACCTGGTCCTCTTGTCTCTGTTTTCCCCATTTTTACCTGGCCGTCCGTCCCTCCCCCTGGTCCTCCGCCGCTCCACCTCCCTCCTGGTCTCTTTGTGTTTTTGGTCTTCCCTCGGGTTCGGGTGGAGCATCTGGCAGCTGCTCCGTGGAGGAGGGGGTAATGTCACGCTGTCTAGTCTCTGTTTCTCTGGGTGTCCACTAGTGGGCTCACTTCCCCTTAGGCACTTCACCATAGGCACTAGAATTCCTCTAGTCTTGTCCTGTCATCACAGTAATTGCAAAAAAAAGTTTTTGTGCTCACTTGAGGTGGTTTTTGACTTGTGTGGAAATGCATTTTGCGAATAAATTCCACTAAGCGCATCAAAAAGTCATGTGACTTTGCGCTATGGCACGGTAAATCCCGACTAACCAGCAGACTGATCTTGTTCCACAGCATCTGAAATGTTGTTATATGGTCATTCAGAAATGCAGAGTAAAGTCTGTCATCAAAGTATTTCTGTATATAATTGCCTCACAGAACTGTTAAAAGACTGTACCCAGACAGTAGCATCCACCTCCGATAGCAATAAGCACATTCATTGTGTCTCATCTGCTCGTTCTGAGGTGCAAGTAATTTAATATATATGAAAATTACTATATTCAGTAGCTTCTCCTACTTTTCTTAGTGATGTATAGTGCCAGTTTATCAGGAAGTGACGATTTTCTTTCTCTTTGACTCGTTGGATGGAAACGGTGCTTGCTCGCAAATGTTTTGTGCGAAGTTCACATTTTGCGCATAGGCCTACGTTAAATTCACAAATTTAGATGGTAACCCGGCTATTGATTTGGTATTCCTCTTGTACCATTGTCCTCTTTTGTGCTGAGAAATTAATATCCTGGCAGTTCTCTCCCAAGTGGTTCCATTGTTGTCAGCATTAAGTCTTAGTATGATTCAGTAGGCTATATAACACTTTTAATTGTCAGGAAAATACTTGTCTTTAAAGGTGTTCGTTTAACATACTAACCTGTTGATCAAAAATCAACATTAGAGGCGGTGTACTCCTTTATTCTATGTAGCCTACTCTATTATTATTATTATTATTATTAATAATAGTTAAAATATTCTCTAAGATAGCGTACTATGCTAGTGTTTTCTGAATATCATATCAATCCAAATGTCTGAACAATTTCAATGAATTAAGTTTGTTTAAAGCAGTGGTCTCAAAGTGTGGTAAGAGTAGCACTAGTGAGACTCAGGCTCCCTCTAGTGGTTTGCAAAGGAATCACTAAATTAAATCTAAATTAATTTTAATACATTCTAATTTAATCTTTGAGAGTAGTTTTATTTATTTATTCATTTATTTATTTACATTTAAGTACAGTACAGCTATGTAACACATTTTAATTTAATCATTATTCAAGTTTTTCATTTACCTGTATGTAAGCAGAGTTCAGTGTTAATGTTCAAACTGTGTATTTACAATGTTAAAGTGGCTGGCAACAATACATATTCCTATTAGGAATAAAACTGCCTAATTTTTTAACTGTGCAGAACTGTAGCTGAATAGTTAGGCCTACTACGCTGATAAAATTTAATGTTGGTCATTATGGTGGTACTTAGAGAGCCAAATATTTTCTGAAGTGGTACTTGGTAAAAAAGTTTGAAAACCACTTGTTTAAAGAAATGGTATAAAATGAAACCTGACTTTTAAGAATTTTTCAGTATACCATTTCTTCTTTCTCCTTTAGGGCTGGGCGATATGACAATATTATCGTATATCAATGATGTCTCGGAAGTATCGGAATGTCGATGTCAACAGTCAGGTAACAGATGATTATTGACATTATCGGGAAAAAAAATTACAAATGATAAACCTATGTTGCAAAAATATTTTACATAGCCCCATAGTCACTATATAGGTCTTTTTGCATGCAAGAATGAAATAATTTAGTAGGAAGGTTGGGAATCGAAAAGCTGTTCCACCTTCGGAAATCACATCAGTTGTTTAAGATCAGTTATCAAATCACTTGTTATTAAATTAAATTTAGATTCTGCTTTTTGATTATGGAAGCATATGGGTAGCAATATTCAATTTGGAATGTAATATGCAAAATGACAATGCAATATGAAAAATGGCAATGCATTTCTATATTTACATTTACATTTTCCAATACATTTGTGCAACGTTCGGTGCAAATTTAAAATGAAAATTAAATTACATAATTTTCATTCGTCATTTCACACACTAGTTTTAATATGTAAAATGAATGCTAATTTTAACGCTTTATAAGTTGCAAAATGAAAATGTATTACAGAAATGATTAGATATGTATAAAATGTTTAAGCAAAAACTGTGGCAAAATTATCATTCAAATGCTATTTTTCTTAATTGCATTAACACTCACAGTCAAGACACTTACGATTGCATTTTCATTCAATGTCCCGCAATGAATGTAGCAAAATTCAATGTGCAAATTGAAAGTGCATTCCGAGCCGATCACGTGTCCGCCCCCTCCTGCCACGTCAATCACTGCGTGAACAAGGCGGGGCTTGCAGAAGGTCAAGAGACTCAAGAGGATTCAAGTGAGAGAACACAGACAAGACAGGTCCGTGTACGTTTTGATCATTTCGGTTTATGGCTTCAATATTTCATTCGCAATTTTGGGCGGAGCTGAAACGCTGCTTTCATCTGATTGGTCGAATCACTCCACCTTCAGCTCGGTCTTTTCATTCTTTCAGACAGAATAAGAGTCAGTGCGAGTGAAGCACTGTAATGTCTGAAACCACCGCTCACTGTTAATTAGCATAATATTTGAATCAGATGTAGCTGGGCACATAATTTGTGCTTTGAGAAAGCAAAAGCACTTTATTTGGCCTTCCGAAAGTAGATGCATTTAAGAATCTATAAGTTTACTTGTAACAGAACAGCAATGCATTTTAATGGACGACTTTGCTATGACAATCTGGCGCTTCTGAATCAGATACTCTAAGTATGTTTTGTTATTCATTTAAGTATTTGCTATTGACTGATTAAATGAGTTTTGCTCGTCGTAAAAAAAAAGCATCATATGGTCCCTTTAGCATGGAGGCGGAGGTGCAATCGCTTGAGCTTAAAATACTCAAGAATAATTACATTGAATTACATTCTAATATGTTAAGGGTCTAATCATTTAAGGGTCTACCAGACTAAGGCCTCAGCATGTAGAATGTTACTTTTTTAAAAAGAAAAACGAAAAAAATTGTGGATTGAGGCAGGCCTGCTATTTTTATTTGAAAAATAAAAAACATAAAAAAAAACATTAAAAAAAGAGTTCAAAACGATGCCATTTCTTCAAAGCTTTAGAAGGATTCGATGTGTTTTTGTAAAATTTTCATTTGATTTATTTAAGAGAAAATATTTAGTGTAGGTTAATTTATTTTATCCGTTTAACAGTTTTTCTCAGTCACTTTGGTGCATTTCTCAAATCAGAAATGAAATTCTCAAAACTACTTGTACAACCTCCACATCATCTAGTCATTTATACACATCACAAAACCAGATTCTTATTCTTTTTAACAAGTTGTGATTGCTTTTGTACATTCATGCAATTGATCATGCACATTTATCTGTGGTTTCCTACATTATCAGTTGCTAATGTCATGTTGCTCAAAATGTATTATACAGTTTTCTGTGCAATAGTCTTACCCCTCAAAACATCTAGTCTTTAGTTCATCGTATAAGTCATTAAATGCAAAATGGTTAATCTAGTTGTAATAAACTGCCAAGCACACTTTTTATTTTTATTTTTACACATTATTATTAGACTCTTTGTCAATTTGGCATGAATTGTGCAAGTGAATCTTTACTAATGAAAGAATGTGGATGATAAACCAGTGATAAACCATTTCTCTCAAATAGCTCAAAGGTTCATCTCATGAATCTTCAGTTGGAAAGCTTATACTGTATAGACAGAGGACAACACAAGAGTTACAAATTCAGACAATGGACTTATTTTCATCTTTCTGGCCATATTTCTTTTTCCTTTTCTATATCACAATGACATTGTAAAGGTTTTTTTTTTATTATTATTATTTGGGTCAGACCACTATTAAAAGTGTAAATGGGAATTCTATACAGTATCTTTCAATCAATATCCCACATACAGTAATGTGTAAATGTATACTTTTGAAATGGATATATGGCATACATAAGCATATGGCATACTACAATACAGTAGTTTACATCAGAACATACATCAGTTATATTGACAACATGACTAAGCAATTTGACTGTCTTATCCGTAAACTATGACACAAGGACTTGTCATTCTGATGGCACTGACATGTTCATTGACACAGATATTTATTTTTGAGAGATGAACTAAGGATTTTGAGCAAGAGACTGGCTTTTGCAGGTAATCCATTGTGTTTTGCTCTTTGTATGAGTTGTTTTGAGAAATGAACTTACTGTTTTGCAAATCTCAAGGATGATTCGAGAAATGTACCAAAGCAACTGAGAAAAACTGTAATTGAGTCTAGGGGTTTCAGGGAGTTTAGATTTGAATTTTTGGCTTGTGCACTAATGGGCCATAGTCTTGGCTCAATTTGAGCACTCTGCAATGTAAGTCTATGGTTTTTTTATGATTTTTAATATTAATTTTTAAGAAAACTGAAAGTCAAATCAGTCTGAAAAGATATAGCACACCAAGGGCCCTATCTTGCACCCAGCGCAATTGACTTTGTACAATGACGCAAGTATCATTCCTATTTTACACCGGCGCAAAGCGGACTTTTCCCTCCACAGACGCACGTTGTCAAACTACAGATTGAACTTGCGCTCCCTGGGCGGGTCGGCGCAAAAAAGAAGGCGTGATCCGGCGCAAATAGTCCCTGATGCTATCTTGCAGTTCAATAAAACGTTTGCGCAACTAACCAAAAAAAACCTGGTCTAAAGTCAATGGCGCAATGCGCATGTTATCAGATGCTATTTTAAGCGCGCAATGGCCATAGTGTAGCGTGTGTGCGTGCATTCCTCTCCAGACTTCACAAGGCAATGTGATTAAGTTAGTAAAATAATTTAATTATCTTGGCATCATTATCGATGATAAATTATCTTTTGAGTCTCACATAACTCATTTAAAGAAAAAAAAATGAAATAAAGCTTGGGTTTTATTTTAAAAACATGAAATGTAAGAAAGAAAAGTTTCTACTATGTCTTGCCTTTACTTATATACAGTTATGTGGTGTATGAATTAGATTCCTATCTACTTCTTTCTTCTCTGGATGCTTTAAGATTTAAATCCGATTATAAGCCTTTAACTCTTAATTATAAATTGTATAATAATTTATCCTTGTCATTTTTGTATTTTAGAAGGAAAATTTATTTTTTATCGAAATATTTATAAAAACTATTCTGGGATTGTTGCCTTTTTATTTAGGTTGCCTTAAAAATGGTTTTGTGAATATTCCCTCTGGTCTGATAATTGTTTTACTCTCGTTTGACTTGCAAGAACCGAATTGGGAAAAATGGCATTTATGTAGGCTACGCAGTTCCATTTGAATGGAATAATATATTGTCATTTTAAATATATTATTCTGTCACGCGAAGAAGAATCATTGATTTGCTGTTGTTTCAATCTGTAAATGCTGTCAATTCTCGGCCAGGACTCTTTGAAAAATAGGCATTTTAATCTAGATTACACGTTTACAAAATTATTATATGCCTGTTAAACCAAAGCTTATTAGGTTGTGTTTCTCCTATCCCCATAGAATGTCACCTGTGTTTTATGGCCAGACGAGAACATCTGTCTCCTCAGCTCTGCACCGCACCTGGCGCGCGCCTTGGAAGATCCGCCGTTAAAATATCGATCCGCTATGAAATATGCGCGTCTCGTCTTAAAGGGAAGGATATATGAAGCTCTGATTGGTTTATTTCATGTTACGCCCAAACCACACCTCTGAATAATGAAGCTACTTCAGACATGCCTCTTTGAAACTTGCGTCGGGCGCAAGAGTCATTTATTCCGCTGGCATAATAGCAACAGCGCCAAAGACCCGCCCACAAAGTTACTTGCGCTTTGCGCTTGATACTTGCGTTTCAGATCGTTAAAATAGGGCCCCCAAGTCTGAAAGTCTGACCCGAGTTTGGAGTTTGTAGAGTTAAAGCTCTAGGAGGATTTAGAGTTGAAAATTTGGGTTAAGAAGAAGAAGAAGAAGAAGAAGAATAAGTTTAAATAGGATTTCAGTGAGATAGGCCTCACACTGAGTCACTCAATGAGTCTATAAACTTTATAGTAAATGCACCAGTTCAGCTATAATCTGGAGGTTTTACTTGCATTGCCTTTGTGTTAAGGGATTCCCTTTTGTTGGCATCATTGCAGAAAGGGGTTTCCCAAGGTTGCTGATTGGCTGGAAGTTCAGTGGTTTGTAGTGAAGTCTTGGATGTTGGCTGGAGTTGTGGGCTGGTTGAAGTTTTAGATGGGCACTGGAGGCCGGACTCGGGGACACAGTGTTGCAGCAAAATTTGATGGTGTCCTGAGTATTTAATCATGGCTGTTGGACAATTCCCAAATGGTTTCTTGACCAATTAGATGTCGTCTTAGCTTGGGGTGTTGCCATGTTTCTCTTCCCAATACATAAATCAACATGTAATCTTATCAATCACATGTTCAGAATTTTCCCACTCTTGTAGAGTATAATTTGAACATGATTTCTATAACAAGAATATGATATATTCGACAAAGAATTGATTGGAAGAAATGTTTCAAGCAAGAAGATTCAAACACACACATACTAAACATGAATATGAACCCTTAAGCTATTCAATATTTATTAAAATCACATACACAACGAGTGATTAGAACATTATAGACAAATGTGTGGGTTATATACATGCTATGAAGTTACGCAATACCTTAAAAAAAGGTTTGACTAAAACTGACCTGAGGTTGCTGGCCTGGACTGACGTTTTGAAATGGTGCTAAACTTATGATTCAGTGATATCACAGCAATTCACCGAGTGTGGACATACACTGTGTTCCAAACTATTATGCAAGTGTTAGCAATGGGATTTAATTAAAATAAAAATTACATTTTTACTTTTTTCAAATTACATTACATTACATTTACAGTTATTCATTTAGCAGACGCTTTTATTCAAAGCAGCTTACAAATGAAGACAGTGGAAGCAATCAATAACAACAAAAAGAGCAATGATATTTAAGTGCTATAACAAGTCTCAGTTAGGTTAACACAGTTACACGTAGCATGGGCTTTTAAATAATATAATAATAATAAAAAAAATAAAAAAAATAGAGCAAGCTAGTGTTAGAGGTCTTTACACACACACACACACACACACACACACACACACAACACAAACTGTTTGTTGTATTTCTCATATCTTTTAGATAACTGTTATCAATCTCAGGTTTGTTAAATAGTTTGCCAGGTCTTCTTAGCTAAATGCAAAACCTTAAACGTTGTTCTGATACTGTACAGCAGAAACAAGTGCTATGGTAATCCTGTCTTTCACAGAAAAACCACATATGGCATCTAATGGTAAATTGTTTTGATACTGTACAACAGAAAGTGCTAACCTGTTATATTTAGCTCTGCTCATTTGTTGTGTGGTATTTGTCCTTACAAGTACAATTTTGGTTGTTTCATTAGTGAACCCTTCAAAAATTGCTCTTGAGAAATGTTATGTTTATTAATCAACTGCTAACGTATTTTTACAATATAAATAAGCATTGTCTGCTCACACTTTATCAGAACAGAGCTAGTACATTTCCACAAACTCATAGAAAATAACCAAAACAATCTAAGGTTTTTATTTAGCACAGTGGCTAAATTAACAAATAACCAGACGCCACCTGATTCAAATATTCCATCAACGTTTAATAGTAATGACTTTATGAATTTCTTTACTGAAGAAATAGATAACATTAGAAATACAATAGCGAATGTAGGTTCTACAGCGTCTAACACTTCAGTTTCATCCATCGCACCCAAAGATAAACAACAGTGCTTTACAACTATAGGACAGGAAGAGCTAAATAAACTTATCACTGTATCTAAACCAACAACATGTTTATTAGATCCTGTACCCACTAAATTACTGAAAGAGTTGTTAACTGTAGCCGAAGAACCGCTTCTCAATATTATTAACTCGTCATTAACTTTAGGTCACGTCCCAAAACCATTTAAGCTGGCGGCTATTAAGCCTCTTATTAAGAAACCAAAACTAGATCCTACTGAACTGACAAATCATAGGCCTATTTCAAATCTTCCATTTATGTCTAAAATTTTAGAAACAGTTGTGTCTGCTCAATTGAACTCCTTCCTGCAAAAAAATTATCTGTATGAAGAATTTCAGTCAGGTTTCAGGCCCCACCATAGCACAGAAACTGCACTTTCAAAATTACAAATGACCTGCTTCTTGCGTCAGATCAAGGCTGCATCTCATTGCTAGTTTTACTTGAGAGCTGCGTTTGACACCATATATCATGAAATAAATATAGATTGATTCAAACTTATACAGGTATTCAAGGGCAGGCTCTAAGATGGTTTAGATCCTACCTGTCCGATTGCTACCATTTTGTTTATTTAAATGGGGAGTCATCTCATTTATCACCAGTAAAATATGGAGTGCCACAAGGATCCTTCCTAGGTCCCCTTCTATTTTCAATATACATGTTGCCCCTTGGTAATATTATTGGATGACCAATAATTTTCTCTTATTAAATTCGGATAAGACAGATATATTAATTATTGGATCAAAAAACAGTACACAGAATCTTGTAGATTACAATCTGCAACTAGGCAGATGTACTGTTACTTCCTCTTCAGTCAAAAATCTGGGTGTTATATTAGACACCAACTTGTCTTTTGAAAATCATTTTTCCCATGTTACAAAAACTGCATTCTTCCATCTTAGAAAATTCATTGGAAACGTGCAAAATCCAAGATGGCGGCATGTATGGTCTGATGTGTGTTTGTCCTCTTATCTATACTCATTTGTTTGCTTTTATGCTCATATATGGAGTAAGATTTTTAGCAGATTCTATGATTGAGCTCTTTGGTTTTTAGATAAAATATTTTTTATTGGATTATGGACTACTTTGCTGCAGAAAAGCTTCCGTCTCCAGGCTCTACTTGGATCCCGAGGCCCTGTTAGCCTCTTTAGGCCTTAGCAGCCCAGCTACCATTTCTAGGCTCCAGGCCCTAGCAGCCTAGCTACCATCTTCCTTCTCTAGCCCAGCTCCAGCCCAGCTATCATCTCTAGGCTCCAGGCCCTAGCAGCCCAGTTTCCATCTTCAGGCTTTATTTGGATCCTGAGGCTTTGTTAGCCTCTCCAGGCCCTAGCAGCCCAGCTACCATCTCTAGGCTCCAGGCCCTATAGCCCAGCTACCGTCTCTAGGCTCTGTTTGGATCCTGAGGCCCTGCTAGCCTTTCCAGGCTTTACTTGGATCTTGAGGTTCTTCTAGCTTCTCTAGGCCTTAGCAGCCCAGCTAACATCTCCAGGCTCTGCATGGATCCTGAGGCCCTGTCAGCTCCTCCTGGTTTTGCTAACATCTTCTGCTAACATGGCTTTTCTCTTAATGCTGCTTTTTTCATTGTTTGTGCAGAATCTAAGACAAAGTGATTTATACTGGGTGAGTACATCTTACAACATTTGTGGCTCTTTGGACATAGCCTGTGGATTCAACTGTTCAGCCTTTGTGCATTCCCCTCAAATGCCAAAAGAGTTGGCAGAGGACTTAAATGCAGCCTGGTTGCTACCCAGGGATATTTTTCAGCTTCAAAATCTTTTGATCTTATATGACTATTTTGCATTTGATGGCAGACATTACTGGGACTCTCATTTTAAAAACTCTACAGATTCTTCATATACTGTTGGTAAACAGAGATGGTTAATATTTTTATTGCTACTTTTATCTGGCAATGTGCAGCCAAATCCAGGCCCTGAGTTGCAGTGTATTCCATAGCCATCTGATGTGAAATCCATGTCTGGTTTGAGTGTAATTCACCTTAATGTTCGCAGTTTGTTACCCAAAATGGATCTGCTTAGAATTTGGGTGAATTTAACAGATGCAGATATTGTTGTGCTATCTGAAACCTGGCTAACAAAATCAATCACTGATATGGATATTGGAATGGGTGGTTATAACGTGTTTCATGCTGACAGACCAAGGAAGGGTGGTGGGGTTGCTTTTTATGTCAAATCTAAATTTAATGTGAAGTTAGTCTATTCAGAATCAATCGGTAAGCAGGTGGAATTTTTGGCAGTGAAGGTGGAGTTGGCCAAGGGCCCTTATGTTACTGTTGTTGGGTGTTATAGGCCTCCTTCTGCCCTGAGTACTGCATTGCAGACTCTTATTCAACTCTTATCCAGATTGGACTACTCCGAAATTATTTTAGCAGGTGATCTAAACTGGGACTGGCTGAAACCTTGTTCAGATGAATTTAAGTCATTTTGTGATTCTGTCAATTTTACACAGTTAATCAATTCTCCCACTCGTTTAAATCTTAAGTGCCATGAGAAATCCACCTTAATTGATTTAATTTTGACTAATGTCCCACACAAATTTTCTGCTGTTGGTGTTTTTTGCAATGACCTAAGTGACCACTGTGTTGTTGCTGCTGTAAGGAATACTAAGATGCCTAAATGTAAACCTCGCGTAATATGTAAGAGGAATCTCAAAAAACTTAATGAACAGGGCTTTTGCCATGATTTGTTTAATTGTGATTGGAGTAGAATAGAGCTGATTCCCGATGTGGAGTCAGCCTGGATCTTTTTCCGGGATAGTTTTTTGCAAGTAATAAATAGACACGCCCCTCTAAAGAGATTCAGAGTTAAGGGGCGGGACAATCCCTGGTTTTCCTCTGAGCTTGGAGATATTCTTCATGACCGCAATTTAGCTTGGGCCAAAGCAAGAAAAACGGGCTCTTCGTCTGATTGGCTTGTTTTTAGGCAGTTAAGAAATAAATGTTCTTGTTTTATTAAGAAAGCAAAATCTGACTTTTATCTGTCAGCCACTACTAATACCTTAAATGATCCCAGAAAATTTTGGAAGGCTATAAAATTACTTTCTTTAAACAAAGATAGTATTAATGTTCCTTCTTTTATTATGAAAGAATCTGTAGTAGTTCATGACAAGCTGGAGATATTGAACCATTTTAATGAGCATTTTATTCAGTCTGGATCTTTGTTTGACACTGCTTGTCCTTACACTGTGACATCTTGTAGAGATGTACCAGTCTCTACAAGTGTCTTCAATCTCACTCCATTCTTAGTGGCTGACGTTCAAAAAGCCCTAAAAGGGCTGGCTCCTGAAAAACCTCCAGGACCTGATCTTATAGAGCCCTACTTCTTAAAAATAGCTGCTGATTGTGTAGCACAGCCTCTAACATATCTTTTTAATCTTACTTTAGAGAGCAATACTATTCGCAAAATATGGAAATCTGCATTTGTTTGTCCATTATTGAAAGGGGGTGACCCGTCAAATTGAAATAATTACAGGCCAATTTCTAATTTGTCTGTTTTGGCTAAAACGCTTGAATCCCTGATGAGTGATCAGATGAAAGATTTCTTGCATGTACAGGACATTTTATCCCCAGTTCAGTCAGGTTTTAGAAAAAAACATAGTACTATCACAGCTGCAATGAAGGTGATAAATGACATCTCTGTTGCTCGTGACAAGAAGCAACACTGTGCATCACTTTTTATTGATTTGTCAAAAGCTTTTGACACGGTTGATCATGATGTTTTAAAGATTAGGCTTCTTAATTCGGGGTTTTCAGAGAATACTGTCTCTTGGTTCTCAAACTATCTTAGTGACAGAACCCAGTGCATTAAGTATGATGATGTTCAATCTGGTATCTTACCAATCCTTAAAGGGGTTCCACAATGCTCTGTGTTAGGCCCTCTTTTATTTACTATTTATATAAATAACCTTAGTCAGCATGTGTCTGATGCAAACTTTCATTTTTATGCAGATGACACAGTTATTTACTGTTGTGCACCCTCTCTTAAACAAGCCATTGCACATTTACAGAATGCCTTCACTGTGGTCCAAAACACGTTGCTACAGCTGAAACTTGTGCTCAATGCAGAAAAAACCAAATGTATGCTCTTCACGGGCCCTTGGAATAGACCACTGAATGTTCCCTCAGTGATTACTCTTGACGGACGTGAAATACAGACTGTTACAACTTATAAGTATCTTGGTATTGTTATTGATGATTGCCTATCATTTAAGCCTCATGTTCACTGTCTAGTGAGGAAGTTGAGGCTAAAATTGGGTTTTTACTTTCGAAATAAGCTGTGTTTTTCTTTTAATGTTAAAAAACGGTTAGTGGCATCCACTTTTTTATCTGTGCTGGACTATGGTGATATATTATATATGCATTCATCTGCTCAATGCCTTCAAATGATTGACGCAGCCTATCATGCATCGCTGAGATTTATCACTAATTGTAAAGCTCGCAGCCACCACTGTGAGCTGTACTCTCGTGTAGGGTGGTCTGCTCTGGCCACACGGATGCTTTGTCATTGGTACACATTTATATATAAGGCTATTCTTGGTGTGCTTCCATCCTATTTATGTTCACTTCTTATGAAAAAAGTGCTGGTCATTACTCTCTCCGTTCTCAGGCTGTTGTCTTGCTTTCTGTCCCACATGTCAGTACTGAGCTGGGTAAAAAGGCCTTTGTTTATTCTGCTCCCTTTACATGGAATTTGCTGCAGAACAACTTAAAACTTAGTAAATTGATTCCTTTGAGTGTTTTTAAGTTAAGAATGAGATCTTTTGAGTTGGACTCCCTCACATGTCAATGTTTTTAATTGAGATTTCATTGTAAGTGCATAATTGGCTTTCAAACTGTTTCTATTAATTTATTTGTCTTTATTTTCTTTATTTGCCTATCTTGGCCAGGTCTTCCTTGCAAAAGAGAGTTTTAATCTCAATAGGCTTCTCCTGGTAAAATAAAGGATAAATAAAAAAATTAGAAACATTGCCAAGCTACGAAACATTTTACCTCTTTCTGATTCAGAAATGCTTGTTCATGCATTCATGACCTCTAGACTGGACTATTGTAATGCACTTCTAGGTGGTTGTCCTGCATCTTCAATAAACAAGCTACAGGTAGTCCTTACCAGGTCAAGAAAATATGATCATAATACCCCAACAGTCTATGCACTGGCTAAGTTCCGTATCAGTTACAAATTATCATTACTTACCTATAAGGCCCTAAATGGCTTAGCTAATGTGTACCTAACTAGCCTTATACCACGTTACAATCCATTATGCTCCCTAAGGTCACAAAACGCTGGATATCAAAGTCCACTAAAGGAGGTAGAGCTTTTTCACGTTTGGCTCCCAAACTCCGGAATAGCCTTCCTGATAATGTCCGGAGTTCAGACACACTCTCTCTGTTTAAATCTACATTAAAAATGCATCTCTTTTGCCAAGCATTTGAATAATGTATCTCTTAAATTGTGACTGCAGTTAAATCTGATCATTCTTATTCTTTAGCTTGGGTTAAACTAATTAATTTTACTTTGTTGGAAAAGCAGCTATGATAATGATGTCTCTATTTGTTTCTATGTTTTGCCACGGGATGTAAATAGGATTTACACAAGCTCCAGTCTGGATCCAGAACACCTGAGAAGAGATGATGCTGACCCCTCAGAGGACCCCAGATGATGCTAACCCTGAATCAACAAACAGAACTAATAAATATTGCTACAACTGTGACTGCATCATATAATAATTGCTGTTAATAATGTTCATCATCTGGCTGACTACATCTTGTATTCATTTTTCTGAAAAATCCTGTCATATGCGCACAAACTGACAGTCACCACTTACATGCTACTACTAAATATTGTAGAAACTTAATTTTCTGTAAAGTTGCTTTGTAATGATTTGTATTGTAAAAAGCATTATACAAATTAGCTTGAATTAAATTGAATTAAATCGTGTACACGATTTAGCAAATTGAAGGAACAAGTAAATCGTGTGGACAGTTTATAAATCGAGGGAACGAAATAGTATATCGTGCGCACGATTTAGCCTACTTTTATCGCTGCATGCCATGTGTGGGGCTTCACACATATTTGGCTTCATCCGACAATGACTAATAATTCTGAGATCTATCTTTTCACTCTGAGGACAAATGAAGGACTCATACACAACTATTATAAAAAGTGAAAACATTGTTCACTGATGCTCCAGAAGGAAACACAATGCATTAAGAGTTGGTGTGTACATTTTGAACAGGATGATAAGTAAAAAAAAAATTGTCATATCATATCTGTTCATTTGGCACTGCCCTTCAGAAACTACATACTTTTCTAATACTGATTTTCAGAAAAAAAAATAGTAGTTTTCCCTGATCATTCAATTCAAGTATTCACATCATCTCTCTTAATAAATTGTGTTGATTTCTTGAAAATCAATAAATGTGTTTACCTTTTGAAATAGTTGTGTATGAGTCCCTCAATTGTCCTCAGTGTAAAAAAATAGATCTGAAATGATACATTCATTGCTGGAAAGAGTTCAAACATGCAAAAGATGCTGGAAAACCTGAGAAAGTGAAGGATCTGGAGGATCATTTAAACTGTTCAGGACAAAGGACTCTTGGAACACTATCCCAACAAAAACATAAAACACTATATATTTTTATTCACTCAGCTATAATTCTGACTAGCAGATTAAATGTAATTAAATGATATTTAATTTCAGTGAAATATCAATACCCCTATCATCCTCTGCCATGTCCTTTCTATTTATTATGTGGAAACTGTCACCAGTGGTTTAAAGGGTTCATATTTTCACAGTCCTTCAGATGAATGGTTGGGTCTGGGAACAGAGGATAAAATAATAATACTATAAATACATTGTACATTTTTCAGTGTTTAAACACAAGTTAGAATGATGAAACATAACATAATAATACAAATGTAATGAAAACAGGCAGTTATTTTGTTAGCTGAACTATACAGCAATTCACAAGTTCATGTATATATAACAGACAGAATAAGCATTTTTGGCCTGCTGTCGTCAGGGAATGGAGGTGAGAAAAGCGGCGATATATAGACTTCCTCTGATGCTAATTGGTTGGATTTTCTAAACATTTTTCTCCTAAACTTTGTTAAAATAAACTTTATTAATAATTGAAAAAAAATAAATAAATAAAAAAACAAAGCTAGTCAAAGTGATTTAATAACTGATTAAAAGATAACTTTAGTAATTGAATGGTATTCAAAAACTGTTCAATTTACCTGATTAACGACTGTTCCCTTTCAGTCGTTCACGTTCGACGTTACGAATGGGTTCTCGCCCGAGAGCCCAATCACCTTCGAGTGGTACAAAACGAGCCAATGGTACACAAAGTACCTTGGTCTGCGGGATTTGCTTCGCGAGCTCCGCCCCACAGAGTGGGTATATAAGGAGTAACGTGAGCAACTCGCATTCAAGCTTTGGCTTCGGAGCCGAGCACATCATGTGCTGCTTTCACCGGAGTGCTACAAGCAAGAGTCACTGGTGTGACGGCGCGATTCAGCGGTTCGTCTGGGTTTCCTGCGACAGCTCCCGCGTTCCCCTAAGCGCTTCAATACCTCTGAAAGAGCAAATTTCTTTCACAAAAGAGATACCTTAAAAGGTATAGAGTCCCCTCTGCCACACCCCGTTCTAGCTCTTCTTCTCGTAAGAGGGCTACTTCGGCTGGTGGCCAGGGTGATCTGGGGGTTACTGTGTGGGCTTCCTCGACGAGCCAACCTCCTCGAGCCACACCCCCCTCACATACGTCGCAGCCGGTAGAGTTTCCGGATGAGTTTGCTGGACCCTCTCAGGCTCCTGACATCGCATTCGGGGATCGCGAAGAGGACCGTATGTCGATCGCTGCATCACAAGGCGGGCTTGAGTCCTCGGGAGATGAGGATTCGGCTGCGTTGCCTCCCTCAGGAGTGCCAGCGTTGTCCGAGTCCGTTCCCGAGCTGATGGCCGTGCTATCCCGGGCAGCGGAGAGCATCGGGCTTGAGTGGAATCCTCCGCCCTGTCCCGAGCGCTCGAGGCTGGATGATTGGTTCCTGGGGGCTGCTCATGGGGATCGCCAGCACCCCCCTCTGGTTCCTTTCTTCCCGGAATTGCACCAGGAAGTAACCAGTTCATGGAAGGCACCTTTAACTGCCCGAAACCGTTCTGGTACTTCCTCCGCCTTCACTGCCCTCGATGGCGGGGCGGCCAAGGGGTATGCTGGGATTCCCCCGGTGGAGCGTTCTGTTGCGATGCAACTGTGTCCACAGAGCGCCTCCGCTTGGCGTGTCGGTCCCAAGCTGCCCTCCAAGGCCTGTAAGTTCTCATCCACACTTGTGGCCAAGGCTTACACAGCTGCGGGCCAGGCCGCTTCTGCCCTGCATGCCATGGCCTCACTTCAGGTCTATCAGGCCAAGCTGCTCCGGCAGCTGCACGAGGGCCGTGCTGACCCAGGGGTTTTGCAAGAGGTGCGCACTGCTACCGACCTCGCTCTCCGGGCGACGAAGGTCACTGCACGCTCCTTGGGTCAGGTGATGTGCACTTTGGTTGCCCAGGAGCGCCTATGGCTGAACCTGGCAGACATGAGGGAGTCTGATCGGGCTCAGCTCCTCAACTCCCCAGTCTCCCAGGATGGCCTCTTCGATGACGCGGTAGAGAGCTTTGCCCAGCAGTTCTCTGCCACCCAGAAGCAGTCTGAGGCCATCAGACACATTCTGCCCCAGCGGCCTACTGCTGCCTCCACCCCGCTGCCGGCGCAGCCGCCTCAGCCTGCTCGTCGCCGAGGGCGCCCCCCTGCGGCCTCCTCCACTCCTGCTTGGCCACAGCAGCAGCCTTCACCCCGGCCGCAGCGAGGAGATGGCTGCAGAAGGGCGACGCAACCCATCTCTGCCCCTAAGCCTGCCAAACGCCAGGCCAAGCGGCGTTCCTGAGACAGGCGACCCGGAGTTGGAGACGTCAGCTCATCAGGAGATGGTAGCAGGACCACTCCTTCCCCCGGAGGAGGGCCGGGGGAGAATTCTTTGTTCTCGTTTTCTTTCTGTTCCGCCACTGGCCCTGCGGCCGGTGGTACCCAAACCTTCACTAAAAGAGCTGTTTCCTCTACCTCTGGGTCCCAAGAGGCCACGAACGACAGTTGGCGACGTGCTTCCTCGCCGCTCTCGTTCTCCTCTCCCCTTGCCAGTTTCCATGCAAAGCGTCTCAAGAACGCTTCGCCTTCTCATGCCCTCTTTGCATGAGAAGTCAGATGAGTCAGACGAGCGCCCGCACTCCGCCCCCGCTAAGGGATGCTATGCCTCCCATGCCGGGGCTGTCTGCTCCACCACGCTGCCCCACTGTGGGTACGCCTGTAGTCCCCTTGACCCCGCTGGTTCGGTTCCTGGGAACCTGGCTAGAGCTCCCCAGGCCTTCCCGCTGGCTCATCCGGATGCTCAGGCTCGGCTACGCGATTCAGTTCTCCCAGCGTCCCCCCAGGTTTCGGGGTGTCCATGCGAGGATGGTGGGCAAAGATGCCACTGTCCTGCGCGCGGAGGTCGCGACCCTGAAGAAGAAGAAGACAGGTGGCTTACGGCCAATCCTGGACATGCGTGCCTTGAACCGAGCTCTGCACAGACTCCCATTCAAGATGCTAACGCCCAAGTGCATTTTCGAATGCATTCGTCTGATGGATTGGGTTTGCAGCGATCGACCTGAAGGACGCGTACCTTCATGTCTCCATTCTTCCTCGACACAGACCGTTTCTTCGGTTTGCTTTCGAGGGGCAGGCATATCAGTACAAGGTTCTCCCATTCGGGTTGGACTTGTCTCCCCGCGTCTTTACTAAGGTCACGGAGGGAGCCTTGGCTCCTCTCAGGGAACAAGGTGTGCGTATCCTCAACTACCTCGACGACTGGCTGATCCTAGCTCACTCTCGAGAGCGGTTGTGCGAGCACAGGGATCTGGTGCTCAGACACCTTGCCCGACTGGGTCTTCAGGTCAACTGGGAAAAGAGCAAGCTCTCCCCTGTGCAGAGGATCTCTTTTCTCTGTAGAAATGAAGACACTGAAATAGACTCGGTCGCCATGTTCATGCGGCTTACGAATGAGCATGCGCGCGCAGTCACTGCTGAATTGCCTGAGACAATTCGAGGGCAAGAGAGCGGTTCCACTGAAACTGTTTCAGAGGCTCCTGGGGCATATGGCGTCCGCGGCGGCGGTCATACCGCTCGGGCTACTCCATATGAGACCGCTTCAGCACTGGCTTCATGACCGAGTCCCGAGATGGGCATGGCAACAGGGCATGCTCCGAGTGACCATCACTCCGGCCTGCCGCCGATACTTCACCCCGTGGTTGAACCCCTCGTTTCTACGGGCCGGCGTGCCCCTAGAACCGGTGTCCATACATGTTGTTGTGTCAACAGATGCCTCTGCCATGGGCTGGGGTGCCATGTGCAATGGGTATGCTGCGTCGAGCTCCTGGACAGGACCCCGACTTCAGCGGCATGTCTATTGTCTCGAGTTGCTAGCAGTACGGCTTGCTCTGCACCGCTTCAGGGCCCTGCTGAAGGACAAGCACGTTCTGGTCCGTACGGACAACACTGCGACCGTAGCGTACATCAACCGTCAGGATGGTCTACGCTCCCGCCGCATGTCGCAACTCGCTCGCCATCTCCTCTTGTGGAGTCACAAGCATCTGAGGTCGCTTCGTGCCATTCACATTCCGGGCAGGCTCAATCGTGCAGCCGACGAGCTCTCACGGCAGCAATCTCGCCCTGGGGAATGGAGACTCCACCCCCAGTCGGTTCAGCTGATTTGGGAACAATTTGGAGACGCTCAGGTAGACCTGTTTGCCTCTCCAGAAAATTCCCACTGCCAGTTGTTTTACTCCCTGGCCGAGGGCACTCTCGGCACAGACGCCCTGGCACACAGCTGGCCGCTGGGCCTGCGCAAGTATGCGTTTCCCCCAGTGAGACTTCTTGCACAGACGTTCTGCAAGATCAGGGAGGACGAGGAGCAGGACCTCATGGTTGCGCCTTTTTGGCCCAGCCGGAGCTGGTTCCCCCCGAACTTGTACTCCTCGTGACAGCCCCTCCCTGGCCAATTCCTGGCCAATCCCTCTGGCACCCACGTCCCGATCTGTGGCACCTACCTGTGTGGGTCCTGGACGGGTCACGGAAGGTTTAGGTACCTTGCCACCACAGGTGGTAGCTACCATCACTTCAGCTAGAGCTGTGTCCACCAGACACGCCTATGCTTTGAAGTGGAACCTCTTCGTCACTTGGTGTTCTTCACGGCGTGAGGACCCCTTGAAATGTCTGATTGGGTCAGTGCTCTCCTTTCTTCAGGAGGGGTTGGAACGAAGGCTGTCTCCTTCCACTCTCAAGGTCTATGTGGCCGCTAAAGTTTTTATCTTTGAAAACTGCACTCCTGATGGCTTTGGCTTTGGGTAAGAGGGTCGGGGACCTGCAGGCATTTTCAGTTGACGAAGCGTGCCTGGAATTCGGGCCGGCTAACTCTCACGTTATCTTGAGACCCCGGCCTGGGTACGTGCCCAAAGTTCCAACCACTCCTTTTAGGGATCAGGTGGTGGGGTCCTGGAGGAGGCAGACCCAGCCCTGGCGCTGCTCTGTCCAGTGCGTGCGCTCCGCACCTACGTGAACAGAACTCAGTGCCTTAGGACCTCAGACCAGCTCTTTGTCTGTTACGGAGGCCAGCACAATGGAAAGGCTGTCTCCAAGGAGAGGTTATCCCACTGGATAGTGGATGCTATTGTCCTGGCTTATCAGGCTCAAGACCTGCCATGCACCCTAGGGGTGAGAGCTCACTCAACTAGGAGTGTAGCTTCCTCCTGGGCGCTGGCGCATGGCGCCTCGCTAACAGACATCTTGGTGGATACCTGCCTTCTGTAAGTCCTCCCACGGGCAGGCCGCCTGCTAGCATACGTCCAGCTGGAATATGCTACCCAGTGTATTCTGTGTAAATTATGGGCCCTCACTCGTGCTGGCCTCACGACAGGGTGCTATCACTCACACGGGTCGCTGGAAGACAGCCATGTGGCGTTTTGTAAGGGACCCCATTCGTAACGTCGAACGTGACCGACTGAAAGGGAACGTCTTGGTTACGTATGTAACCCTCGTTCCCTGAAAGAGGGAACGGAGACGTTACGTCCCCTTGCCACATTGCTGTTCCGCTGAATGGTATATATATATATATATATATACCGTACCGTATACCGTAATTCCTCAAATAAAAACCGGTAGTAAAATTAAGGCCGGCCTTAAATAAAGGCGGGGGGAAAATTTGTGCAGCAGAGCCAGATAACGAACGTACACGCCCACTGCCGGAGCGTTTCTCGTTCTCGAGTCAAGAACCGGTTGCGTCCGTTTTCGGATCACCAGTACACTGAACCGAGAACCGTTTCTGTCGGACACGTCCGAATCGAGAACCGAGGAGCTGATGATACTGCGCATGCATGATTCAGCATGAAGCAGACTGACACACAGAGCGTCTGAACTGAACTGATTCTTTGGTGATTGATTCTGAACTGATTCTGTGCTAATGTTATGATCTCTGTCCACTGGAACGCTATCACTTTTAATTTAAAAAGGGTTATTTAAAACAATTACTTATCAAACAGATGGAATTAGACATAAAGGCCTGCCTGTAATAAAAGCCTGCTTCAAATAAAATCCTGTTACCTTCTGCAGTTCAGGTAAATAAAGGCCCCAGCTTTGGGGAATTACGGTATATATATATATTCACAAAAGATTTGCAATTCTTGACGCCCTATATACAGTACAGACCAAAAGTTTGGACACACCTTCTCATTCAAAGAGTTTTCTTTATTTTCATGACTATGAAAATTGTAGAGTCACACTGAAGGCATCAAGGGCTATTTGACCAAGAAGGAGAGTGATGGGGTGCTGCGCCAGATGACCTGGCCTCCACAGTCACCGGACCTGAACCCAATCAAGATGGTTTAGGGGTGAGCTGGACCGCAGACAGAAGGCAAAAGGGCCAACAAGTGCTAAGCATCTCTCAGGGAACTCCTTCAAGACTGTTGGAAGACCATTTCAGGTGACTACCTCTTGAAGCTCATCAAGAGAATGCCAAGAGTGTTCAAAGCAAAAGGTGGCTTTTTTGAAGAACCTAGAATATGACATATTTTCAGTTGTTTCACACTTTTTTGTTATGTATATAATTCCATATATAAATCCACGTGTTAATTCATAGTTTTGATGCCTTCAGTGTGAATCTATAATTTTCATAGTCATGAAAATAAAGAAAACTCTTTGAATGAGGTGTGTCCAAACTTTTGGTCTGGACTGTATATATATATATATAGGATTTCCCCCTTTCTGGTCAACGTATCCCTGCCTCTGCTAAATTATTTTTATCTCCGGTGGGGATAAATTTACCCCCCCCCCCCCTCAAAGTGATCAGTGCTACTACACTATTGGCGAGACGGATCACAAAACCTATCACGGATCTGTGGTTTGATTAAAGTCAATTTTATTTTAAAATGCGCTACTTTGGCTGGCTCTGATATAGCTGGCGCGCAGCCTATCTGTATTCACCACTCTGCAGACTTGCTCAATGTCCCCCTCACGGCGCTATTAGATTGGTTACATCTCACGAGTAATAGCCTATTACTAATAGCCTTCACGAAGCTGGATTTACGAAGCGCATATAACCTGATAAGAATCAGAGAAGGAGATAAGTGGAAGACTGCTTTAATCGCCCCTGCTGGCCACTACGAATATCTCGTGATGCCGTATGGCCTTGTTAACGCTCCATCCGTCTTCCAGAGTTTCATGGACTAAGTCCTACGTGAGTACCTGAACCAGTTTGCTCTAGTATACATTGATGATATTCTCATATATTCCTCCAATGAAAAGGATCACCAGTGACATGTGGCCAAAATACTCCAACGACTCAGAGACTTCTCCTGATTTGTAAAAGCCGAAAAGTGTCTTCCATCTGTCACAGTGTCTGGGTTGTGTTCCCTGGGTTTCCACTAGGTGTCCTCAGTTCCCACGGTGTTTATCATATTATCATGTCCGGTCTCCTTATTTGGTCACCTTCCTCCTTGTTTAGTTAATTGATTGTTCCTGTCTCCTGTTTCCCCATTATCCTTTTGTGTATTTATACCTGGTCTGTCTGAGTCTTAGTCACGGAGTCCTTGTTGTATGTGAGATACAGTTCATGTCTATTGTTTTTCCGTAGTCTTGATCTTGCCTTGTGTTTTGTCTGTTCCTTGTCTATTGGATATTCTGGTTTTGACCCTGCCTGGACTGTTTACCCCTTTGGATTACCCCTTAATAAATATCATACCCGCACTTGGATCTCTCCGTGTTTCTTGTATCACCACACGTGACAGAAGGACTCCGTCAAAGCGAAGATCCAGCGGTATGTCTGCTTATGTCTCCTCCCCAGGGGAGGTCGCCGAGGAGGGAGTGGTCGAGAGGAGTTTCAGCACCGCTCTCAACCATGGCCTCCCTTCGACCCGGGGCTCGTGTGGGATGGATCAGACCCACCGTCTCACCATGGCGGACGGAGAGGGGAGAGGAAGCGCACGTCCGCCACGGTGGCGCCACTGCCCATGATTGCCGCGAGTCCAGCGCCACGGTGCAAAATGGCCGCCAGCTCAGCGCCAACGCCCAAGAAGGCCGCTGACTCATTTTTGGATTATTTCGCTACGCTGTCCAAGATCCTAGAGATTCCCAAGACGGTTAACGTCATGGCTGCTGAGCCAGCGCCTCAGCACAAGATGGCCGCCAGCCCAGCGCCACAGCACAAGATGGCCGCCAGCCCAGAGCCACAGCACAAGATGGCCGCCAGCCCAGAGCCACAGCACAAGATGGCCGCCAGCCCAGCGCCACAGCACAAGATGGCCACCAGCCCAGCGCCACAGCACAAGATGGCCGCCAGCTTGGAGCCACAGCACAAGATGGCCGACTCAACGCCTGAGTCTCCAGACAAGGTGTCACCGACTCGCCATCATAGAGGGCGGAGGAGGAGGAGACAGGCGTCTACCGTTCCTCAAAGCCCAGAGGACGTTCCCGAGGCGGTGCCCGATGCTGTTCCGGAGGCCGAGGCAGTGCCCGATGCTGTTCCAGAGGCCGAGGCGGTGCCCGATGCTGTTCCGGAGGCCGAGGCGGTGCCCGATGCTGTTCCGGAGGCCGATGCTGTGCCCGATGCCGAGGCGGTGCCCGATGATGTTCCGGAAACCGAGGCGGTGCCCGATGCTGTTCCGGAGGCCGAGGCAGTGCCCGATGCCGAGGCGGTGCCCGATGCTGTTCCGGAGGCCTATTCGGTGCCCGATGCCGAGGCGGTGCCCGATGCCGAGGCAGTGCCCGATGCCCAGGAGGCGGTGCCCGAGGCCACTCCCGATGCGGTGCCCGAGACCGGTCTAGAGTCAGGGCTAGTTCCTGTTGACCTTCCAGAGTCGAGTCAGGTTCCAGTTGACCCTCCAGAGTCGAGTCAGATGTTTGTGGATCCTCCAGAGTCAGGGTTAGTTACCGTTGACCCTCTAGAGTTAGGGCTAGCTCCTGTTGATCATCCAGAATCGAGTCATGTTCCAGTTGTTCCTCTTGAATCAAGTCGTGTTCCTGTTGACATTCCAGAGTCGAGTCAAGTTCCTGTTGACCTTCCAGAGTCGAGTCAGGTGACTGTTGAATTTTCAGAGTTGAGTGAGGTTCCGGTTGACCTTCCAGAGGCTAGTCAGGTGCTTGTGGACCCTCCAGATTCAGGGTTAGTCACCGTTGATCTTCCAGAGTTAGGGCTAGTCACCGATGACCTTCCAGAGTCAGGACTAGTCACCGATGACCTTCCAGAGTCAGGGCTAATCACCGATGACCATCCAGAGTCAGGGCCAGTCACTGATGACCTTCCAGAGCCAGGGCTAGGTACCATGGGCTTTCCAGAGACAAGGCTAGTCATCGTGGACCTTTCAGAGTCAGGTCAAGTCACTGGGTGGCCTTCTGCTCCGCCCTGTTGGACTCCGGCATCGACCACAGGGGCGTGGTGGTCATCTGCTCCGCCCTGGGGGGCTTCCGCTCTGACCACACGGACATGGTGGTCCTCTGCTTTGCCTTGGCGGGCGCTTGCCCTGACTACACGGTTGTGGTGGTCTTCCGCTCCGCCCTGGGGGACTCTGGCGTCGACCACGAGGACGTGGTGGTCCTCTGCTCCGCCCTGGGGGGCTTCCGCTCTGACCACGCGGACGTGGTGGTCCTCTGCTCCGCCCTGGGGGGCTTCCGCTCTGACAACACGGATGTGGTGGTCTTCTGCTCCGCCCTGGGGGGCTTCCGCTCTGACCACATGGACATGGTGGTCTTCTGCTCCGCCCTGGGGGGCTTCATGTTGTTTTTTCCTTTTGTTTTTGTGTTAATGTCTGTCCCTGTTCCTTTCTGTTAGTCTGGCCCTCCGTCCCTCCCCCTGAACCTCCTCCGGTCCTCCTCCCTCCTGGTCTCTGTTTTGTGTCTGTCTTGGAGCGTCTGGGAGCCGCTCCGTAGAAGGGGGGTACTGTCACAGTGTCTGGGTTGTGTTCCCTGGGTTTCCACTAGGTGTCCTCAGTTCCCACGGTGTTTATCATATTATCACGTCCGGTCTCCTTATTTGGTCACCTTCCTCCTTGTTTAGTTAATTGATTGTTCCCCACCTGTCTCCTGTTTCCCCAATATCCTTTTGTGTATTTATACCTGGTCTGTCTGAGTCTTAGTCACGGAGTCCTTGTTGTATGTGAGATACAGTTCATGTCTATTGTTTTTCCGTAGTCTTGATCTTGCCTTGTGTTTTGTCTGTTCCTTGTCTATTGGATATTCTGGTTTTGACCCTGCCTGGACTGTTTACCCCTTTGGATTACCCCTTAATAAATATCATACCCGCACTTGGATCTCTCCGTGTTTCTTGTATCACCACACGTGACACCATCAGCAAGCCATTGAGTTCCTCGGCTACACTATAAACAGAGAGGGGGTAAAGATGGACAACAAGAAGACCCAAGCCATTACCTCATGGCCTACTCCAAAGACCATCAATGAACTACAAAGGTTTTTGGGTTTCGCAAATTTCTACCACACATTTATTAACTAGTATAGCATGATTAATGCCCCACTTACCTTTCTCTTAAAAGGAAAACCCAAGATACTCAACTGGACCCCCGAGGCTGAGCAGGCTTTTCAGACGCTGAAAAAGGTGTTTACCAGAGCCCCCTTGTTACAACACCCAGATCCTGAAAAAAGATTTATAGTCAGCGTCGGCACCATTCTCTCCCAGTATTCTGAAAATGCTACTAAACCCATGCCTTGTGCCTTCTCAAAAAAGTTGTCCCCTGCAGAGAGGAACTATGACATTAACAACCGAGAACTCCTCGCAGTAAAGTTGGCGCTGGAAGAATGGAGACTCTGGCTGGAAGGGGCCCGGCAACCGTTTCTTGTGCTGACCGATCACCAAAACCTGCAATATCTGAAAGAAGCCAAGAGACTTAACCCTCGCCAGGCCAGGTGGGCTCTTTTCTTCACTCGGTTTCAATTTCAGATCACTTATCATCCTGGATCCAAGAACACCCGAGCGGATACCCTGTCCCGACTGTACGCCATGGAGGAAGATTCAGAGGAGCCAGAGCCAGAGCTCTTACCCACAAAGTTGTTTGTAAATCCTATTCAATAGGACTTAGACGAATTGCTCAAAGAACAAGCTCAACAGCAACCCATGCCAACAGCATGCCCACCGGGAAGGACGTTTGTACCCGAGGATCATCGAAAGGCTCTGATTTTCCCAGGTACATTCCTCAGTGGGGACAGGCCACCCAGGGGTAACAAAAACTCTTGCTGCTTTGCAGCGCAAATATTGGTGGCTAGGCATGCAGGAGGAAGTGCAGGAGTTCATCAGAGGATGTGTGCTATAACCAAGGTCCCACGACATCTACCCACAGGAAAACTGGTACCCTTACCTATTCCCCATCGCCCACGGTCTCACATTGGGGTAGATTTTGCATTACACTGCAACTGCAGGTCAGACAAGAGGAACCCAAGGCCAGGTAGCAAACCTCAGCGCTGAGGGATCCGCCGTTGCTGTAGAAAGGCAGGTGGAGGACACAGTAGGGCACGTGATGGACACCACTACCTCTGAGAGTGGCACTGACGAAGACACACACAAAGCACAAAGCAACCCCAACAACCGCGAGCAAAGCCATAGGACAGAGAGGAAAGAACCCGGAAGGAGGCAGATGGTCAAGTGGCCAAAAGCCAATGAAGTTGCGGTCTGGCAGAAGCTGGAAAAGGACCTCAGCCATATCCTGGAGCACGTGGCCAGGTGGAAACCAAGCTGAACCGTATCTGAGACATCCTCTATGATGAATGCATAGGCATATTCGGAGTAACTGCTAGAAAGCGGAGAGCTTGCCCAGTGCAGAAGGGGAGGAGGGAGAGGGAGATCGGACAGTTGGTGAACAGGCGACGTCAATTCCGGAAATATTGGAGGAAGGCAAGCAGAGAGGAGAAGGAGGGCCTGAAACCACTGTGGGACGAGGTGAGGAAAGAGCTTGCTGGCCTACGGAGGGCAGAGCGCATCCGTAAGTGCAGAAGGCGGAAGGAGAAAGAGAGGAGTAACTTCTTCAAAAATCCCTTCAAGCATGCCAAACAGCTGCCCTCCCCAAACTCAGCGAGGTAACAGAGGCGGTCCGGAAGGCAAGAACAGCCTCAGCCCCAGGCCCTAACGGGATACCATACAAGCTGTACAAGTACTGCCCGGGGGTCTTGAGACACCTCTGGAATCTGCTGAGAGTGGCTTGGATAAACCAAGTCATCCCGTCAGAGTGGCAGAGAGCTGTCACAGTGTTCATCCCAAAGGAGCAAAACCCCAGTACGATTGGCCAGTTTAGGAGTATCGCCCTCCTGAATGTCGAAGGGAAGATCTTCTTCTCCATCCTGGCCAAGAGGTCGAGCAGCTACCTCACAGGAAATGGGTTCATTGACACCAGCTGCCAGAAGGCAGGTGTGCCAGGGCTTCCCAGGGTGTGTGGAGCACTCAGAAGTAATATGGGAGCAGATCCAAAGGGCGAAAAGAGAGAGAGGTGACCTGCATGTAGTGTGGCTCGATCTTGCTAACGCATACGGGTCAGTCCCCCACCAACTCATCGAGTTCGCTTTGGACTTCTTCCACGTCCCAGTCGGTATAAGAGCCCTGGTGGCCAAGTACTTTAGAGACCTCCAGATGTGCTGCACCCACCAGGACTTCATAACAGGCTGGCAACAGCTGGAAGTAGGCATTGCCATGGGATGCTCAATCTCGCCCATCCTGTTCATCGCAGCCTTTGAGATCATCCTCATAGGGGCTAGGAAGATGGTCGGAGGAGTGAAACTGCCGTCAGGACAAAGGCTACCAGCAGTTAGAGGTTACATGGACGATATTACCACCATACTCCGGACAGCAGCATGCACAAAAAGGCTGCTGAAGAGGATTGACGAGCTTGTGGGCTGGGCGAGGATAAAGATCAAACCCTCCAAGTCACGCAGTTTGTCGATCAAGAAAGGAGTCAGAAATGACAACACCATCTTTGTCGCAGGCGGTGAGAATATCCCGTTGCTGAAAGATCAACCTGTCCGTAGCCTGGGTCGTACCTACACAGCAGAGCTCTCAGACAGGCAGATGGGGGAGACGGTGAGGAAGCAGCTCGCAGATGGCCTGGCCAAGATCAACCAAAGCCAACTCCCCGGAAAGTACAAAGTTTGGTGTTACCAGGCCATACTGTACCAAAGGGTGATGTGGCCACTGAAGATGAGCGAAATCCCCTCATCAGTGGTGAAAAAGATGGACAGGCTGGCAAACTCATTCATCAGGAGGTGGCTGGGACTACCAAGATGCTTTTCGGAGGTAGGCCTCTTCGGGAGGAACACGCTACAACTACCACTGTAATCCATCAGAGTGGGATACAAGCAAGAGAAGGCTCGGCTGGTGCTGGAGCTGAGGGAAACCACTGACCAGCTGGTGAGAGCAACGGGCACCCAGATAAGAACGGGAAGAAAGTGGAAAGCCCAAGAAGAGGTCGACATGGCAATCGGCAGGCTGAAGCACCGCAAGGTGGTCGGCAGAGTCCAGGAGGGTCGAGCAGGCCTTGGGAGGGGCAATATTCCCTTGTTCTGGTCAAAGGCTTCCAAAGAAGACCGGAAAGCCATGGTGGTGGCGGAAGTGGCAAGAACTGAGCACGAACACCTTAACGTCAAAGCGGTGTCCCAGGGCCAGCAAGGACGTTGTACATCATGGGAAGGTCTCACGGACAGGTCCATGTCATGGTCCGACCTATGGAAGATCCCCCAAGCTAGGCTCAGCTTCCTGATCAGAGCAACCTATGACACCTTGCCTTGTCCCCGAAACCTCCACCAATGGTTTAGTGCCAAAGAGACCTGTTCCCTTTGTAACACCAGCAACACAAGCCTCCAGCACATCCTGTCGGGCTGCACGACGGCATTGTCCCAAGGCCGCTATAGGTGGCGACATGACCAAGTACTGAAGAAGCTGGCAGAGGTGTCAGAGTCATGCAGAAAGGAGGCGACCAGTAGACCTTCTGCTCGAGGACGACATTCCATCCAGTTCGCGAGGGCTGGAGAGAGTGTCAGACCCTCCCGCCAGAGAGATACAGCAAGGCTCCTCTCACCGGGAAGTGAGTGGACCATGAGGGTCGACTTGGGAAAGCAGCTCCAGTTCCCCAGGGAGATAGTGGAAACATCTCTGCGGCCCGACCTCGTCATGTGGTCAGAGGCTTGCAAGACCGTCCTCCTTGTGGAACTCACTGTACCATGGGAGGGAGGGGTGGAGGCCGCGTATGAGCAGAAGCGAGCCAAGTACTCTGATCTGGCGGCAGAGTGCAGGGAGGCGGGCTGGAAAGCCGTTATCTGCCCTGTGGAAGTGGGATGTAGGGGCTTCGTAGGTTCCTCAACCTCTTGCCTACTCCGCGACATGGGATGCACAGGAGCGAGGCATCGGAAAGCCATGAAAGAGCTGGCAGAGGAGGCAGAGAAAGGCAGCATCTGGCTGTGGCTAAGGAGGAAGGAGAAGGGTTGGGGGGCAAACACCTAGGGCATCAGCAAGGGGTGGCAGGGAGAGATCCCTGCCATCGCTCCGCCACCACGAGATGTACTGGGGTTAAAGGAGCGAAACGTCGATGAGTGGTGGTCCCCAGCTGACGACCCGTTCAGGCTCACAGAAGTGTTCAGTGAGGTGTCAGGGCACACCAGTACAAAAGGCACCGGAGGAGGTGCGTCAGGCAGTGATGTCCAGCAGGAAAACCAAAACCTGTATCTTGATATTTTCCTTTATGAGCTCTTCCCACAGCATTTGAGACTGCCGAGTTATTGATCAAACACGTGTTCCGGAACTTTGGAATCCCAGAAAACATCGTCTCTGATCGGGGACTGCAATTTATTTCGCGGGTATGGAGGGCCTTTTCTCTATTAAATGTCACTGTCAGTCTCACTTCTGGTTCTCATCCCCAGGCCAACGGACAAATGGAACGCAAAAACCAAGACATCAGTCGCTAGAGAACATGCTCTCATGCTTGGTGGTTCGAAAAACACATTATTTTTCACATAATTTACATTATTACTATACCTTTCTCCCCAGCTTGGCACAAATGTCTCGATAGGTTCTGGGTTTGATGAAGACCTGCTTTCCTAAAAACAAAATGTGTTGTGATTGGTTAGCTGTCCCAGTGTGTTGTGATTGGTGAACAGCTCAGACGGTGTTTCAGTACTGCCCGACCCTTGCCAAAGCAGCAAGTTCCCACTGCGCCGGTATAGATAAGGTTGGCATCAATATTGCCATATCAATTTGATAGTTTTGGAAAACAACGCTGTAGTCCAAACAAGCAGTTTATTGTAGTTCTTGAAAAGGGATTTAAAAAAAATGAAATATCTCCCTTTGGAGTGGACTTTGAGTTTTGTAACTTCGTAGATCTTTGTTATGCTCAAACATACACACTACACACTGACTAAAATTCAAAAAGTGAAAAAGCATAATAGGACCCCATTAAGAATATCTGCTTGTTACGTCTAGTACTGTGCACTTAAAAAGCTAGTAGGGTTATTTTTTTCATGATGTACAATCTCAATCTTAAACATTTGCTCATTCTGTGTATTTGTGTCGTTAAAATAGGGTGACTCTGTTGCAAAAGCTTACAGGACAAGGAAGCTTTGATTTCAAATTTGATTTCAAACTAAACTGAATAAAAAAAAAAG